>NC_084802.1:205583361-205895633 GCF_963169125.1 Humulus lupulus
CCAACCCAGTCCATTTCTTGAGGAGACCCCGAAAAATTACTACCAAAGAGGAAAGAGCACCCAATGCAGAAAGGTAAAAAAAAACATGGAAAGAATGGAATATAGGGATAAATACATTTAAAAGTTACAATAGATTTAGACATGAAGGGAAAAAAAGCATTAGCTTAAAAAAAGGTATTAGAAATTGAAGCAAGCCCTGTACCATGGATGCCATTGCATGAGCACTGTCCAGCAGAGAGGCAGATGAAAAAGCAGAATTCACATTCCATACAGATTTATTTAACTGTTGAACTTGTTTATTGGACCTGAAAATTCCAAAGAGAAAAGATTACCCTAAGATGAAAAATAGACGGTGATCAACTGTGCCTGTAAGTAGAAATTCTTTTAAGTAGCAACCTAACATAAAGATGGTATTGTCTAGGAAATGGCGAGGAAATAAACATGTTAAAAGTAATTGAAATCTAATGTCATACTTTTTCTGGAACCGGGCACCCCGCCTTACCCTCCAATATTTAGGGACCAAGAAACTGTATCAATTTCTATATGGGTACCCAAGAGGGACTCGAAACACAAACCACATGCCTGACTGTTTGAGCTACCCCTCTTGGGTCAAACCTAATGTTAAACTTGAGAGGCTAGGTTAAGGAAATTTCTGTACAAAATTAAATTTGCCTAAAACCAGAATAACAAGATTGTCTATCCCTCCCTCACAGTATACAGACATAGAGAAGGCAAATAAAATATGGAAAGAAAAAAATAAACAAACAAATGATGATGTTCCAACAGCATTCAAATTAAGAAATTTGTATGTAATGTACCTCGAACAAGCTAATTTTATAGAGCAAACAGAACGGAGTTCCTTAGATGAAGATAATGTAGCTAATAATTTTGCAAATGCTTCAAAAGTGGATGCCTCCGATGGGACATCCAGACCCAATGAATTGTAGCAATATGTTGTTAAGCATGCCACACTTTTCTTCAGAAGTGCTATGCCCTTCTGCAAGTCCTTGTGTGTCTCAACAGAATGTGGAGAAGCAGAAGCATAATTAAAGCTTCCCGAAGAATCTAGGCGGGCCTTCCTCTCCGATTCTATTGAAGTTACACCAAAATTACTTGAACTTCTATCTGACCATGAATTTTCTCCCGTAGTGGAGCAATAGTTTTGGCGCGGGATAAATAGGGGATATTCATTACTGCATATCGCTAAATTAATTTAGGCCAACAATCTGAGAAACCCAAATGCTCCATGCTATATAACATTTACAATCACATACCTTCGTGAAGAAGGACGTGCATTCAAATAAGAATCTCTTTGCCAAATCCGAGAGCAAGAACCCTGAGAATTAGTATATAAATTTAATACAAGAAAATCCATAAATGAATATTCGATGGTGTTGCAAAAGCTTCAGCTGTTTGTTTCAAAGAAAGCTCTAAAAATTTATGCAAACTAAGTTATTGGTAAAAACTCCACACTTTAAGGTATAAAGGCAAAAGAGAAATATATATATATATATAAATATATAATTATTTAAAGAGGATAGGAGACTGAAATGAATAGTAACTTTATTAAGTTACTTCAACACTTTTTAAAAGGCTAGAATATGATCATAGCTGTTTGTTGTATCAAATATAATTAGAACAAAATTGGAAATCATTGACAGATAAAAATATGCACATCAACCACATTTCATACTATAGCAAAATATATATTGAACTCGTACAATATGTTGAATGTATTTCAATAAAAACAACAGAAGAACATTTAAAACAATAATATGACACATTAAGTATATAAAATATCTTTTGCCAATAATTCTGGATAGTCAAATGCAATAGAATCGCATCATTACTCCCAAAGCCTACATTTAGTTCATAAATGGTAAAACTCAACCCTAAAATTTTCAAATTATTGTTTTGTTATTTCTCTTCAGAAAAACATGGAGAATCCAGCATAGCTTACCGCAAAACCTGAATTATGAAGAGCTGGAGCAGCCAAGATTTGAACAACAAGATTAAGGAGTTGCAGCATATATCTGTTCTCCAACCGTTGTCAGCAATAAATAGGGTCAAACACAGAAATAATAAAACTTATATTATTTAGGGGGCCATAATAGTATTATTTCGTAACTTAAAAGTGAATGAATCGCAGTAGGAAAACATGAAAATTGAAAGTTGTCTAGTGGGAGGATGACAGATAGTAGACATAGGCAACAAACAAATATATTCATAGCCTACTAGAGAATAAAATAATACCCCAGTGAGGCAGCAAGTTCTTCCGATGGAACAGAGTGTGGATCGAGCCCTTTTGGTAACCGTGAATTGCAAATCTGATCATATTGACCACTTGACTCATCTTTCCTCTCTCCATTAATAATCACCTAAACAACAAATAAGTAACCTTAGATTTAAGAAAATGTCAGAGCCTGCAGAAACTTAACTCTAATGCAGCCTGGCCAAGGCACTCACAAACTATAAATTGGACTGAAAAAATAATAACATACTAAAACAGCAATGTTACATGTCATGTTACCTATGTTTCTGCACTTTTACCATAAACCAGCGTAACTGATCCAGTCTTTAAGATCTAAAAGCTACTCTGCCTCAAAATAACTACGTTTTGTGGAGGAACTTTTAAAGTGTGTGGTAATAGGTAAGTTCGAACCAAACTATGCAGCAAAAAATATTGCTTCTTTAAAGGGAAGTGGATGAGAAGAACTATCAAAAGCTAGCCTACATAAGGTAGCTAAAACGCAAAAGATTCAACTTTTCAGAAAGATATAATCTTTTCTTTCTAATAAATTTAAATGATAATCAAGTTAGCCACATTAGCTCTCTCCTATTGAGCAAACAAAAATTTTAAGAATATATACACAAACTATAAGCCGTATATACCTTCCAGCAAACATAACTAAATACACAAACAGAAACTATTAGTCCAACGCAGGGATATATGTATATATATACAGACACATGTAGTTTGTACTAAATATCAAAATAAATCCATCATCAGAAGAGCTTACACGGCGTTGGGGAAACAATTTGCATATTTGTTTTATAACAACAGACTGCTTATGAAGACGTTCAGATGTAATTGCCATCTGCAATTAAAAAAATAAAAAATTGTCTTGAACATTAGAAGAATATCAAAGACCAACATACAACGTGGCAAAGGTTTGACTTCCAAACAAAGTGAACACTGAACAACTATATTAAACAAACAAAATTACAAGCATGTTAAGTTTCAAAAACTCCTCTAAGATCAACATATAGTGTCCTTCCCAGGTAATTCTTCTTTTTTCTTTTATTAGAAAAAGAACAGAATAAAGATTAGCAATAGAATCCTTACATGCCCTAAGGTCTGAGTGCAAATAAAATTAGGATAGAACTTTTCCAGCTGTTCCACGCGGTTGTTTTCCAACTGCAAAGAGGAAAACGATGCACATGGCATAGCAAAAATAGTAAATTTAACCATTTTATCTCATAAAGACTTTGATTAAACAATACAATCAAGCCTTAAACAGAAAAAGATACTTAATACCATGGAAAGAGATGACTCAAGTACTCCAGACTTGACTTTGAGATCATATCGAATCTTCTCAACCCTAGCCTTCCCTATAAAAATATAGAAGTTGGTCTAAAGTGACAACACCGTTAAAACTAACATGTATTCAAGTAGAGTTGTGAATGCCGGCCGTACCTTGCACAAGTTTTTCCTTGGCACGGCGGAGATTCTCCCTTAAATTAGCAATTTTCTCATTTTGAGACACTCTCCAATTCACTTGATCATCTGCTTTCCCCTGTTGAAGCCACCATATCCATATTATATATGAGTTAATATATATAGTTATACCAGAAAGATTGAACCAAACCTTGGCTAGAAGAACTTCTTCCAATCGAGAATATAACGAATCGCGACGACTCTTGGAAGCTCTTAAAATATTGTAGTGATCAGCTAATCTGGTTAACACAACATTGGTTTGGTTGAAAATTATAATCAAAATAAATAACTCCTTAAAATCATAAATTTGTATGAGGAAGATGATCATCATCATCATCATCATTTTCATACCTGTAATTCACACAATTGACACAAATAGAAGCGAGATTGCAATTCTCGCAAATGGCACAACAATTAGTTTTCCGGATCATTGTCGAACTTCTCATCCAATCCTTAATTTAATTTTTTTTCTTCAAGTGCGAAATAATCTCATTCATTCATTCCCCTTTTCGTTCCTTCCTCGTAAGGAAAAGAGCAAAATTCAAATTCATGAAGAAAAAAAAAATCAACAGAATTGAAGAAAAAGGAAAACCTAAGATGAGATTTTCAATTTCAAACAACCAATTCATTTCAGATTAAAAAAAAAAATCATTTCAGATAATCATTGGAGTAAAGTACTAACATGGAGAAAGAGGTACGACGAATGACTAATTCGAAGGATAGTTGGAATTTGCTTCGCCAAACAGATAACTTGACAAGGGACTACTGAAGTTTATTAGATACGCGAACTCGAAGGTTGAGCTTCGCTGGTTTGTTTGTTTGTTGTTTTTTTTTATCATTTATTTATTTATTTATGGTTGCCGTACGAAATTTTTACCAATTGTCAAAAAGTAATGGCAGATACGTGTACTTTTCTACCGGCAAGCACATTTTTTAACCCTGCAAAGTATCAAGTTATTCAAAATAAAAGTTACACTACCCAAATTATCTTTTTACAATAAAAATATGTTAGTTAAACTTTTACTTGGAGCATTATTATCTACTAATACAACTAAAAGTTGATGTTGGCTACTTTTGTCGTAAAAAAATAACTACTTAGATATAAATTTAAATAATTTGGGTATTTTGCTACAAATATATTTTTATTAACTTTTGTTATAAGCTTATATATTCACAATTTCAAATAAAATAACAAACTATTCAAATCAAAATAAAGATGTCCAAAACTTTTCTTTTTAATTTTAAAAGATATGATAAAGGAGCAATTCTTTAGTCTCTCATTTCACTTTTTAGGATTTAGTCCCTCAAGAGTTGTGAGTCATCGGATGTGTTGTTTTTTGGTTGGATGGTTGAATTTGAATCTTTTGAGTGAGTGATATAAAAAATACCAATATATCCTTGGACACCCCCTTTAATCGGGTACCAATTGTATTTTACTCTTTTGTTGATTATTTTTTTGTTTAATTAAAAAAGATGTAAAAAAAAGTTCATTCCTCTCCGACTCTGACTGAGAAATAACTGTTTGGATTTTTTTATTGAGCAATCGTTGGAGTGGCTTCGTGTGTTGTGGGTGTTAGGCAAATAGAAATTGCCTCAATAGAAATGGTTAAAAAACATTTACAATTCTAAGTAAAATATACAAATGAACAATGATTGATTAAATAAAGTTATAACTCTATAACAAAAGATACATCTAAATATAGAAAATGGTAGAAGAAGATAGTAATGAAAATACAACTCTATGACAAAATGATACAAATAAACTAGGAGTAATAGAATGAAAGATATAGATGAGATTACAACTCTATAACAAAAGATTCAAGTAAAATAGTAAATAGAGAAGATGAGAAGAAGATGAAAGCAATAGTATAAAAAGAAAATAACAAGAACAATGAACAAAATACTCTCACTCACACAACCAAAGTGAAGAGTGTTGGAGATCACCAACTTGAACAAGATTTGAAACATTTGTCCAAAAGCTTATTATCCCCTAACTCAAGCACTAAAGGAACTCTCACAATTTTGGAAATAACTCTGTGGAATTATCAAACCTCTAAGTGTTTTCTAGCCAAGTGCTCTAATGGATAGAAAATTTTTGTGTTCTACAAGTGAGCAATAGGCTCTTATTTATAGAGTTTTGAGATAACCTTTGAATTTCAAATTCCACCAACCCGCATGCCTGTTAGCAATGTTTAATTGGATGTTTATGGAATTAAAATGGAGATTTGGGAGCTACTTAAAATGTTAGAACCGTTCAAATTGGAAAAAACTGAAAATCCAATTTGGTTGTCAGCCTTACTGGTCGCGGCCAGGAGTGTCAGTGGTCGCAGCCAGTGGCCTCTGTCCCCCAGGTCGCGGCCAGTGATAAACAGTGGTCACGGCCACAGCCCATTTTCAGCACATATTTTTGTGCAATTTTCCAAACAGTTCCAAATCATTCCCAATTGATTTTGCAACCCCCAAACACATTATTGGGATTAAAATCACATCTCTAACATCCATATCTCTTATGACTTTGAGAAATTCAAATCAAAATGTGTATCATCAAATCTACATATTATTGGGTAATATTTAAGAATTACAAAATTTGTAACACCAAATATGTTACATATTTGAATATTCACATATATCTAAATATTATAACTCTCTTTTATATGTTACAATATGTGACACATGTGACACTCATTGTCACATTATTTAATCTAAATATCATATAACATTCCCCCACTAAATTAAATAGTTCACTATTGTAACACTTATTTAATCAACCAACATTATATTTAAAATATAACATATCCCTCACTTGATTAAATAATAACTCTCTTATATAAGCCATTTCATTGGTGTATAAAATAAAGTGTTTTTCAACTTGAACTTTACTATAGTGTAATTATCACAAAATTTGTTGAAATTTTGGTTGCACTAGGCATTGAACCACCTTTGGAGTCTCGACAGGGAAATTTTAGGCTTTATATTTAACTTAAGGGTGATCGAGGCAAACCCTGAAAAAATCAAATCATTGTTAGAAATGTTGTCACCCAAGTCGCGGAAATAAGTCCAACGTTTAATTGGAAAAGTCGTGGCCTTAAATCGGTTTGTGTCCAAGTCCACGGACAAATGCCTCCACTTCTATAATTTGCTAAGGGGAAACAAACGATTTGAATGGACAAAAGAATGTGAACATGCATTTCAAGATCTGAAGACACATTTAGTTGAACCCCCCGTTCTATCAAAACCAGTTGCTGGGGAATGTCTATACTTATACCTAGCGGTCACGGAGAACGCGGTTAGCGCAATGTTAATTCGAGAAGAAAATCGAGCGCAGAAACTAGTGTACTACACAAGTAAGAGGATCTTGGGAGCTGAATCCAGATATCCTCTGATTGAGAAGTTGAGAAGCTTGCTTTCTGTTTAATCTTGGCTTTGAGGAAGTTCAGGCCATATTTCCAATCTCATACCATACAGTCTTAACCAATCAACCTTTAAGGCAGATATTGCAAAAGCCTGAAGCATCGGGACGTCTGTTGAAGTGGGTCATCGAACTCAGTTAGTTCAAAATATTATACAAGCCACAGACAACAATAAAGGGTCAGGCGCTCGCTGATTTCGTAGTTGAATGTATTGGGTTGCAGGACGAGCCTATGGGGGAACAGGTACAAGAATTGTGGAAACTCTTAATTGATGGATCATCCAACGAAAAATGGATCCGGAGCTGGAATAACCCTAATTATACCTGAAGGATATCGCTTCCATACAACTCTGAGATTCGGTTTTGACGCTTCCAACAACGAAGCGGAGTACGAGACTTTGTGTTGACGCCGTTTTTTGTCAACAGTGAAATAAGAGCACGAAAACAATAATCAGTTATGGCCAATAAAAATATGATAATACAAATGAGATTTTTTACGTGGTTCAGCAGTTAACTCTGCCTAGTCCACGAGTCCTTGTTATTAAACTTAAGATGATCTTTGAAAATTCTTCAAGGATGAATTCCCCAGAGTTTTCTCTCAAGATTACAAAAATTCCTCCCTCAACAATGGTGCATGACCTCTCTATTTATAGAGAGGATTTCAGAATACTATCCCACATATTTCGGGAAGTTATTCTGTATATGCAAATAAATTTAATGGTGCAATCCTATATACAAGGAAATGTCCGTCCCCTGAAGATCAGGGGGCGTATAACTGAACAATTAATATCCCTTGATTATAGGGGATTTATAGCAATCAATGTAGATCGCGTCTCTCGTTGAAGATTCACTAAGATATTCAAAGTTATTATCTTATATCGCCAAGGCCCTATACACCCAGGTCTCTTATTGACTTTTGAGCTATAGGATCTTCCCGAGACCACATGACTTCGAGCTCATACGTGTGTCAGGCTCGGAGCCCTGATCCGAGGCCATCCCGAGACAGACGTACTTCGAGGTCTGTCTTTCGATCTTGTGAGGATCTCGAGGCTACCATCTTCGAAGTCGTCTCTGCTTCGCAGGCTCGGTGCTTAGACTTCAGACATGTTCCAGACATTACGAGTCCACTCATTACGAATCTAGCTTTCGAGGTCACAATTCTTATGGCTCGAAATCTGGGTGTATCATTTTGCCCCCTCAAAAGTATTTGTTCGAATCCTATGAGAAGGAAACTTTTGAACTACTTTCTTCGGGAACCGCACCGTCACATACTTGAAAATGGACACGTGTCAGTTGGGTATTGCTCATTCAAGGTACCCGAGTACCTTGGAAATCCGCCCACGATCGTTCGTCTGCCACCTTTCTGGTACCATCATGTCATCAATCCCTATCCGTTGGATTTTATAAGGATTCTGTTCAATGGCTCAGATTGATCCTCTTTTACCATCTATATATAAGACCCCAGTCATCGTCTTCCTTTTATTTTGCACTCATCAGATGAAAGAAAAGAGGCAAAATCAGAAACTATCCCTGAGAACTTTTTGCTTGTGCATGTTCTCTCAGTCGAAGAAGCAAAGGACCACCAGTTTGTTCGAGACCGTAAGCTCATACCTGCAGCCTCTCCTTCAATCAACGATTTCTCTGCAATCGCCATCATTGTGTAAGTATCTGATTATCTTTTTATTTTCCATTATGCCAGTTTTTGTCTATCTTGTTCTTGTTATTTCTGGGAATGCACTAGTTTATTTTCTTAGTATGATACGCTAGGAAACTTTTGACCGATAGGCTTTCACGTTTAAGTCTCCATGCTAGGTTTAAATCACTGGTTCCAAATCTAGTTTTGGTGTAGAACAAGGTCTCTTTTTTCTGGGTTTCAAAATTTAAAAGACATATCTTGCACACCAAGATATCGGGTATAAAATCTTGGTTTTAAAGAACGCACGATACCCAAGATTACCATTTCTGAATAACCGTCCCCCTTTTTCCCTGATATTTCGGGATTTTCAAAAAAAATTTATCCACTCCCCTCATTTTTCTTCGTAGAGTACACGTTCCGACTCTTTAATCGAGTTTTTAGTATCGAGCTCGTTTCGTATCCAAGCATTTTCCGAGCTTGTCTTGTCAAGCTCGCAATTCTTGAACCTTTGCATGCATGGCCCTCACCATTTTTTCTTTCTCACTAGATGTCACAGAATCTGGAAAGACGGTGGGGGTCGTTGCTGGCAATCCCTTACTCGCCAAAAACCCCGAGCCCAGAGTCGCTGTTTGCTCGGAATCAACGTCTGATTCACGAATACGACCTCGCGCGCGAACAGGAGGAGACTCGAGCTCATTATCACCGCCAAATCGTTGAGGTCATAGAAAGGAAGATGAGAACCCTTCGAGAGGCCCTTTATCCAGAATCTGATTCGGCACCCAGGCCGATCCCCCTCGACCCTAAGTTAAAAGTGACCATTGCATATAGTCCAGGAGAGCTCCAATTTTCAGTGATGGGGGAGCCTTCTACCTCGCAACCGAGGAGGGATTTCTTCGAGGCCGAACACTACTGGAGCTCAGTTACTTCACTAGGTCAGATAACTGATATTCTGGCCTTCCATGGTCTCAGGCTGTCAAGCACCCTAAGGTGCCGAGCCCCTACCCCCAGCGAGCGAAGCTGTCGTGCCCCAAGAGATGGGAATCCGGATAACAAACTGAGGTACGCGGCTTGGAGCCAAGAGCATATGAAGGCAGGAGCGTTACTGCCTTTGAAATTATTCTTCAAGGATTTCACGGACTTTGTCGGGCTGGCTCCATTCCAGCTCAACATCAATTCTTACAGGGTTCTGTCTGCCCTGAGGTCGTTATACCACGAGTTGAAGTGGAAAGGACCTTCACCACAGGAGATTTTGTATCTCTTCTGTCTGAAAAGCAATCCCTCCCGAGCTTGGGGAGGAGACGGCTTCTACTATCTTTCGAGCTACCCCAAAGAGAAAAAGGTGTTTGAGGACCTTCCTAATCATCCACCTGACTTCAAGAAGGCCTTCTTCTGGACAGATGGCCTGTCCCTGTCTCGATATTACTCATTCAGACGGATTCATAAGTACCCCAACCTTCTTTATCTTTGTGCTCGGACTTTCGTTTGTAGGTTCCTACTTAGTTGAAATGTGTTTTATTCTCCAGCCAACTTTCACCGTCCTACTCCTGACGATGCGATGAAGGAGCATAAAGAGGCTCTGCTCCAACTCCCTTATGGCAGGAGGTCCCTCTCATATCTTTTGCATGAGAGTAAGCTCCGAGCTTGCGGGCTTTTGGGAGATGGCCAGTCCACCTCGGGCTGGTCCAACAAAAAGTATGACCTTTGGGAGCTCATGCCACTGCTAACTAGCATCCTCCCTCCGAGGAGAGAGGTGAGGCCCCCGCCTCCGGTTCGCCGGCGGAGCCCGCAGTCGGGGAACGAGGCCAACGACGAAGCTTCGAGCTTAGGGTCGGATGATCAAGGTACAGTCATCCTTAGCTCGAAAATGTGATCCCCCACCTTATTAAAACATAAACTCGATAGGTTAGTTTTATGCCCGGATGATAGGGACCACTTCTATATATGGACTTGGGTAGATGACCGAGTTCATAGGTTTGATAGTTGGCTCGGGAAGTATGACATTATGTACAGTCTAAACGAGGTGTGGGACGGGATAGCCGTCCAATATGGGACCAATGACTATAGGGACCTTTCGAGGTTGACGTCCACTTATAGGGAAGGTACTCCCCCCGCCTCTTCTGAAGATGGGGGAATTTCATGGTCTCCGAGTTCGAGCTTGGAGGAGAGTTCCAGTTAGGTTTCTTCTATCATTACTTTGTATATCTACGCGATGCTGAATCACTTTGTATACTTTTTCTTTTTTGTTATGACTCACATTGTGGCGTGACTGTGTAGGCAAGATGGATTCCAACCTTGACAACACCCTCGAGAGTGGCGGTGCCAAGAGGAGCAAGCGTCCCAAGGGGGGGTCGCGAAAGGTTGACCGGCCTGCCAAAGTCCCCAAGAGGTCCGAAAAAACACCTCCTCCCCCGGCTCCGCCTGTCACGAGCTCCATCGTGGCGCCGACTTCGCAGGTCGGTGCCTCCATTATGGCCGAGCCCTAACTTCCTGTAGTGGTCCAGCCGACACTTGGTCCACCTCCCAGAAAGCCTTCTGCTTCTCGAACTCACAAGTTGTCAGTTTCTACTCACGTTGAGGAGTATGTAATTGACAATGCGGCTGGATCCCATGGGTCTATGCTGGGCTCGGATGTTATGTCCCGAATCGGCCAGAGCTTTAGCAGTTTCGATGCTCCTCAATGGCAATTTTTGAATAATGCCCGAGACTGCACTGCCCTCTACGAGAAGAGTATCGAGCTTGCCACCGCGGTAACTTTTCTTCTACTTCTTAGTTATATTTATAGACAGTTCTGGTGTTAATGACGATTTTATCTTTTGTCAGACTCTTGCTGTTACTGCCCAGCTCAACTATAAGTTGAACAATGAGATCCATTCGAGCAAGTCTTATGCTCAGGAGGCGAAGGATCTTCAACTCAAAGCAAGTGATGACCTGAAGGCAGCAAATGCAAAGCTTGAGGCAGGAGCCGAGGAGCTTAAGGCCAAGGCATCCGAGCTTGAGAAGCTGAATGCTAGGCTCGCGGAGCTTGAGAAGGAGAACACTCGGCTCCAAGAGGCTAACAAAAAGCTCGAAGAAGACCAGGCCGCCACTTTTGATATAATTGAGGGTGAAAAGGCTCGCCTCCTTGCTGAGTATAAAGAGAAGAAGGACCAGGCGGTTGATTTGGCCATGTACAGAATGTGGGCCAATAACGAAGACCTCGATACCAGCTTCCTAGGTCCTCATGAGGCGAAGTTTCTAGATAAGTGGAATGCTCGGCTTGAGGCGGAAGAGGCTGCTCGGGAGGCCGGCTCCGAGGGTGCTCAGAAGGATAGTCATGCTATTCGTCCTGAGGGGTCTGATGCTGCTGACGCTGAGAAGGCCAAGGAGGGTGCTTCTTCTTGAATCTGATTTCGGGGGAAATCTCATCTCGGGGCTGCGTCCCCTTATTTTTGTAATTACTTTAATTTATGCCCGTAGGGCTGATACAATTTTTTTTTTATTTTAATACATATGCTTTACATTTCTTGTTTCGAAATATTTTGCACATTTTATATTAAAGAATCTTATATGTTTATTTAATCGTACAAACATAGTTTGGATTTAGGCTCGAGACTCAATGCATTCATGCATCGTTTACTCGAATTATCCGCTTCCGATCTCGTTATTTATCAAGGTCGGATATTACTTTAACCATGAACCCGAAAGTACTTGTATGGTGTGTAATGCAAACGGTTTAGTTATATCTTATTGCTTAGTTACTTTTTCTCATCCTCGGTTATTTCTCCGCGGTTATGAGTTCGAAACTATTTTCCCATAAGATATTCCAGCCTCGATCTCGACTTATCTCGAAGTAGGTTTAGGTTCCAACTTATCGTCGATTAGTTTTAGCTGGTTTGTTCCAAACCTATTAAGGTCGTGTTTGGTTTGTAATCCATACACTTATATTTTTAATCTAGTTCGCATATTTGGTTATATCCAAACATTTTTGTATGTTTTTGATAATTCGGTTACGTCCAAACTATCCAAGCTCGCGCATCTGGTTACATCCAAATACATGTATGTATTTCGTGCATGTTATTTTATTTTTCAAGCTGATGGTATATATATACCAATGATGCCCCCTTAATATCCTATGAGTGTGACCATAGGTTATTAAATTAAGGGAGATTGCAAACATAAAAAGAGATATAACATTTTGAACGAAATAGATCTTTATTTGATGGAATTCAAAAGTAGACAAATTAGTACAGATAAACAATCATGGTTACAGGCAACACTCTTCCTGTACTATTGGTAGTAAGGTCTTAGGTGTTCGCCATTCCATGCTCGCGGTACCAGGCTCCCATCCAATCTCGCTAGTTTGTAAACACTAGGCCGGATGACTGACTCTATCTGGTATGGTCCTTCCCAATTTGGCCCGAGCACACCAGCTGCTGGATCTCGTGTTGCCAAAAATACACGTCTCAACACCAGGTCACCCACACCGAACTTTCGATCTCGAACCTTTTTGTTGAAGTACCTGGTAGCTCATTGCTAGTAGGTTGCGTTCCTCAGCTGAGCTTCGTTTCTCTTTTCTTCAATCAAGTCAAAGGTTTCTTCGAGCTGAGTGTGGTTTGAGTTTTGGTCGTAAATGTGAGTTCGGATTGTAGGGATTTCGACCTCGATAGGCAACATTGCCTCACAACCGTATGCTAGAGAGAATGGGGTATGTCCTGTTGATGTTCGAGCTGTGGTCCTATACCCCCATAGGACTTGGGGCAACTCTTCGGGCCATCGTCCTTTTGCTTCCTCCAACTTTTTCTTAAGTGAACTCTTGAGAGTTTTGTTTACAGCTTCGACCTGGCCATTCGCCTGAGGATGAGCTACTGACGAAAAACTCTTTATTATTCCATTCTTCTCACAAAAGTTGGTAAACAAGTTGCTATCGAACTGGGTTCCGTTGTCGAATACAATTTTCCTCGGCATCCCATATCGGCATACGATGTTTTTTACCATGAAGTCAAGGACCTTTTTGGAAGTTATTGTTGCCAACGGTTCAGCCTCCGTCCATTTTGTGAAGTAATCCACAGCGACTACATCATATTTCACACCGCCCTTGCCAGTTGGGAGAGAGCCTATGAGATCGATTCCCCATACCGCGAATGGCCATGGGGATGTCAACATGGTCATCTCGGATGGTGGAGCTCGAGGAATCGTGGCGAATCTCTGGCATTTGTCGCATTTCTTCACGTACTCGAAAGAATCTGATTTAATGGTAGGCCAGAAATATCCTTGGCGTATGATTTTCTTGGACAGGCTATGCCCCCCGGTATGGTCTCCACAGAACCCTTCATGAATTTCTTCGATGATTTTCTTGGCTTCGGGTGGAGTTACGCACCGTAGTAATGGCATGGAATACCCCATTCTATATAGCTTTCCGTCCAACATGGTGTAACGGGGAAGCTGATACATTAACTTTCGAGCCTGGTTCCGGTCTTTTGGAAGGACGCCGGTCTCGAGATATTCAACTATCGGGGTCATTCAGGTAGGCTCGGACTCAATCATACACACGTCTTCCTCCTCTGGCTCGTTAATGCTAGCTGCCGAGAGGTGTTCTATGGGCACAACATTTAGTTCATCATTCTCAGCGGAGGTGGAGAGCCGAGCTAAGGCATCTGCATTTGAGTTCCGCTCTCGGGGAACCTGTTCGATCGCATAAAATTCGAAATGCTCCAATGCGAATTTTGCCTTCTCTAAATAAGCTGCCATCCTCATCCCACGAGCCTGGTATTCTCCCAAGATTTGATTAACCACGAGCTGGGAGTCGCTGTAGCAATGTATAGCTTTAGCTTTGAGCTCTTTGGCTATACGAAGTCCCGCCAGTAAAGCCTCATATTCGGCCTCATTATTCGACGCTTTGAAGTCAAATCTTAAGGCAAAATGAAATCTGCTCCCTGCGGGGGTAACCAAAATGACCCCTGCCCCCGATCCATTTTCATTAGATGAGCCGTCGACGTAAAGTTTCCACAGCTCGTTGGCCGGGGTTATAACCTCGTCGTTGGCCATGCCAGTACATTCCACTATAAAGTCAGCCAAAGCCTGTGCCCTAATGGTCGTCCTCAGGTGGTAAGTGATCTCGAACTGTCTGAGTTCAACCGCCCATTTAAGAAGTCGACCTAAAGCCTCCGGTTTAGACAGGACTTGCCTAAGTGGTTGATCAGTCAACACATGGATGGGGTGCGCCTGAAAGTAGGGTCGAAGTTTACGAGATGAATGTATTAAGCTGAGAGCCAGCTTCTCCATCAATGGGTATCTCGACTCTGCCCCCATTAACCTTTTGCTGATGTAATAAACGGGTCTCTGTACCTTCTCTTCTTCTCGAACGAGCACTGCACTTATTGCGTGTTCGGTGGTGGAAAGGTATAGGTACAGTACTTCTCCCGTAACAGATTTTAATAAGATGGGGGGTTCTGTGAGGTGCTTTTTAAGCTCCTGGAAAGCCAGCTCGCATTCCTCCGTCCATTCAAATTTCTTACCTCCTCTCAAAAGGTTGAAAAACGGAAGACAACGGTCCGTAGATTTTGAAATGAACCTACTTAGGGCCGCCATCCTGCTGGTCAAACTTTGGACATCCTTGTGTCTTTGAGGTGAGGGCATGTCAATCAGGGCCTGGATCTTGTCGGGGTTGGCTTCGATTCCATGAGCGTTCACGATAAAGCCCAGGAATTTTCCTGAAGATACGCCAAAAGTGCACTTCTGAGGATTTAGTTTCATGTTATACCTTCGAAGCACGCCGAAGCACTCTTCGAGGTCATCAACATGGTACTTGTTAAGTTGAGACTTGACAAGCATGTCGTCAACATAAACTTCCATGTTGTTCCCTATTTGTTCTGAAAACATCATGTTCACGAGCCGCTGGTATGTGGCCCCAGCATTTTTTAGCCCGAATGGCATGACATTATAGCAGTATAGCCCCTTATCCGTTATGAAGCTCGTATGTTCCTGGTCGGGGGCATGCAAGGGAATCTGGTTATATCCAGAATAGGCATCCATGAACGACATCAGTCCATGCCCCGCCGTGGCATCCACGAGCTGGTCGATCCTTGGTAATGGAAAATAGTCCTTCGGGAAAGCTTTGTTGAGGTCTGAATAGTCAATACAGGTTCGCCACGTCCCATTAGGCTTCGGGACCAACACCGGATTGGCTACCCAGTCGGGGTAAAAAGCATCCCTAATGAATCAGTTTGCTTTTAATCTGTCAACCTCCTCCTTCAGCGCCTTCTTTCTGTCATCATCCAGCTGTCTTCGCTTTTGTTGCTTCGGAGGGAAGCTTTTGTCTATATTTAATGCGTGGCTTGCTATATTCGGACTTATCCCTACCATGTCCGAATGTGACCATGCGAAGATGTCCTGGTTTTTCTTTAAAAAGAAAATTAGTTGCTATTTTGTCTCTTCCTGGAGGTGCTTTCCAACCTTTACCTTTTTCGAGGAATCGGTTTCCTCGAGCTGAATTTCTTTGAGCTCTTCTAAGGGTTCGAGGTCAGCCTTCTCCTCAACCCTTGGATCGATCTCTTCATCAATCTCTAAGACCGTCTCGTCTTTACTTTGAATAATGACGAGTGCTTGTGCGCTTGTCTGTTTCTTTCCTCTTAAGGAAATGTTGTAGCACTCTCTTCCAGCTAACTGATCTCCCTTCAATGTCCCGACGCCGCTAGGGGTCAGGAACTTAAGGGCCAGATGCCTTACTGATGTGACTGCCCCTAGCCCAACCAGGGCGGGTCTCCCGAGCAGCACATTGTAGGCTGAAGGTAGATCCACTACCACGAACTCCATCATCTTGGTTGCTGAGACCGGGTAGTCTCCCAAGGTTACGGGGAGCTCGATGGATCCCATGCAGGCGGTCCCTTCTCCTGAAAAGCCGTATAAAGTAGTCGCACACGCTTTCAGGTCGCGAAGGGAGAGTCCCATCTTTTCGAGGGTCACTTTATAGAGAATGTTAACTGAGCTCCTATTGTCTATGAGAATTCGATGGACCCTTTTATTTGCCAGCTGGAGAGTGATGACCAGCGGATCGTGGTGAGGAAACTGAACATGGGACGCGTCTTCCTCAGTGAAGGTTATTGGTTGGGATTCAATCCTCTGACTTTTTGGAGCTCTAGGTTCAGGTTCAAAGGGAGACCCGTCCCCAGTTTTCAGCTCGTTAACGTATCTCTTTTGGCATTTCTGCCCATGCCCGCGGGATGAGGCCCTCCTGAGATGGTTATCATGTCTTCTCCATCTATCGGCGGTGACCTATCTTCTTCCCTAGCTCGGGAATTATTGTTTTGCGTGGGCTGCGACGCGGCTGCTCTCTGTCTCGCGGTCGCCTGATTAGTACTCTGGTTCTTGACATATTGTCTGAAGTAACCCCTCGAGATCAATCCTTCGATCTCGTCTTTCAGCTGTCGACATTCATCAGTAGTATGCCCGGTGTCTCTGTGAAATCGGCAATACTTGCTGAAGTCCCTCTTGGACTTCTGATTTCTCATTGGGTCCGGACGCCTGAAGGGGACCTGGTTTTCATTAGCCAGGTTTATGTTCTCCCGAGACTCGTTGAGCTCGGTGTACACTCTGTACACGGAGAAATATCTCTCCCCCTTCTTTTTCTTTCCTCCTTCGGCCTCGGGGTTACTCCCTTCGTTCTTTTTTCTCTTGGAAGGGTTTTCCACAGCAGGCTTTGAAGCTACTGGGTCCGCCGAGGTTGAGGCAGAGTTTACGTTTATCGTTGTAGTTTCGGGCTGGGAAGTCACATTAAGTGTCGACCTCGCTTCCTCTACATTGACAAACCTCTGCACTCGTCTATTAAACTCGGTTAAGGACCTCACCGGTTTTCTCTGCATGTCGTCCCAGAGGGCACTTCCTGGCATTACTCCGGCTTGGACAGCCATTAGGTGTTCACTGTCATCCACATTCCGAGCTCGGGCAACTTCCAAATTAAACCTTGTAAGGTAACTTTTTAATGTCTCACCTGGCTGTTGCCGAACGTTAGTTAGGGTTGATGCCTCAGGTCTAACCCCCATCATGGCTTTGAACTGCTTCTTGAAGTCTTTAGACAGCTGCTCCCAAGAAGTTATTGAGTGTCTCTTATATTTTTCGAACCAGCTTTTGGCTGGTCCTGTCAAAGATGCTGGAAATAACATGCATCTGAGCTCGTAACCCACGTTACTGGCTCTCATTATGGTGTTGAACGTACTCAAATGGCTGTACGGGTCGGTCTTTCCCTCAAACGTTGGGACGTGAGGGATCCGAAACCCTTGGGGAAATGGAGTGTTGGAAATATGGGGAGCAAACGGTTCAAGCTCCTCATCAGAATCTTCAGATCGATCCTGACCTTGCTCATTTTTCAAAAGTCTAAAGGCCTTTTCTAACTGATCAATTCTTTCCTGGACTGGGTCCGCGAGGTGAACCGTCTGGAATCGATTGTCACCGATCACAATTCCAGGCTCGCGCCTCCGCAGGGGGTCTTTACGCCTATTCAAGCGATCCCTTAAGTTCGGGTTCATCGGGTCAACATTACCCCTATTTTGATTCAAATGTTCTCGTAGGTCGGAGCGATTCCTGCAGCTCCCAGTATTCTTACGACCTCGATCATGCATGCTGACCGATCTGGTATCTCCAGAGTCGTCACTAGTAAAACTTGTCGCATGGTTATTTCGAGATGGGTCTTTTCCATGCCGCCTCATTTCCGCCATGCGAGACCGAGATGTTTGACTTCTTTCTGATAAGGCGCCTCTCTGCTCCTGGAAAGCTTCCCTGTTTCCTTGTCTCCCCCCCGCATGCCTTTCGTCCTGATCTCGAACTGGTTGAGCCTTCCTGCGAGGGGGTGAAGGATATCTTATAGGTAATGGAGGGAACCGTATGGGTGACGGTGGCTGCCACCCATTTCATGGCCTAGATGGTCCGGAGTTTGCCCGAGATGGGTTGGTTGCATTTGGTGCGCTCCCAGGGACTTGAGTCCGAGCCTCTGCAGGGGCTCGGTTGTTCTTAGTTCCCACAGGTACTTCCGCAGGTGGATTAACTGGGGCCCTAGCCCGGGTACTTCTCTGGGGCCTAGAGGGAGCGGATGGCTCTGCTGGTGCCGGAGGTTGTGCAGGCCTTCTTGTGGAAGCATTCTTTCGTGGACGCCCACGGGGCCTGCGGGGAGGAACATGCACGTCCCTAGGAGGAGGAGCTTGGTTTTCACGTGGAGGCGGGGGCTGAGCCACCTGCGCCTCTACGGTTATCCTTGCTAACTCCTCATTCCGCTTGTTGGCTTCTGCCAACTGCTGTTTTAGCTGCCGGTTCTCAAGTTCCACAATGGGAACATATCGCTCAGGATTGTAATACATATCCTCATCTCTTGGTGGAGCAGGTGGTCCCCAAGAATCGGAGGATCCACTTCTTTCTTCAACATCTGGGTTTTCCATCGGCTGTTTCCCAGGACGTCTTGGATAATTTTCTTCAGGAACGTCCTGATTATTAGCGACCATAACTTGTTCAGGGACTGAATGCTTAAGGCTCTCAATGAAAGCACCAAACTGTTGACGCCGTTTTTCGTCAACAGTGAAATAAGAGCACGAAAACAATAATCAGTTATGGCCAATAAAAATATTGTTATCCAATAAATTAGCATTTGTGACGTGGCGAATAATCTCTTGACACGTGCCTGACACCTGGAGCGTCTGCTAGAGTATCGACCAGGAGACACACCAGAAGCAGGACAGACCTGTTTTTACCACGACCAGACTGGTCGGTGGTTCCGCTGGCAAAGCAACATTTATGGAAAGATCTTATGTATCCCGAATTTATTTCATGCAATCTTCTTAATATCCCATGATTCAGGGGATAATATCTGTAACAATATTGGGAAACCCTCCATGGGCCTATAAAAAGCAAGAGATGGCTCATGGGAAGGGACCTTTTGGCAGCTAAAAAACCATAGAAATATAGAAATTATCGGTGAAAACTAGTATTGTTTAGGAGGAGTGTTGAAACTCATTGAGCCCAAGCTCTCTGATCACACTTTTGTTCCCATATCAATATCATTCTAAGTGGATGTAGGTCATTACCAGATTCTGGGGCCGAACCACTATAAATTACTGTGTTTTCTTTACTTTTGTCATTACGTTATTATCTATACATATTCGCCTATATCATTCATATTTTGACTCCGTGTCAGTTGGCTAAAACGAGGGTCAACAAATATGATAATACAAATGAGATTTTTTACGTGGTTCAGCAGTTAACTCTGCCTAGTCCACGAGTCCTTGTTATTAAACTTAAGATGATCTCTGAAAATTCTTCAAGGATGAGTTCCCCAGAGTTTTCTCTCAAGATTACAAAAATTCCTCCCTCAACAATGGTGCATGACCTCTCTATTTATAGAGAGGATTTCAAAATACTATCCCACATATTTCGGGAAGTTATTCTGTATATGAAAATAAATTTAATGGTGCAATCCTATATACAAGGAAACGTCCGTCCCCTGAAGATCAGAGGGCGTATAACTGAACAATTAATATCCCTTGATTATAGAGGATTTATAGCAATCAATGTAGACCGCGTCTCTCGTTGATGATTCACTAAGATATTCAAAGTTATTATCTTATATCGCCAAGGCCCTATTCACCCAGGTCTCTTATTGACTTTCGAGCTATAGCATCTTCTCGAGACCACATGACTTCGAGCTCATACGTGTGTCAAGCTCGGAGCCCTGATTCGAGGCCATCCCGAGACAGACGTACTTCGGGGTCTATCTTTCGATCTTGTGAGGATCTCGAGGCTACCATCTTCGAAGTCGTCTCTGCTTCGCAGGTTCGGTGCCTAGACTTCAGACATGTTCCAGACATTACAAGTCCACTCATTACGAATCCAGCTTTCGAGGTCACAATTCTTATGGCTCGAAATCTGGGTGTAACACTTTGTGGGTCGGAATTCGGGTAGCAAAAGAATTGAAAGCAGAGGTGATTCAATGTTTCAGTGATTCTCAGCTCATGGTTAATCAAATACTGAAGGAATATTAAGCTCGGTGAATCAAAACGGCAACTTATCTAGCTAAGGTGAAAAGTGAAATGTCAGAGTTTGAATTTTATTTCGTCGAACAAGTGTCACGCGAGCAGAACACAAATGCAGATGCTTTGGCCCGACTCGCCACCAATTCTTGGACAAACCAAGCATAGATGAAGAGCCGAGAGAGGTCGAAATGGTTTGCGAATTATCGACCTGGATGACACCAATCATTGAATACCTCACGTCTGGAAAATTGCCTGAAGACCACAAGGATGCACGAAAATTGCTATACCAGGTCTCGAGTTATGTTATGGTCGAGGGGATTCTATACAGACGAGATTACTCTATGCCTCTTCTAAGATGTGTCATGCTCGAGGATGCGCAAGCTATCCTCAAGAAGATTCAAGAAGGATTTTTTGAAGACCACACTAGGGGCGAAGCTTTGCCTTAAAGGTGTTAAGGCAGGGCTATTTTTGGCCCACACTGAAAAAGGACTCGGTGTGACGCCCCAATTTCTTGAAGGGTTAAGACTATTACAATAATTGGTTTTTAAAATAAAAACACCCTTTTTATAGAAAATCCATCGTGAATAACAAACCAAATGTTTAAAAGAATGAAACTCTGGAGTTTCGTAGTTATCATAAATAAAGTGAAATAAAACACACTTTTAATCTTGACAATAAAACTAAAACATCATTCAAAATGCTTAATAAAATTCCTTAGTAGGCCCAATCCCTTATGGTCGTTACACCCTTGACATGTACGCCCTCTGCCAAAACTCTCCAACTTATTGTGTTGTAACCACATCTTTGCCTTTACTTGTAACACAAAGTACCCATGACCCAAAGCCCAGCAAGAAGAGTTGTGTAGGACACAACCCCATAACCTTAACCAAGAATTTATTTGAATAATAACAATAAAGATGAACATAACATAAAATGAAATATCGTAGCCCAAGTTGAGTTGGACAAGTGCAGTGAGCACATTATAACACAAGCATGCAGTTTCAACATATCATAAGCATGCAATTTCATAACATAGACATGCATTTTAAAACATAAGCACAATTATCAGATATACATACAAAACACATAAACCACAACTATACATAAGCTATTAAACATAATCATACTCAAGCATATTCATTCATTGACATAAATATATCATATAAGACAAATTCTACCATAAAAGTACGTCAAGTGTATAGCATGTGTGTAGGTGTCCACTCTTCTTACATCAAAAGCAGCAGCGATCCATACACCCTAACGCATCTCTTCAAGTATCCTTAATGAGCCTAATCATAACATATAACATCAAAGTTTTAAAACCTCAACCAAACCAAAACCATATTAAAATACACTCATATCCTTTTAAGGCTAATTCATCCCCACATTATTCTTAAGAAAGTCTTAAAACTCTACTGCATAAAGTTTCAAAAAGGTACAAACATATATCTAAAGGGTGCATTAAAATCCCCAAAATTCGTGTTTCTGGGCAACTAGCGCAGTCATGCTCACAGAGCGCCAAGGCTAACCAGCCAGGTAGTGCGGTCGCACCAGAGTTGGGCGCAAATGCACTAGGTCTTTATTTTGGAAATCGCAAATGCGATTTTTAAACTTAGAAGTCGACCCAAATCATAAAATCTGACCTTGAACCACTACCAAATCAATCCTAACATGTTTCTAACCTTAATAACTCCTAAAGATTCAACTCTAAACATGCAAACAACCTATAATTCTCATCTAAATCTGACAAAACTTAAACATAAGGTTTGAACACTTATAGATTAAAATCCAGCCACAAAGCTTAGATCCTTGCTCCTTATGAGATCTCCTAGCCCTTCAAAACTCAGATTAATGCTCTCCTCCAAAACTTTAGGCTTCAAGACTCAGATCAAGAATGAGAGCATTGTTCTTGGTCTTTTATCCTTTCGTATATCACAAAACCAGAAGTCTACAAAATTTGTATGACATCTAAACCTATTTTATTTATTATTTATCTATTTAGTATGATTTTAATCGTATAAAAGCCAAATTACATCACTATCCCCAACATTTACATTTTCTAACATGACCTCAAAAGCCCTTACTTATCTTTTACTTAAACTAATAGTTTTACTTTTCCTTAATTACACTTTCTACCATAAAATCTTATATTTGTACTTTGACCCCCATATCATAACTATTATCACACTTTGGCCCCTAATACTTGAAGAAACATGTGTGGATTGCCTAACGGAATACATAAAATAACATATACCATAATTCATGCATATTATAGTTCATATATTTATTGACATAAGAACATACTTACCATGATACCCTGTACCAAGCCAGATTACCATAATACCCTTACTAGTAGAAGCGGATATTACAATTATCCCCTCCTAAAAAGAAATTTCGTCCTCAAAATTTACCTGAACAACTCTAGGTATTGCTCCATCATATCTGATTCCAACTCCCACGTTGCATCTTCTGTAGAGTCATTTTTCCAAAGAACTTTGACTAACCCAATTGTTTTATTCCGTAATACTTTTTCCTTCTTATCAAGAATCTTTATTGGCTTCTCTTCATATGATAGACCTGGTTGCATATTCAACGCCTCATAACTAAGAATGTGGGATGGATCTGAGATATACTTTCATAACATGGACACATAAAATACATTATGCACTCCGGCTAACACTAGAGGCATGGCTAATTTATAAGCCACTTCCCCAATTCTCTCCAAAATCTTGAATGGTCCAAAAAATCGAGGACTTAACTTTCCTTTCTTGCCAAATCTCTTAATCCTTTTCATAGGCAAAACAAGGAGGAATACATGATTTCCCACTTGGAACTCAATGTGCCTACGGTTAGGATCAGCATAACTCTTTTGTTGATCCTGTGAGCCAATCAAGCGAGCTCTTTTCTTGGAAATAACTTCATCGCTTCTCGTACCGCCTTCGAACCTAAATACTTACTTTCGCCCATCTTATCTCAATGAATCGGTGATCTACATTTCCTTCCGTAGAGCATCTCGTAGGGTGCTATCCCAATAGTTAACTGATAACTGTTATTATACGAGAACTCTATCAATGGAAGGTACTTGCTCCATGATCCACCGAAGTCCAATACTCACGCTATAAGAATGCCTTCCAGAATCTGTATTGTTCATTCCGTCTGCCCATCTGTCTAGGGGTAGAATGTTATACTGAATTTCAACTTAGTACCCATTGCTTTCTGTAATCCTTCCCAGAATTTACACGTGAATTTCAAGTCTCTATCTGAAACAATCAACTTCGGAACTCCATGAAGTCTCACAATTTCATGCACATAAAACTCTGCATACTATTTTGTTGTGTACATTGTTCTGACATGTATAAAGTGTGTCGACTTTGTGAATCTGTCAATAATCACCCAAACGGAATCGTGTTACTTTGTGGTCATAGGTAACCCACCACAAAGTCCATAACAATCTCTTCCCATGTTCATTCGGGAATGTTTAACAGTTGTAACAAACCAGACAGTCTTTGGTGTTCCGCTTTGACTTGATGGCATGTGAGACTCCTTGTGACATACTCCACTACATCATTCTTCATTCCAGGCCACCAATATAACATCTTTAAGTCTTGATACATCTTTGCAGTCCCTGGGTGTAAAGAATAGAAAACAGTATGCGCCTCGTCAAGAATCTCTTTCTTAACCTCTAAATCAGCTGGCACACATATTCATTCCTTATATCTCACTGTTCCACAGCTACTGAAAGTTAAATCTTTGTTATTCCTGTCTTGGATTCCTTGTTTATACTTTTGTATTTGTGGATCCTTATTCTGTCCTTCTTTAATTCTGTCTAACAAAGTTAAATGTAGATTCAAGTTTGCTAATTACCCCACAATCAAATCTATACCTGCTCGCTCTATTTCTTCCGTCAACTTGGCAGATATATTTCTTATAGCCACTACTTGCACTTTGCTTCTACAACTTAGGGTGTCGGCTACCTCATTCACCTTCCCCGGATGATACAATATTTCACAGTCATAGTCTTTGACTAATTCCAGCCAACGTCGTTGCCTCATATTTAACTCATTTTGGGTAAAGAAGTATTTGAAGCTCTTATGGTTGGTATAAATCTCACATTTCTCCCCATAGAGATAGTGTCGCTATATCTTCAGTGCAAACACTACAGCTGCCAGTTCTAAGTCATGTGTCGGGTAACGTTGCTTATACTCCTTCAGCTGTCTAGATGCATATGCGATCACCTTCTCTCCTTGCATCAAAACACAACCTAGTCCTTGTTTCGACGTGTCATAGTACACTACGAACTTCTCATTATCAGTAGGTACACTTAATACAGATGTCGTAATAAGTCTATTCTTCAATTTCTGAAAGCTCTGCTCACATTCCTTAGTCCATATAAACTTGATGCCCTTTCTGGTCAATTTTGTCAATGGCGTGGCAATCTTTGAAAATCCCTCTACAAACTTCCGATAATATCCTGCCAACCCAAGGAAGTTTCTGACCTCCGAAGCATTCTTTGGTTGTGGCCAGTCTTTTACAGCTTTGATCTTTACTGGGTTGACCTTTATATCATCCTTGCTAACAATGTGTCCTAAAAATGCCTCTTTTGTTAACCAAAATTCACACTTCTTGAATTTTGCATAAAATTGGTGTTCCCTCAACCTTTGAAGTGTCAGTTGTAGATGTTCTTCGTGTTCGTCTTCAGTTCGCAAATAGATTAGAATATCATCTATAAACACTATCACAAACTTATCCAAGTAGTCCTTTACGACTCTATTCACGAGATCCATAAATGCCGCAGGGGCATTAGTAAGTCCATAAGACATCACCAGAAACTCATAATGGACATACCTAGTACGGAATGTTGTCTTTGGAATATCCTCCTCCTTCACCCTTAACTGGTGGTACGCCAATCTCCATTCTATATTTGAGAATATTGTCTTTCCTTGGAGTTGATCAAAAAGATCGTCTATCCTTGGCAAAGGGTATTTGTTCTTGATGGTGACCTTGTTAAGTTCCTATGATCAATGCACATCCACATTGATCCATCCTTCTTGTTTACAAATAACACCAGTGATCCCCATGATGAGTAACTTGGCCTAATAAAACCTAGGTCAAGTAGTTCTTGCAGCTGAACCTTTAATTCCTTCAGCTCTGCTGGCGCCATTCTATAAGGTGCTTTCGAGATTGGCGCTATTTCTGGTGCTAGCTCAATCATGAACTCAATTTCTCGTTGTGGTGGCAATCCTAGTAAATATTTTGGAAATACATACAAGTAATCACATACTATCCTCGTGTCTTTTGGTCTCTGCGTTCAATGTAACGTCCCAAATTACCTAATAAGGCTTATAACCTTGATTAGGGGGGCAGGATGGCAAACTATGGAAATTATGTGTTTATGTGATATAAATGGGTATCATTATATGACTATGTGAGTTATATTATAATATGACTTGATATGCATGTTTAGGTGTATTAAATATGCATGTGGGCCCGTTTCTGGTTAAAAGGGAAATTTTTGTAATTTGGCCCGTTATGGGTATATTTGGCATATATGTGATATACTTGTGAAACCACATCATTATGTGGATATATTTGGGTTACTCGGCACGAGACGATCCTAGGGAGCAAGTTAGCGGGAAAGTCACAACAAGACCAATACTTGACTCGGGGTGAGTCAAGGGGTATTTTGGGTATTTAGTACATTACCGTGATATTGGGTAATGGGAATAAATATTTGAGGATATATTTGGAGTTAGTGAGATTAGGAGGGAGTTCTGGAAATTTTTACTATTTTACCCTCGATGACGTTTTTGGGGTACCCCAAGCCTTGGGATTTGCTTAAGGTTACTTAAGCTCGAAGTAACCTGATAGAAACAGATAACACATTCAAACTCTCTCTCTCTCTCTCTCTCTCCCTCTCTCTCTCTCTCTCCTTTTTTATGCTTGATAGCATTTTCGAAGGAAACCCGATTTTTAGGGCTTGGATTCAAGCAAGGTTAGAGTCATAACAATTCTAGGAAAGATTAGAAGCTTGATAGCTGAAGGATTTAGCTAGGAAACAACGTAATCAGAGGTAATCAAGCTTTAAGTTTATGAGTTTCTGTTTCCTTAAGTTTCTTGAGTTTTGATTTGGATTTTACAGTTTGGTGAGTTTTTTATCCATTTGAATGGCGGGTTTTGTTGCCTGGGAAATTCTAGGGATGTTGTGAGATTGAATTGTGGGTTTGGTACAGTTTGGGGTGAGTTTTGGGAGGGTTTGGATTTGAGAAATCTGGGTTCGCGGGGTTGCGTTGCGGCCCTGTTCTTGGGCGCCGTGACCCTAATGAACCCAGGAGCCCAGGCGATTCCCTGATTCACTATTGCGTCGTAGCGCCTGTGGGCTGCGCTGCGGCCCATGTTAAAAAAAAGAGCTAGTCTCTCTGACTTGAGGGAAGCCGCGACATCAGTGAGGGGCGCTGCGGATCAAAATAGGAATTTTGGCCAAAGTGGGTTTTAAGTGACAGAAACTCAAACTTAAGGGCTCGAGATTGATCCTACTACTTAGTTTAGTAGAATTCGATGCCCCGGAGGCTAGGACTCGGTCTGGAAGCCTTTATTCGCTTATTATTGATGGGATTCTATATGATTGTTGTGACTAGGTTATCGCTAGGGGCACAGAACCAAGATCATGCTCGAGGGTCGTTCATTCTTAACCCATGCAGGTTCTAAAGGAAAGAAAATTGCACCCAGTATGTGATACATGTGATTATGGCTTGGCTCGAATTGTTAAACAGGAATATGAATAGGGCATGAACGCCTGAGAATGTGCATGATTATGATTATGCTTGTGATTGTTGATTAAGCATGTTGAATTCTTTGTATTTGGATATTTGATATATGATATATGCTTGTCTGCATTATCTGATTGAGAAATAATTGACTTATGAGTTAATGACAACAATAGTGCGCTAAGCGCTAGTCGAAAAACATTGACTTATAAGTCAAGGGTGACAATAGCATGCTGAGCGCTGGTCGATATGGTTAAACCTAACCAAGAGCGCATCATACTCTTGTCCAGCCCAATGGTCGTGGAAAACTCAGAGCCAAGTACGCTAGATCAGCTCCAAGGCTGGTCATATAAAGGATAGAGCAATGGGCCCCGGGGTGACTTATTAGTCTCAATCCTAGGGTTGGGCCCCGGACTTGACTTATGAGTCAAGAATGGCATTAGCACACTGAGTTTCGATCGAAAGCATTGACTTATAAGTCAAGGACGACAATAGCGTTGAGCACTGGTAAAAAATTATTGACTTACAAGTCAAGGACAGTAATAGCGTTGAGCGCTGGTCGAAAAGCATTGACTTACAAGTCAAGGATGGCAATAGCGTTGAGCGCAGGTCGGAAAGAATTAACTTATAAGTCAAGGATGGCAATAGCGTTGAGCGCTGGTAAAAAAGCATTGACTTAAAAGTCAAGGGCGGCGATAGCACGCTGAGCGCTGGTTGATATACTTATGCCTAATCAGGAGTGTGACATACGTTTGACTGACCTATTGGTCTTGGAAAACTAAAGCGCCAGGTACGATGGGCTAGCTCCAAGGCTGGTTATACAGAGGATAGGGCAAAGGGCCCCGGTGTGACTCATTAATCCCATATCCTAGGGCGCTGAGCCCCAGTATGATTTATTAATCATGTATTAGGGCGATGAGCCCCAGTATGATTCATTAATCATGTATCTTGGGCTATTGGTCCCATATAACGTTGTAGTCATTTATATGAATGGCATGCATGCATGAGTAGGGTTATTACTGCTAGGCATGCTTATTATGATTTGGTAACATGTTATTAACTGCTTATGAGCATGTTTAAGTTTTCTTATTGAACCTTGGCTCGCAGGTGCTATATGGTGCAGGTAAGGGGAAAATGAAGCTGGGCCATCCTTGACTTGGAGAGCTTCGGTGACAATGTGTACATATGCGGCTGCTTGACCACCACATCCGGGGTTTCTCAGAGGAACTAGGGTCAAACCCTATTTTGCCGTTTAGGTCGGCTGGTTGTAACTTTCAATTACAATTAACCTTTTTAAATGTAGTATGGGATCCCATGTATGGAAGTAAACGTTTTTAGTATAACGATTGTACCTTTTGACCAAAAATTTTAACCCTAAAATATTAATCATGTTTAGTTACACGGTTATGGCCAAATGACTCATTTAGAGAGTTTAGCACTATTTAAAATACACAGTGTAACGGTCCTTGATTAGGAGGGAGCTACATTCAAGTTTTTGTTGTGTTAACCATGTTGGGAATTGTGTCCTGAAAGCATATGTAGTAGACATTGTTTTAATAAATAAATTGAATTTGTTATGCATATATTTTATGGACTATATTATTCTGTGATAATATTAAGTAAATATCAGAAAAATTCCTAAGTTCATATACATGATCTCAACCACGTATTGGTACGGGGGGATTGTGTTTGAGATAAATGAACTTGAATAGTTCGCAGTAAAATAAAGTTATGAAATCTTTAGATTAATTACTGCAAGTACAGTCCACTAGTATTATGAATACATGTGATCTAGATCCAGATTACTAATGTAGTAGGACACTTTAGTGGGTGTACTTTATATATTAGATAATATAAAGAACTGGACCATATATGTTTATTAATACTTAGTTAAATACTGTTTCAAAATATTAATTAAATATATCAACTGATGATCATGTACAAATAGACCTTAATCTTGAAGTTACTATGAACTCATGTTAATGTTATATGATCTCTTTGATCCACTCGTTAGGGTTTGTCAGAATGATCAAGCTAGTAACTTTTGTTTTGGGAACTCATTAATGTAAATGACTGGGGACATAGTATACAAATATGGAATATATACATTCTCGTAAGAGATTGAATAATGGTTCTCTTAAGGGTTGACTTTTGGGACTGAAAGGTTATTGAGCTCAAATTCATAATTTAGTTATGAATTAACCTTCACTAGTAAAGTCAATGATACTTAAGGAAATAAGATATAATTAAACGGGTAAAACAGTAATTTTATTCCCGGTTAATTATGAATCATTATTAGAGGATTAATTTGTATGTAATGATTATACCAATGGACGTTTTATTATTATAAAGTACTCAGTAAATGAAATGTTTATAATTACAAGAGTGCAGTCTCACATTTATAGTGGAATAATCATGAGATTAATAAATTAATATTATTTAATTAAAGAGTTTAATTAATAATCTCAAATTTATTGGAGCTTGGAATTATAGGTCCATAGGTCCCCAAAGCGGCTCTATCAACACTATTCAAGGCAAGAGTTGATATAAAGGGTAAAATGGTGAAATGACATATTTAAGAAGAAATTTGTTCTTCAGGCCAAATATGCAATTATGTGATAATAGAGATTAATTAATTATAAATTAGTTATAATTAACAAAATTAATTATTATATAATTTTCAAAATTATATAAATAATTAAATTATTATAATTTTCGAAATTATAACAAAATTAATATTTAATTTTCGAAATTAGTATTAATTAAAATTGGTTTTAATTAATTGGTAGAATTAATTAAATATCTTTATTTGAGTGGGAGATAATAATCTAATAAATTCAAATTGGATTTGAATTTAAAATATTGATATTTATTTAAATAATTAATTATATTTGATAATTAGTTAAAAAGATAATAAATTCAAATTTGAATTAATTATGAGGTTGTTGGATTTTATCTGATAAAGTAATTTGAATAAATAATTAACTAATTGTGCAAAAATAAAATATCCCTAATTTATAGGGAGCTACACGACACACACAGTCCTAGATTGTGTGTGGCGTGAGCTATATAAAAATCAGGAATTGATTTTTCACTTTTATTTATTTAATTAATTAATTAATAGAAAATTTAAAAGTTAGTTTTTTGATATTTTCATTAATAAGATAATTAATTAATTAAAAGATAAATTGTAAATTGGTTACAGATTTATTTTTTAAATTTGAATATTTTCTATTTAAGTTAGACTTATCAGAAAATAAAAATACTCAATACTCAATACAGAATTTATTCGCTTTAAGAAAAGAACGATATTTTTCTATCTCTCCCTGAAAAAGATACAGAACCAATCTCAGGCCTATTCTCTTGATCTCATGTGTTGAGTACATCAAATTGAATCAGAAATATACCATCATTTATTCTCTAAGTGCCCACACACTTCTTGAGGTGTAGAGAACGTTGTGGAAGATCTTAGTGTGAGTACTTGGGAGCAGCTTGGATGTAAGTTCGTTCATTTTACGAAAAGATAGCAAGGACACTTGATAGGCATCAAGAGGTATGTTCTTTAATCCTGTTTATGATTAATGTATGTATATTAATGGATTCACATGTTTTAAAGTAGTTTAAATATGTTACAAAAATTTTGTTGTACACTGGGCCAACCCATCACTATTCCGTTGCGTATTAAGAAACTTGTTCCTAACAAACCACACTAGCCAAAAATCTCATGCATCCATGCTGTAACATCTTCCCAACTTCCAACACTGGAATGATTGGAATTAGTAGTCTCATTGCTATCCCCATGAATGCAAAATGCTCCTCTCCGTCGAGCTTAAACACGACCATTTTCTTCTTACAATCGATGGTAGCATTGTACTTCGTCAACCAATCCATCCTGAGGATTACATCGAAATCAGTCATACACGACTCAATCAAATCTACAAATAGCTCCCTACCATCTATCCTCAAAGGCAAGTCTCTAATCCACTTCCTAGATATTACCACCTCCCCGGTTGGTAACATGGTCACAAACCCCTTAGCCTACATCTCATAAGGTATATTAAATATATCCACTATTCTCTTAGCAACAAATGAATGAGTGGTGCTAGAATTAATTAAAACATGCCAATTAATTCCAGCGATGAAAATATGATCTGAGACCACAGAAGTGATTGCTTCTTCCTGAGGCTTGGTGAAAGCGAACACATGTGCTGGAACCAAATTATCGTCCTTCTTATGTTGCTCTTTGACCCCTTCCTGACTCTTCTGTGGGTAGTTCCTCTTAATGTGCCATTCCTTACCACAACCGTAACACGTGTTTGCTCGACATTCACCTTGGTGGCGCTTTTTACACTTCTCACACCCCGGGTAACGTACCTATTCCTTGTTCCCAATCGCACTGGCCCTTTTATCCTAGCTTGATTGCCCCGCATGATCATTTCCTTTCCTCTTCTGGTGATTGGAGTTATTATTCTAGGAGGCATTCTTTCTTGCCTTTATCTTAGCAGCACCTTCTATCCAAATTTCGTCTTCCATTCTCTCAGCAGTGAGGGCCCTTTCCAAGACCTAAGAATATGTATTGTTGCCTATACTGATACAATCTCTACGTCTCTAGATATCATAGGCTTTAAGCCTTGAACAAACTGATCTACTCTGGTTGCATTAGTTGGCACTGGTCTGCTGCGAACTTGGCAAGTCTTTCAAACTTTAATGCTTACTTTGTCACCATCATATTCCTTTGGGTCAATGTAGCAAACTCATCCACCTTTGACGCCAGTACCGCAACATTGTAGTACTTGTCATTAAATGTGTAATGCCTCGAATTCTCCGATGTGGTTCAATGGCGAGATTAGTAGGTCGGGAGGGCCATACTTGTTTAATTATGCTATTAAATGATTATGTGCATGTTTATGTGAATTATATCATAATATAATGTTATATTCATGCATGTGGGTCCACATTTGTTAATTGAACTGTTTTGGCAATTTGGCCCGTTTAGGGCATAATTGTGTATTTGGGTGCAAATTATGAATTATGAATGGGATTCCATCATTATGGAGATATATTCCAGCTAGTTGACATGAGACGGTCATATATAATGGATTAGCAGTTTTGGCATATCGGGGTCAAATATTGGGTAATAGGAATATTTATTTGATGAAAAAATTGGGAGTATTTGTGATCAGGAGGAAATTTCGGAGGTTTTGACTATAATACCCTCGGGGTGTTTTCGGGGTCCCGAGCACTAGGTTTTATTTGAGGTTACTTAAGCATGAAGTCGCTCATCAGATAGAACGTACGTTAGAAAACCTCTCGTTCTCCTTCGTTAGTTCATTTTTGCCATCCGAAGCATTTTCGAAGAAATCTCGAGTTCTAGGAGTCAGAATCGAGCGAGGATCAAGGCATAGAAATCCTAGGAAAGATTAGAAGCCTCTTAACCGAAGGATTTGATGGAAAACAACCCAATCGAAGGTAATTGAAGTTTAAAGTTTTGAGTTTTAGAGTTTCTAAGCTTTGAATTAGACTTTGTGAATCGTTGAGTTTTTGGTTCGATTGAACCTTGGGTTTTGATGGTTTTGGACCATTGGGAAGCTTGGGAACTTTGGCCCAAGGTGTCAGGGCCGCAGCCCTTGGTCAGTTTTCACCCCATTTGCATGTTTTGACCCCGGGAACATAGTTTTAGGCCTCGGGATTGTTCCTACTACTTGGATTAGTTTGGATTGATCTCCCGGAGGCTAGATATTGGTTTGGAAACCTATGATGTTCATTTTATTGATGGTATTCGTTATTTGGTTATGATTAGGTGACCGCTAAAGGACTTAAAGTCAGACCGTTCTCAAGGGTCATTCTTTTATCCATTTTAGCTCGAATCTGAGGTAAGAAAACAGTGTAAGGAACTGCACCCCCAAATGAGACATGCATGGTTATATTTTGATGCATGTTGGATGGTTAAATGTGGACATTGATAGCATATTGAATGCTTAGCAAGCTTGCTCATTTGCATAAAGATATCATTAGGGCATGCCGTGAATATTGACTATGAAATTGTTCAGAGCTTGAGTCTCTGTGTTTGTGCATGATCATTATTATGCTAGCAACTGTTGAGTAGGCATGATGAATGCCCTTGTTTATATATATTTGACCTATGATATATATTGGTAGCATTGCTTACTTGTGAATGGCACTGACTCATTAGTCAGGGCATTGACTCATAAGTCAAGGATGGTTTTAGCATGCTTAATGCAAGCCAATAAAGATTAGATCTAATCGACATCTGCATTGAATGACTTACATGAGCATTAATGCCAGACCGACCTCAAGTTCGATGAATATTAATAAATGCTTGTCTAGCCCAAGGCTAGAAATCTAGAGCCAGAGCCGGAAAGGTAAGGTGACCCACAGGTCACATGGCTAGGAAGGTATGGGACCTCCAGAGCGTGGCTCATTAGTCACCTATCCCGAGCATGGCTCATTAGTCACCTATCCCGAGTGTGGCTCATTAGTCACCTAACCAGAGCGTGACTCATCAGTCACCTGCCCAAAGTGTGTGGCTCATCAATCACCTGTCCAAAGTGTGTGGCTCATCAGTCACCTGTCCAAAGTGTGACTCATTAGTCACCTGTTCATCTGATGGCTAGAGACTTATCCAACAGTCACCCATCAGTTTAGAGCTATAAGCTCTGTGTGATGTAATTACATCATCTGATATTGTTCACATGAAATATTGTGTTTTCTTACTGGGCTTTGGCTCATGGGTGCTATGTGGTGCAGGTAAAGGGAAAGAAAAGCTCACCCAGCCTTGACCACCACGGCCAAGAAGTTCTCAGAGGAACTAGGGGGTTTACCCTAATTTTTGCCGCTTAGGTCGGCGGGTTGTAAATTTTAAATAGTAATGGCCATTTTGAGATGTAAATAACTTGTAAAAGTTCTGGTGGGCTCATCCATGAACAGTTTTTAATAAAATATATCCTTTCCTTTTTATTGATTTTCACCTTAACCTATTAATGACATTAGAAGCATGTTTTTAACCAAAGGACTCAGGCAACGAGTCAAATTTATGGTTCACTGATCATCGTCGCGTGTCCCGGGGCAGCCGGGGCATGACAAAATGACTCCTAAAACTTTGCCCAAGTCATTGTAGAAACATCTCTTGCCTAAGAGAATATTTCCCACCAAATCCTTGTGTCATCTCTCACCATGTGAGTTGCACAGGCTACCCTGTCATTTCCCTCAACTCGCATGAAGTCCAGAATTGACACCATCATACTCATCCATTGCTCAACCTTTCATGGATCAGCGCTCCCTTCGAACACGGGAAGATGTTGCTTCTTGAACCTTTCATACAATGGCTCCAAATGATTTCCAGCTTCAGGAATAGCTACAATCGATGCTATGGGTTGTTGAATGTTCTCTGATTAATGGTGCTAGCTGAACTTATTGCTACCTTAGCTGTCTCAGTTCCCTTAATTCTTCAGCCTGTTTTCTCATGTCTTCTTACATGGCCATAAACTACGCTTCCAACCATTGGTAAACAGTATGGGGATCTTCTTTGTGCCTATTTCCCCCATCATCTGGTGAGGGGTTTCCATTGTGTTTAGCTCTCATATTAGGTCTCAAAACATGTGGATTGTTGAGGTTGCGATTAACCTCAATGTTCCTTTGTTTGATCTCCTAGCAGGCATGATTTCAGTTCGTTCTTGAAACCAACAGCGTATCTTAATGCAATTTTTCCAAACCAGGAACCAAAACATACTATTAATCCATCAAACAATTAATCTCCATTTATTCATAATGCCAAAATATCTTGATACATTCATCATTCATAAAACTCACAAACCAAGGTAAGGAAATAAATCAACTAAAACCAATCTGCATATAGCGAAACATCTACAACCATATTTTATACACAGGAAAAGAATTTTTGAGCTTGTCTAACAACTCTACAGAAATTCCTTGATCAAATGATTCGTTATCCATTATGAACCCTTGTTGTCTTGCGAAAGCCATAAGTGTACACTTGTACTTAGCACCTTCCAAAGCCTTATCTTGTACGCGCTTCCATATCGCTTAAAGTTCTTCCTACTTCCTTCTTAAGGAAATAGTATCTCTAAATACTTCGTACTTCTTCTTACAGCTTCACAATCCTCCTTCCCAGACCACGTCTTGAATGCGCTGATTGACTGTCACACATTGGTCCACTAACTTTTGGATGCTCCATTCCGCAAAACGCTGCATCCTTATCCTTCGTACCTTCCTTATCCTTCTTGCTAACTTCCTTCGTTGTGTCTTGTTCAAGCGAACCATAGGGACTCTAAGCACACAAGTCATACTAGCTACTCTATACATGTAGATAAGGCACTAAAACACATAAGGCAAACAATCACATAACCAAAACAAATTCAAATAAAGCTTACTGTGCAATAAGTCGAGATTGTCTTAAGTGGTGAGAGTACATGTCAAGATAGTCTACAAGAAACAAAATCATTCGCTCTGATACCAATTGTGACACCCCAATTTCTTGAAGCATTAGCTTATTATTACAACAATTAATTTTTAAAATAAAAACACCTTTTTTTTTTATAGAAAATCCATCGTGAATAACAAACCAAACGTTTAATAGAATGAAACTCCGGTGTTTTGTAGTTATCGTAAATAAAGTAAAATAAAACAAACTTTTAATCCCGACAATAAAACTAAAACATCATTCAAAATACTTAATAAATTTCCTTAGTAGACCTGATCCCTTATGATCATTACACCCTTGACATGTACGCCCTCTGCCAAAGCTCTCCAACTTATTGCGTTGTAACCACATCTTTGCATTTACCTGCAGCACAAAGTACCCATAAGCCAAAGCCCAGCAAGAAAATTTGTGTAGGACACAACCCCACAACCCTAACCAGGAACTTATTTGAATAATAACAATAAAAACATAAAATGAAATATCGTAGCCCAAGTTGAGTTGGACAAGTGTAGTGAGCACATTATAACGTAAGCATGCAATTTCAACATATCATAAGAACGCAGTTTCATAACGTGGACATGCATTTTAATACATAAGCATGCCACACAGTTATCATATATACATATAAAACACATAAACCACAACTACACATAAGCTATTAAACATAATCATACTCTAGCATATTCATTCATTAAAATAAATATATCATATAAGACAAATTCTGCCATAAAAGTACGTCAAGCGTACAACTTGTGTGCAGGTGTCCACTCTTCTTACCTCAAAAGCAGCAGCGATTCACACACCATAACACGTCTCTTCAAGTATCATTAGTGAGCCTAATCATAACACATAACACATAACATCAAAGTTTTAAAACCTCAACCAAACCAAAACCATATTAAAATACACTCATATTCTTTTATGGCTAATTCATCCCCGCATTATGTTGGGGTTTTATGCCCTAATTAAAACCCAATTTCTTTGTGATCTCAATTATTATCAATAAAAGAATAGAAATTATTTTTTTGCCTTGGTCAATTACTATAACGACCCAAAAATCACTAATAAGGCTTAAGGGCTTTGATTACTATGCCGGGAGGGCATAATTGGTTTGTGTGTGAATGAAATGATTTAATGCATGATTCCATGATAAGCATGCTTATATGATTATATGGATACATGAGATGCATGTCTAAGAGTATTAGTATGCATGTAGGTCCTGTTTAGCTCAGCAGGGCATGTCTGTAATTTTAGCCCGTTGATGGCATAAATGTGATTGTATGTTATAATTGTGAAGACCACATTATTATGTGGATATATATATTCGGAGCGAGCGGCTTGAGGCGGTCCTAGGGAGTCAGTTAGCGGGAAAGTCACAACAGGACCCAATACTTGACTCGGGACGAGTCAAGGGGTATTTTGGGTATTAGATGGTTATTTGTGTTATCGGGTTATGGAAATAAATAATTGGAGATATATTTGAGGTTAGAAAGCTTAGGAGGAAATATTGGGAAAATTTACCATTTTGCCCTCAGGAACGTTTTTTGTACCCCGAGCTTTAGGATTAATTTAAGTAAGATAAAACAAATAAGGGAATAGCTAGAAACACCTAAACCGACCCTTCTTTCCTCTATCTCTTTCTCTCTCAAGGAAGCTACTAAAACAAAAGGGGAATTTGGCTGGAAACTCAGAGATTTGAGTTGGAACCCTAGAGTTTAGCTCAGTTTTAGCTAAGGAATTCAATAAGGAGTTGAGGTAAGACTTGAATTACATTGTTGGTCATTTAATTATGTAGCTTTGGGCTGGGTTCTAAGTGTTTTTGGGTTCTTTACTTTGAAGATTAAATTGAGGCTAAGGATTTGGGAATTAGCTCAGCAACTAATTGGTGGATTGGTTCTTCAGTGAAGGAAAGCTTTAATTTAAAGTTTAGCATTTGAATTATGGAATTTCTGGCTGTTCTAAGGGGTTTATGAGCTTATGGGTTTCAAGGATTAAAGTGGGATTTTGATGAGTTTCTAAGCTAGGTTTTTGTTGGGTTATGCTGCTGGAAACATGTTAGGATGTTTATGATAGTTGAATTGTATCATTAGGATGGTTTTGGGTTGATTTGAGTCAGGATTGATTGTTAAAAATGGTGAGTTTTCTGGGTTCGAAGGGGTCGGGCCGCGGCTTAGTTCTTGGTGTGCCGCGGGCCTCTGGAGCAGATGGGAGCTTAGGAAGAGGGGCGGGCCACGGCATGTGGAGTGTTGGGCCGCGGCCCATGTCTATTATTTGGTGAGGCTGGGCCTCTGGATAGGGGCGGGCCGCGGCTCTTAAGGGAATTTTTGGCCTTAAGGAGGTTTTAGGTGCGGGAACCTAACCTAGGGTGCTCGGGATCGATTCCACTACCGTGTTTGGTGGAATCCGATGTTCCGAAGGCTAGAACTTGGTCCGGAAACCTTTATATAATTGTTATTGATGGAATCCCTTATCTTGGTTGTGACTAGATGTAAGCTAGGGCTTGGGAAACGAATCGTGCTCAAGGGTTCATCTCTCGTAATCAGAACACTTGCAATCAAAGGTAAGAAAACTGCACCCGGTTGTGAGTTAATAACGGGACTAAGGGCTCCCTATTCTTGTATGCATTATGTAAGATGGTATTATGCCATGTGAATGTAAAACAAACAGCCTAAGAGTGCCAGAGTTTATATTGGCGCACAGGGCGCAGCTCAGCCACTGGTAGTTGAGAACAGCTTAATATTCACTAAGCTCGGTTTAAGCGAACCAAAGTCAGTGGCATAAATAGAGGGTGCGACCTAAGGCGTCGACCCTGGTTGTTATATGATTTTGTTGTCGTTGCTAATTGACGAATATAATATGCTGAATATTTGAGTATTAGTTTGTGGATTTGCTGGTTATGTTTACTGGTTTTGTGAATGTCATGGTCTGCTGAATATATGATCATGCTTAAAGATTATGTGGTTATTGTCATTGTTCGTGCTATGATGTTATGGTTTTCTTGTTGGGCCTTGGCTCACGGGTGCTACGTGGTGCAGGTAAAGGCAAGGGTAAACTTGATCAGCCCTGATTTGGAGAGCTCTAGAGATGGAATGTACATGATTAGCTGCTCAGCTGCCACGGTTAAGGGAGGGACAGGAACAGAAGGACCTTAAATGTCTGTTTTGCCCTTAGAGTGGCCAATTGATGTATATACTCTGGAAATTTTTTTAAACTGTCCATAAAACGTTATTTATTTTGGGATCCCATGTACAAAACGTTTATTTATATAGAATGTATCTTTTATGACAAAAACCTTTTAACCCTAGTTCACTAATGGTCTTAGCAACACGTTTTCAACTAATTGACTTGGTTAGCAAGTCTTGCACCTTTAAAAATACACAGTGTAACGGTCTTGGCTACCCAGGGCATTACAATTACTTTGCTCACATGTTTTATTTGTATAATTATTTGTTTAATATAAACTTCTATTAAATCCCGAGCATATAACTAATCGTATTTATAGTGACGTAATCACAGTGAAATATAAATATGATTAAATGTTCAAAATAAGTTAGTCCTAAGATTAGTTAGTGCACAAGATTTACACTGACTTGCCAATCTACGATAGGATCTACTTACACATTGTAGTGTTATGTTCTTTCTAGAATATTAGCAAAGTAGATAAGATCGAATGTATTTGTTATATCAGACTGGACCGATATTGACAGTAGATAGGATAAGTAAACATACCGTCATTATCTATTCTAGTCATATCATATAGTTGACCATAGGTCAATTCAATCTCAATTTTGAGTGGTTAGTATTCTAACTAATTGTATTATTTGAGCTCTTTGACTTGTTCGTTACCAGCTTACCCTACGGACTAGCTCATACTTACATCTTGGAAACTCTGTAGTATAATTGAGTGGGAGTGTTAATCATAGATATGAACATCTATAGCTTCTGGTGAAGAAGTGAAATGATGGTTTCCTTTTAGTTTGGTTCAAAGTGCTAAATGATAGAGATCTCATTTCAGTAATTAATATTAGTTTACTGAAATATCATTTACAAGGAACTAAGTGTTTTAAGGATAAAATACAATGAGGGGTAAAACAATATTTTAGTCCCATCTCACTATAGACCATCTATAGATGATAGAGTGACAATTATGGTTGTAACAATGGATAATTAATAACGTATCTATATTTCTTATAGAGTGTTCTATGAATTCAAGAGTGCAATTCCGAGTCTTTAGTGGAGTCACGAGGAATTAATAAGTTAGTAAATTTATTTGTTAGATTTATGATAAATTATTAGAGCTTGATTTCATAGGCCCATGGTCCCCATTGTACCTTGGATAAAATCATCTAGATAGTCTCAATTAATTAATTTAATTATCAATTAGAATTATCAAAGTTGACCAGGTCAATTTTGGATAGTTTCAGAGAGTTATGTAATTTAGAGAAGAAAAGAGAAATTAGGACAGATTTATTAATTAAGATAAATTGGTATCTAAATTAATAAATAAGTTTAAATCAAGGTTCAAGGTATAAATAATTAATTTGATTAAGAATTTAAATAATTAGTTAATTAATTAAATCAATAAAAAATAATACAAGCCTTGATTTTAAGTCCAACGGGCTTATAATCAAATGGGAAAATATCATGGGTTGGAAATTTCATGGGCCTAAAACCCATGATAATTTCGACTTAGGGCTGTTAAGTGCCTAGTATTTTATTGATTTTTTAATTAAATAAATGACCAAATTGAGTCTATAAAATGAATGCTAAGAGAGAGTTGAAAAAATAAGTTCAATCACAAGTTTTTGAGAAGATTAGAAGATCTATTAGGTTTTAGATTCTCTCTACTGTATAAGTCATTTTCTAAGCCTCAATCTTTCTCTTCTATTCTTCCTCTCTCTGTATTTATCTCATGTGTTGAGAATTTCCCACCCTAGTCTAGGTGATTCCAAGGATACTTTGGAAGGCTGTAAAGAAAATTGAAGAACGGTTCGGTTTCTTAGTAATGCTCTGCGATAGAAAGGATACAGGGGTTAGATAAATTGAAGGAATGACTCATTCATTCTGCTGTGTATAATGTAAGTGTTCTTATCATTATATCTCTTTGAATTAAATTTTAGAAACATGTTATAGGTTGTCTTCTATTAACTTGTTTAATATTAGATCTACATGAAAATAAATAAAGATCTTGTATAAGTTTCCCAACACATTATTCTTACGAAAGTCTTAAAACTCTACTGCATAAAGTTCCAAAAATGAACAAACTTATTTCTAAAGGGTGCATTAAAATCCCCAAAATTCGTGTTTTTGGGCAACTGGCTAGTGCCTGGGCGCGGTCACGCTCACAGAGCGCCAGGTAGCGCGGTCGCACTTGGTCTTTATTTTGGAAATCACAAATGCGATTTTTAAACTTAGAAGTCGACCCAAATCGCAAAATCTGACCTTGAACCACTACCAAATCAATCCTAACATGTTTCTAACCTTAATAACTTGTAAAGATTCAACTCTAAATATGCAAACAAACTATAATTCCCATCTAACACCATTGATAACCCACTTTACTTCAAACCTGAATCTGAAAAAGCTTAAACAGTAAGGCCTGAACACTTATGGATCAAAATCCAGCCACAAAACTTAGATCCTTGCTCCTTATGAGATCTCCTAGTCCTTCAAAACTTAGATTAATGATCTCCTCTAAAACTTTAGGTTTCAAGTACTCTGGGCACACATAATATTTAAAGAAACGACTAGAGGATTTTAAAGGGCTATAGACCGACCAACTCCCATAAGTACTCTGAGCCCACTGGGCATACTCTCTTCTCTCTAACTTTTGGAAGCAAAGTTATGCTCCCAATCGAGGCTTTGGTAACATCACACAGGCAAAAGAACTTTGACCAAGATCAGAATCACGACCTGCTTAATGCATCCTTGGATTTATTTGAAGAGCAACGAGAAGAATCTCAGCTACAACTTGTCCATTATCGGCAAAGGGTGACGCGCTACTTCAATTCAAAGGTCAAAGAGCAGAGACTCGAACTAGGAGATTTCGTGAATCTGGAGGGTGTTCCTAGCTAACAAAGACCCTAAAGACGGTGTAATGGGACCAAACTAGGAAGGACCCTATCAAATCATAGAGATCTTACGGGAAGGAACCTTCAAACTAGCTTGGTTAAACGTGTTGGGATTAGTGCCTATTAAAACATATGTTTTGAACAATGTTTTATGAAATAAATAATTGAAATGAATTTTTACATATATAGTTTGTTTATTATTATTATTAGAATAATATTATATGAATATCAGAAAAATCACAAATTCATTATTGTGACTACAATCTTGTATTAGTACGAGAGATGATTAAGATTGGAGGGAATAAATTTAAACAGTTCGCAGTAAAACAAAATTATATGGAATCTTTGGATTAAATATTGTAAGTATAGTTCACTAGTATTATGAATACATGTAATCTAGATCTGAATTACTGATGTATTATGACATCTTAGTGGGGGTACTTTGTATAAAGTGGTTATACATGAGCGGGACTTGATATGTTATTAATACTTAATAAAATTGTTTACTTTACAAGTATTAATTAAACATATCAATAAGATGATCATATACAAATTGATCTTAATCTTGAAGTTATTATGAACTCATGTTTATGTCATATGAGTTCTTTGATTCACTCGTTATGGTTTTTTCAAAATGATCATGCTGAAAACTTTTGTTTTGGGAACTCATTGATGTAAATGGTTGGGGACATAATATACAAATATAGAATCTATACATTTCCGAGAGAAAATGGTTCTCTTAAGGGTTGACTTTTGGAACTGAAAAGTTATTAAGCTCAAATTCATAAATCAGTTTATGAATTAACCTCCACTAGTAAAGTTAATGGTACTTAAGGAAACAAGATATAATTAAAGATGTTAAACGATGATTAATTCCTACTTTAATTATGAACCATTAATAAATGATTGAATTGTATGTAGTGATTAAATCGATTGACACTTTTTATATGTTTAAAAGTACTCAATAAATAAATGTCTATAATTACAAGAGTGCAACCTCATGTTTTTAGTGGAATAATATTGAGATTAATAAATTAAGTTTATTATATTAAAGAGTTTTAATTAATAATCTAAATTTATTGGAGCTTGAAATTATAGGTCCATAGGTCCCCGAGATGGCTCTATCAACATTATTCAAGGTAAGATTGAAATTGGGAAGAATCAGTCAAATGTTATATTTGGAAGAAATTTGTTCTTCAGGGTCAAATATGTAATTTAGACAAATTAATTAATTAATAAATTAATTTTTGAAATTAATAAATTAATTATTTATATTTTTTCGAAAATTACTTTTGTTTACCCAAAAACGGCTGCTTATGACTGGCAGGTACTTCTCACACGTGGCAAACTTAAAATAAGACGATGTTGTTCGGTTGTCAACTAGAGGCACATCACTTCACCAGGCTTAACTATTAGATACGACCAGGCTGGTCGTATAATTTGATCTATTTACTTCTAAGATTGTAATCCTATAATAATTACATTAAATATTTCCTCTTTATTACCTTGATACGTGATTATTAAGGAAAGTTAAGGCCCATTAGCCCATGTAACCTTCCTTGAGCCTATAAATATGCATGAAATAGCTCAAGGAATGGAACTTTTTTCGATCTCTGAATCTTTTTCTGAATAATGAGAGAGAGCTATAGTGAGATTATCCATCGTTTCATTGTAATTCTTCCAAGGTTTGTGAAACTCAAGAACCCTAGTTCTTTGATCACGGCTTTGAGATTCAATATTAATAATAGCACTAAGTGGACGTAGGTCATTACCATTCCTTGGGGCCGAACCACTATAAATCCTTGGTGTTTTCTTCTTATCCATTAGATTGAATTCGTAATTGTCGTTTTATCTTTTGTCGTATATTTGACTCCGTGTTGTTGGCCAAATCGAGGGTCAACATTCTAGTGCTTTCATTGAGAGTTTGACGAAAAACTGTAAGAAAATCTAATGGCGAAAACTTACAAGAAGACTGGACATGTCGCTGGCGCTGCACCATCCCAACCTCCTCCCCCAAATGTGGCTGAGAATGAACCACATTTGGAGTTTGATGAGGAGGAGTTAGATTCTGAAACACTGAGGGCAACACTGGGAGTACTGCAGGATGAGTTGGCTAATCAGAGAGCCAATCAGGAGAATGTTGCAGAGACAATGGTGATGCAACAGAGGGAAATTGAACGCCAGCGCCAGGAGCTGAGTGAGCGGCAGGCGGACATGGACCGTTGGTAGAGGGATGCCATAGCCGCCCTTGAAGCAGCCATCCAACTGGCTAGGAGCCAGGCTGTGCCAACCTCCCAGCTAGATCAGCCACCGAATGCGCCACCTCAAAGAGGTCCCAATCCGCCCTCTGCTCCAGCAAGCAAGCCCTTAAAGGCCGAAGCAGCTGTCTGTGGCTCAGGATGATGTCCCACCTAGGGATCCTGAGCAGCAGCCTCTGTCCCAGGCTGGTCGAGGCAACCCCTAGCGCCCGAGGTAGAATAGGGCCAAATAGCCGCCCCGCAGCCCTAGATGCCCAGGGGGTGAAGAGCCGAATCTACCGAGCAGGGGGCAACGTCCTTCTGCCAACAGAAGGAACACCGAGTCAGGCTCTGTGGTCAGGGGCCCCCCACGGCATAACAATGCACGGGGACCCAACGACCAGCGCAGGCCTCCCCCTGACATTCGAGAAATGCCTGCCTGAGGAGGAAATAGCGTGAACAGTTGGTCACGCCGTAGTCAACCACAGTTTAGAGATGGCCATGACTATAATGAGGCTGATTCCAACAAAGGAAATGCTGGTCGGAGAAATGAGGAGAGAGGTGGAGGCAGAAGCCCCCCACCAAGGGATAATAGGCCAGCTAGCCAGAACACTGGGGGGAAACCCAGGCAGCAAAATGTCTTTGATTGGATAGGGGTTAGCGAGCAGAGGTGTAGGGATGACGACTTACGAGACATACTTAACGACTGCCGTGAGAGGCACGACAAGTACGCTCCCCCGGTACCGGTTTCCCCAGCAGTCCCAGAAGCTGTTCAGGCTCAGATTGATGCTCTGAACCAGGCGGTACAACAGCTGGTTGGGGGGCGAACGTCCCATATTGAGTACGATAGGAGGAGCGACACTCCCTTTGTATAGAGGATCGCTGCGACTGAAACCCCCAATAAGTTCAAGATGCCAACATTGCCGAACTTCGACGAGTACGGAGACCAAGTATCTCACGTTAATAAATTTGAGATACAAATGGATATACAGAAAGTGTCGGAAGATGCCCGCTACCGGATCTTCCCAATGACACTGTCTGACACCGCCCAGGAGTGGTTCTTCAAGTTCCCTCCTGCTAGAATAGTGTCTTGGGAAATGTTCATGAAGGAATTTTACAGACAATTATATGCCAGAAGGAGGGAGAGCCCTTAAAGGAATATGTCCAATGCTTCATGCGAGCAGCAGCTGGAGCCAAGACAGTGGGCGATGAAGGTAAGAAGGCACTCACCCCTCTGGAGTAGCCTCAGAAAGAATGGGGTAAGAAGTACCCAAGAGTTTTTGGATCGGGCTAATCGATATATCAAGCTCGAAGACGCAATTGCCAATGAAGGGAAATCGCCAATAAAAGACAAAGGGCTGAAGGAAGAACCCGCCAAAGCTGCCAACGGGTCGGAAAAACCCAATGGCAACGGGAATGGCAATGGTAGGAACAGTGGAAAACGAGCGAACAATGAACCCTTAGCTTCTAAGAGTAAATGCCCCAAAGGCAGTCGATACGAGTCGAGATTCACCAACTACACGGCCCTTGTCGAAAGCCGAGCGAAAGTTTACCAAACGACCAGCTCAAGCGTGCCTTACAAATGACCCGCAGCTATAAGGAAAGATATCTCCAAGGGAGATACGACAAAGTTCTGTCATTTTCACAATGACTACGGGCACGACACCAACGAATGTAACCAGTTGAAAGACGAGATTGAGTTCCTGATCAGGCAGAGACATTTAAGAAGATATGTGCGAGCCGCAGGAGGATCTCAGCGAGAGGCTCAAGGTGGAAATGAACAGGCGCCTGCACTCCAACACTCGCCACTCCTACAGCAGCTCCTGTGGCAGGCACTTTACTCACCATCTGTGGAGGCCCACTCCTTGCAGGGGATAGTGGGAAGGCAAGGGAACGATACGCTTAAACCCTACGCCACGACCAGGACATCGAGATGATGAGTGTGGAGGATCGAGCACCAAAGAAAGCTTGAATAGAGGAGGAATTAATAACCTTCTCTGAAGACGATGCCCAGCACGTGCGATTCCCGCACTCTGATCCGCTGGTCGTGGACGTGCAAATTGCCAACATGATGGTGAAGAGGGTGTTGGTTGACACAGGAATCTCGGTCAACATCCTATACAAGTCTTCATTGGAGAGAATGAAGTTGTCCGTCAAGGACCTAGAGCCATGCAACCAAACCATCTATGGTTTTTCCGGCGAAGGGCTTGCCCCAACAGGGTCGATTAGGCTTCCAGTTATAGCAGGCACTGCACCTGCTAATAGGACATTACTCACTACTTTTGTAGTAGTTAATTATCCTTTAGCATACAATGCTGTAATTGGGAGACCGATTCTGGTCGACCTACGGGCCGTCACTTCAATGTGGCACCTTGCCATGAAATTCCCAATAGACGCAGGGATAGGATGCGTATTAGGAAATCAGCGGGAAGTAAGGGAGTGCTACAATGCCTCGATCACCAAGGCAAAGAAGGGTGTATCGAGAGATGTTCCTGAAAAGAGTTGCAAATGGCAATTGATGCTCAGACCCAGTCAGGTGATAATGTCACCAAATAAGGCGTTTCCCAAAGGAGGATAGAGACTTGGATCCTCGCTTTGGGGAATTTGAGGAAGAAATAGGGCCCATCGAGGACCTTGAAATGGTCCAACTCGATGAAGAAAATCCGACTAGGGTTGTGAAAGTTGGTAAAAACTTAGAGACAACAACAAAACAAGCACTAGTGGAGTTTTTAAGGAGGAACAAGGAAGTCTTTGCCTGGTCGCACAAAGACATGGTCGGGATAGACCCTGTAGTCATCAGCCATGTCCTGAACATCGACAAGAGTTTTTCACCAGTGCAGCAGAAAAGAAGGCTGCTCAACAAAGATAGATCAAAGGCCTTAAAAGAAGAAGTCGAGAAGCTAAAGGAGAATGGGTTCATCAGGGTGGCGTTTTATCCATCGTGGGTCTCTAATCTCGTGCTAGTTCCCAAGCCAAATGGCAAGTGGCGCACGTGCGTGGATTTCACAGACTTAATAAAGCATGCCCCAAAGATTGTTTCCCACTCCCAAGGATCGACCAACTAGTCGATGCCACTGTAGGGCATGAGATTCTCTCATTCATGGATGCATACTCCGGGTATAATCAGATTAGTATGCATCCTCCTGATGAGGATCACACTAGCTTTCGGACTGATACAGGGCTTTACTGTTACAAAGTAATGCCTTTCGGTTTGAAAAACGCTGGTGCGACTTACCAGCGACTAGTCAACCACATGTTTAAGAAGCTGATCGGCACAAACATGGAGGTCTACGTCGACGACATGCTGGTCAAGTCGAAGAAGGCAGAAGGGCATATAAAGGATTTTCAGGAGTGCTTCAACGTCTTGAACAAATATCAGATGAAGCTGAATCCCCTAAAATGCTCATTCAGAGTAGGATCAGGGAAGTTCTTGGGATTTATAGTTAACTTGAGAGGAATTGAAGCCAATCTCGAGAAAATTAAAGCCTTGATCGATATGAAATCGCCAGCAAAGATTAAGGATGTTCAAAGTTTGACCGGAAGGATTGCCGCTCTTAGTAGATTTATTTCGAAGTCAACAAATAAGTGCGTTCCATTTTTTAATCTACTTAGAGGCAACAAAAAATTTGAGTGGACGGAGGAGTGCGAGCAGGCTTTTCAAGCATTGAAAACTCATATGGAGCAACCACCAGTCCTATCAAAATCGGTTGATAAGGGAACTTTGTTCATCTACCTGGCGATCACGAAATATGCTACTAGTGCTATTTTGGCAAGGGAGGAAGAAGGCGTGCAGAAGGCTGTTTATTATGTAAGCAAGAGGCTAATTAGAGCAGAGATGCGATATCCACCAATTGAAAAGCTAGCCTACTGCTTAATTTTGGCCTCAAGGAAGTTGCAGCCTTACTTTCAAGCTCACTTAATCACGGTTTTGACCGACCAACCTCTATGGCAAGTTTTGCAAAAACCAGAGGCTGTGGGTAGATTGTTAAAATGGGCAGTCGAACTTGGGCAGCTCGATATCTCTTACTTGCCACGAGCAGCGATAAAAGGGAAAACCCTGGCTAACTTCATAGCAGAGTTCACTGAACTTACAGATAGCGAGCAGACCGAAGAGCCTGATGAGCCTGAGTCTCAAAACCAAGCTCCCTCGTGGAAATTATTTACAGATGGTTCTTCTAACGAGTGCCACACAGGAGCAGGAGTGATATTGATAACGCTTGAAGGACATCGATTTCACTGCGCAATCAGGTTTGACTTCACTGCTTCTAACAACGAAGCCGAGTATGAAGCATTACTCGCTGGGTTACGATTAGCCAGGGACATGAATATAAAGGTGCTCGACATCTACAGTGATTCTCAGCTGGTGGTGAATCAAGTCATGGGAGAGTACCAGGCACGAGGTTTAAAGATGGTTGCCTATTTAAACAAAACAAAATATTATTGGCTCAGTTCGACAAGTACACCCTCCAGCGAGTACCTCGCGACCAGAATTCCAATGCTAATGCTTTGGCCAAGTTAGCAAGCGTAAAGGATGCTGATACTCTGAATATAGTACCAGTTGAGTGGCTGTCTATGCCAAGCATCCGAATAGAGGAGACCATTATGGTGATCCAGATGGCACCATATATAGAGTATCTGACGCAAGGCGTATTACAAACGGACAGAAACAAAGCCAGGACCCTTCAGCGATAGGCTGCCAGGTATATCCTGGTTGATGGAATCTTGTACCGAAGGGGATACTCAATGCCACTCCTCAGATGTGTTTCGAAAGAGAAATCCAAAGAATTGATAAAGGAGGTACACGAAGGCTTTTGTAGGGACCATGCTGGGGGCAAAGCTTGTCAAAAAAGATCCTAAGGCAAGGGTATTTCTGGCCAATAATGAATGAAGACTCGATGGAATTCATACGAAGGTGTGAAAAGTGCCAGAGATTCTCTAAAATCCCACGATCAGACCCTAATGAGCTAAAACAGATGCAAAGTCTGTGGCCGTTTGCAGTTTAGGGTATAGATTTAATCGGATCTTTGCCTACAGGAAAGGGCGGCATCAATTATGCTGTGGTTGCCGTCGATTACTTCACTAAATGGGCCGAAGCTGAACCACTCGCAACCATAACGACCAAAAAGGTGCTGGATTTCGTGATCAAAAACATCGTTTGTCGCTATGGATTGCCAAGGAAAATTGTCTCGGATAACGACACACAGTTTGATAGTGATTTATTCACGGACTTTTGCAAACGGCGTGGGATTATCAAGGGCTTTTCTTCAATCGCTCATCCCCAAGCAAATGGACAAGTCAAAGCAGTCAATAAAACGCTAAAGGATACTCTGAAGAAAAGACTGGAAGAAGCTAAGGGGGCATGGTCAGACCAATTGCCTGAAGTCCTTTGGTCGTACAAAACTTCCCACCAAACAGCAACAGGCCATACTCCATTCTCTTTGGCTTATGGATATGAGGCTATGTTGCCTGTTGAGTTAGATCCGCCTTCGCATTGTAGAATAACATACGATCAAGGCTCTAACAGCCAGCTATTGATGGAATCCCTGGACTTGATTGATGAGAAACATGAGTAAGCCCAACTCCAAATAGCTGCTTACCAGCAAAAAGTCGCCCGGTATTTCAATTCTAAAGTGCGAGAAAGGAAATTCAATGTCAGAGATCTAGTACTTCAAAGAGTTTTCCTAAACACCTGCTACCAGGCTGCTAGAGTACTGGGACCTAATTGGGAAGGGCCTTACCAGATTGAAGAAGTCCTCCATCCAGGCACCTACAAACTTGCTCGCTTAAACGGAGATGTCATTCCTCGCTATTGGAATGGAGAACACCTGCGTAAGTACTATCAATAAACAATTCTTCTTAAAAGAGTTGGCTTGTATTAATTTTACTTTTTACAAGTTATGAAAAAGGGTTGGTCATTTTATGTGACTAATCGCTTACAAGTGTAAGATCTCATTGATCACTCGTACAGACACGTTTTGTCCATTTATTACGAGTAATATAAGGGACTGTGCGCAGCCAGTCATTCTTGCCAATTATTGTATTTATTACAAGTATTTGCTCATTACATGTGTTGTTTTGCTGTATTACTGTTTAATTCCTTTGCACCGAGCAATAATGTTCGAACAGGTTTTGGTCAAGGCAAATGACTAAGGACCTAACGCTTCTCAATCACTTGGGGGGCATATAAGGCATCTATTAATCAAAGCATATCGAAAGGTATGTAAACACATGAGCAAAATAAGTGAAAGCATGCTAAGGTACTTAGAGTATTTTTCAAAATTTTGTATTTTGTTAAATCAGTCCAAAGTACTATGCTAAGTTTGGTCATGCGAATAGATGTTATAATAAAAGGAAAATATTATAATATCATAAGGAAACCTTTTACACCGCGAGCAGTTACTGGTTGGATGTAATTGTTCAATTAAAAGTAAAAGTTGCCCATGCAACAATAAAATTTAAACTAGAAAATTAAAGTGTCTTTACATCACGACCCGTAGGTCATGTAGTCAAAAGATTAAAAGATAGAAAGAAAAAAGACTAAGAGGCTGGAGGATCTTGAGGAGCGTCCTGGTCGACCGTCGCACCAGCCTCATTATCTGTGCCATCTATTCCTGTTGCCAGGGAGATCTCTGGGGAAGCAGGAACTTTAGCCCTCTCTTCTTCCTCTAAGCGGATGACACACTGAGACATTAGAGTCTGCCTCAAACGATATGATAGGTAGCTGAAGTTAGCCTTCCAGTTGTGCTTCCAGAACTCGTAGAAGCAAAGATGGGTGGCTTCCTTGTACTTCTCCAAGTTCTTGGCCTCAAGTTCCTCAAGCTCCTTCACGCGCTTTTCCAGCTCCTCCATCTCCTGCCTGCTCGTAATCAAATCAAGCTCGAGCTGTTTGGAGTGTTGGAAGTTGAGTTTGGTGCTTTCCCTGAATGTTTCTTTGTCTTCATTGGATTTCTTCAGGGTGTCCCGACTCTCAAGCAGCTCCTCGGTCAAAGTGGCTTTTTGCTTGAGCAGTTCCTCCTTCTGCTTAGACAGCTCCGCACTTTTCTCAAGCAACTCGCCTGTAACGCCCCAAATCCAGGGACCGTTACAGTGTGCCTTATAAACAGTGATAAACTCGCTAATCGAGTCATTTGGCCAAAATTGTGTAACTAAGTATGATTAGCAGTTTAGGGATTAAAATTTTTGGTTAAGATGTAACGATTCATTAGAACGTTTATTATATACATTGGGATCCCAAAAATATAATTTAAAGTCCTATTACAAGAAAATATTTACAACCAGCCGATCTAAGCGGCAAAACAGGGTTTAACCCTAGTTCCCCTTCAAACCTCGGCCGTGGTGGTCAAGCAGCTGCATATGTACACATCGTCACCTAAGCTCTCCAACTCAAGGATGGTCCATCTTTCTTTTGCCTTTACCTGCACCACATATCACCCGTGAGCCGAAGCCCAGCAAGAAAACTCAATATGCTCATGAATAGTAATAACATGTCCTCAAATCATAAGGCACACGCCTAGCAGATATAGCCCTATTCAAGCAGGCAAATGAGTTCACGTACTGTTAAGTTTAACACATCAACCGATGACCATAATAATCATCCAAGACTTTCAGTCCAAACAAATAGGTGACAGTCGCAAAAGTCACTAAGTTGGGTATAGCCCCTTTTAGCCTTGTGACGATAGGGTCACCGGGGCTTAATAGACAAGTGAACTTTTTATTAGTTCAAACAGGATAGGTGCATGGTGGCTAGTCACCAACATAACCTTCCTCATGACCATAGAGTCATAACCTTGGAACATCGTTCCCTAGCCATGTGACAAACGGTCACCTGGGCCTTAGGCCCTGGCTCTAGTAACTAGTCTTAGACTAGGCAAGCACTTATAAGTTCATCGACCTTAGGGTCGGTCCAGCATTAATGCCTTAGAGCCATTCAATGCTGATATCGATTAGATCTAATCTTCATTTGGCCCTCCGTTTATGACGCTATGCCATTTCTGACTCTTAGGTCAGTATCCCTGACTAGTCAGTGCCATATACAAGTAAGCAATGCCACCAAACATATATCACATATCTAATATCCGAATACAAGGCATTCAACATGCTTACTTAAAAAATACTAGCACAATTAGGATCATGCATAAACACAGAGGCTCAAGCTCTGAACAATATCATACTCAGTATACAAAGCATGTCCTAATCACATGTTTCTCGTGCATCATATGCACCATATTTAACCACTTGACATGCCTCAACAATAATCATGCATGCCACATTTAATAATCCAACATGCATCAATAAATACCATGCATGTCACATATACATAGGGTGCAGTTTTCTTACCTCAGGTTCGAGCAAGAATTAGTAAAAGAACAACCCTTGAGAACAATCAATCATTTGATCCTTTAGCGGCCACCTAGTCATAACCAAATATGGAATCCCATTAATAAAATAAATCATAAAAAGGTTTATAATCTAAAACCTCACTCCCGGGATCCATCCCGCACTCTCGGGACTCTCAATCTATCCAAACGGGGCAAAGAAACCCATCCCCGAGCCTTAAGAGTCATCCCGAGCCCTAAAATAGGCTTGCTGGAAAATGGACCAACACTGCAGCCCTATTAAATGGCGCTGAGGCGCTATTTCCAAGCCAGAGAGGCCTAGCTCTCTGCCCTGCCTAGCGCTGCTGCGCCCTGAATGGCGTTGCTGCGCCAATCACAGACCAGAATCCTTCTGGTTTCCTTCCTTGCGACTTCTCCTGAAAAACAACCCCCCCAAACCTTACCAAAACATCCAATTCAACCCTAAATCGTCATCTATATCACACCCTCATCAAAACCCAATCATCCAAACTAAAAAACTCCCATTAAATCTAACTATCCACATCAAAATCTATAGGCTGAAAACTAAAAGAAAAACAGAGCAATACTTGAAATTCATGGATAAAACCTTACCTCAAACTGGTTTTGAATCCCCTTCAATGGATGAATTAAGATTATAGACTCCAAACATTGATTTCCTAGCTTGGTTCTTCAATTTGAGGTCAAAAATTCCAAAGGATAAAGAGGAGAGATGATGATCGTATGAAGAAGGAGAGCACTCTATTTTCTCTAACATTCTACAGCATTAAGGATTGATATATATCTTAGGAGTGAAAAGACCATTTTCCCCCTAGGTCAAATAAATCCCTCTAAAGACTTCCAAGGGTAAAACCGTCATTTCCTGCCTATCTCGTTAATTATAATTAACACCCTCCAATTCCCGTTATTCTGAATATTCTCAAATACCAATAATTCTTATCCCGTTACCCTTTAATTCCCGGCAACGTTCTAATCACCAAATTACCCCGAGACTCACTCCAAGCCCCGAACTTAATCCCGTTATGACTAGACCGAAAACTTGCATTCCATGATCGTCTCATGTCGAATGGCTCGAACCAATCCACATATAATGTGGTATTATTTATAATTCACCCATATGAATGAAAATACACAATCACGCCCTCAACGGGCCAAATTACCAAAATTCCCTTATAATAAAATGTAGACCCATATGCATGCATTTACCATCATATAATAATATAATTCACATAAACATGCATATAATCATTAAATAGCATAATAAATCAATTATGGCCCTCCTGGCCTCCTAATCAAGGTCCTAAACCTTATTAGGAAATTTGGGACATTACATCGCCGTTCTGCTTAGTTAGCTCATTGTTCTTCTCGAGCAGGTCAGCATTTTTCTCTTCAAGCGCCTTCTTAGCCTCAGCAAGCCTGGTGTCAAAAATTTTAGTCTTGGACACCATGGCACCCACACGGCGCTAGCCAGCAGTCATGGTTAGTAATCCTTGTAATCAGATGAAAAAAGTAAGACGATGGCAGAAAATCAAAAACAAAACATTCAGCATCAGAAAGTAACTTCGCTGACTATCTCATTCAGCCCTCGGTTGAGTATTTGGTCGGTCTCCATGGAGATGGTGCTGTCAATGGCCTCTTGATTACGTTTGTGTTTGGAGAGTTTGTATATCCTCTCCCTGGTTGGGCTGAGAGGGCTGAGTGCGGTGTGTTCGGCTGGTAGGGTCCTGAGGTGTGGGATGCTGGTCGACAGGTGTTGGAGGAGTGGAATTCTGGTCGACCAGAGGCGTTGAGGCCGGTTGCTCGAGTGGCAAGGGAGGTGGTGTGTTCTCCTTCGAAGGAACAGTGGCTGGAGGGTCCTCAGTTCGGGCCTTCTTTGAGGCAGTTTTACTACTTTCCCCCTATTCCTCTTATTGTCTTTCTTCCTGCCTGAAGAAGCAGCGGCAGCCTTGTAATGCTCGAACACGTCTTCAAATGACATATCTGCACAAAAAGAAACAACACGAACAGCGAGACAAGATATATAGACGGAACTAAAAATTAAAGTAAAGAGATTATAAGTAAAGTACCCATGCTACAACTACTGGTTGCTACATTACTTACTGAACTACTTACTGCCTGGAAGAAATCTGAACTTAAGTTTGGAGTATACTTAAAGTTGTCGTCCCCGTCAAATAAGTGACAGGGAATTGGAAAACTATCTAAGAGCGAAAGATCAGTACCGTTCTCATCTGAAGACTCGTCGATGGGAGCGGGAGGTTCGGTGGCTTTTTTTTTCCCTTTCCCCATTGGGGCAGGGGGAGCGGCAGCTCGCGGGATGCTGGAGGGTTCCCTGAGTGTCACTCCAGTCGTCCTCCTCCTTGGAGGTTGTGATATGTCTGGGTGCTGCTCGGGAATCTCCTCGCCAGTGGCACTTCCCGCTGTTGACTCCCTCACATCCTAGTGAGGAGCCAGAAGCCCGACCAACCTAAGGTTGGCCTCTGTGACCAGATGCTTGACGCTTTTCTCCACGTCATTCATACTGGCCAAGAGAGTTGATCGAACCTCCATGTCTGGAGTAGGGTCTGGTCGCAACCATGGGCCTGAAAAGCGCTAAAAATCTAAGGAAAGTGCAGGAAAAAATTAAAGAAAAATAAGCGACCAGGGATGTTAAAGTATTACCTCCTTGGGTGAAGGCCAGATTGTTGGCAACCATGTCCGCTGTTAGGAAGTACTCAAGGTGGTACCTCCCCACATTGGAAATAAAATTTGTGTCACTCAGGAAAGTACGGGACGTTTCCTGGTGACAGAAGTTAAAGAATCCCGTGTTTTCCTGGTTGGGGTTGGATTTTAGGTCGAACAGATAGTTGACCTCATGAGGTGTGGGGACGTGCCATTTCTTATGGCTATAAAGGATATAGAGTGCCGAGAGCATTCTATATCCATTGGGGGTTATTTGAAAAGGAGCGACCCCAAAATAATTGGCCACTCCTTGGAAGAAAGGATGAAGAGGCAGGATAGCTCCTGCCTCGATGTGATACCTTGACCAGGCGCTGAAAGCGCCTCTAGGCAAGTTTGCCCTTTGGTCTTTGGCGGGTTGGACTAGAGTCACCCCAGGAAGTCCACATTTTTTAATGTAATTGGAAATCATCCTAATTGTTACTCGACTAGAAAGGGCGACGTACCATTCAACATCTGGTTGAATGGCATTTCGAAGTTGAGCATGGGTTTGGATGCTAGGGTTGGGGATATTTCTTTCTCGACCACTGATCGAGGGAATTTCAACCTGAGGAGCAGGCTGATTTGAAGGATTGGAAGATTTCTTTTTCTAGGCTTTAGTTTTTGCACGAGCCATGTTTTGTAGGAAGGTCGATGGAGTGTTTGGAGTGGCCCGAGAAAAGGGAATTTCAGGTATTAGCAACGACGGTTGCTCCTCGTCCTCGAGCAATTGAGCTAGCAAGTCATCGTCGATGGGTCTCTCACCTCCCCACGGATCTTGCATGAAAAGCTGCGAACAGAAAAAGGAGGAGATGAGAACTTAAGGCCTAAAAGCTTGTGTTGAGAGTTAGAATAACGTTGCTCGCGTATAAAAGTTAAGCTTTTATACGACCAACAACATTCTAACAAAAACACTCAGTCTTTTACGAGCAGTTTGGGAAACAGATTAAAAAGCAGAAGTAAAAAGTTTTTCAGAAAAAACTTTTTCAACTCCGAGAGGGCGGGAAAAACCCAGTTTTTCAACTAGCTTAAAAATCGAATTTTTACTTCGATTTTACGCCTTAAATCTACGGTCTCGACTATCAAACTGGCTCTTAACTCCTATACAACACTATTTCACTTTCCTATCAAGCATCGATCAATATGCCTATTACCCCAAAACAGTTTCAGTCAAGAACTCAGATACGAAACAAATAAAAAAGAGTTTTGCATGGCATCTCAAACAGTAGAAAGATTCTGAAAACTTACTTGGATGAAAGTTGGAGTATAAGCACGAATGTTCTGAGCGTCTGGACAGAGGTTCCTCGGATCAGCGATGAAGGCTCCTGAGATTTCTAGACTCTGGAAGTTGAAGTTCTTTAGAGTTCTTGAAAAGCAGAAGGCAAATGAAAGATAAAAAGTAAAAATATGATCTGGGAGTATTATTTATAGTGATCGCAGCACTATAAAAGAGGCAATTATGAATTGCTGTTTTCGGAGTATGGGGAACTGTAATAGTCGTCAAATAGGCTTTTGGGAAACCGAAAAGTCCTGATTGGACATGATTGGTTGCTTTTTTCGAAGAGGCATGACGGCTCTGACAGGTTTCATGGGGAACACGAAAGGTCGGACACCTAAGTTTACTTTATGCTGGTCGCAATAAAGTAAACTTGGGAGGCAAATGTTTACCCAAAAATGGCTGCTTATGACGTGGTAGGTACTTCTCACACGTGGCAAACTTAAAATAAGACGATGCTGTTCGGTTGTGGACCAGAGGCACATCACTTCGCCAGGCTTAACTATTAGATACGACCAGGCTAGTCGTATAATTTGATCTATTTACTTCTAAGATTGTAATCCTATAATAATTGCATCAAATATTTCCTCTTTATTACCTTGATACGTGATTATTAAGGAAAGTTAAGGCCCATTAGCCCATGTAACCCTCCTTGAGCCTATAAATATGCATGAAATAGCTCAAGGAAGGGAACTTTTTTCGATCTCTGAATCTTTTTCTGAATAATGAGAGAGAGCTATAGTGCGATTATCCATCATTTCATTGTAATTCTTCCAAGGTTTGTGAAACTCAAGAACCCTAGTTCTTTGATCACGACTTTGAGATTCAATATTAATAATAACACTAAATGGACGTAGGTCATTACCATTCCTTGGGGCCGAACCACTATAAATCCTTTGTGTTTTCTTCTTATCCATTAATTTGAATTATTAATTGTCGTTTTATCTTTTGTCGTATATTTGACTCCGTGTCGTTGGCCAAATCGAGGGTCAACAACTTTTTAAGTAAAATGGTATTTTCAAAAATAACATTTAAATAATTAAGATAATTAATTTTGAATGAATTAGTTTTATTTATTTAAATATTGTGAGAAGATATTTTTGATAATTCAAATTGGATTTGAATTTGACTTATTTGATTAATCTGATAAGATAAGTTATCGGGTTTATATATTTTTGAATAAATAATAATTAAAATAAAATGGTTGGAACACATCCCTTAATTAGGGATGTGTTACACGCCAACTACAATGCATGCACTGTAGTTGACATATAACAAGGTCCAAGAATGAGTCTTGAATATTTATTTTATTCATTTAATTATTTAATAATTGATTTATAATTAAAATTTTGAATTTTAAAATTTAATTAATTCTTTTATAAATCTATGAGATGGAAATAGTTTCATAAGACTTTTGACAAAGAAAAAAAGTATATCGTATTATTATTCTCTATCCCTGAAAACTGTCTCAGACCTAATATTCCAAGATCTCATGTGTTGAGAATATCTTGTGAATCATAAATATTTTCCTACCATTACTCTACATATCCACACACATCTTGAGGTGTAGAGATACATCTTGGAAGATCTTGGTCTGAGTATTTTAAAGAATTGCATGGATTGGATGTTCATTAGAGATACAAAAAGATAGCGATGATTCTTGATAGTTCTTCAACTGGTAAATCCTCATATTTTTATTTATATATGATTAATGTTTTGCACGTTAATGGATCCGATTATTTAAAGTTTGTTTTAATAATTTTTTTTTTTTGAAATCTCTGGGCCCAACACCCTGTGCTTTATGCACATGGTAAACCAGTTACCAACAAAACGGAGAGATGGTTCCACGAACTTGGAACGCCTTCCATCTCAAAAAGTATTACCAGTGATAAGAAATCTTTGTTAGACTTTAATTATTTCATATCTTGTAAGGCTTAAGTATAAAAACCACATTTCTTGTTGTTTCAATTTGAATAGTATAAGGTTGCTGTGTATTTTAAACACGATGCTAGAATTTTTCAATTTTTTCTTATTATTTAACACGAGTTGATTATGTAAAAGCAATCTATAATATTTTTAAATTTTGAACGCTTAGGGGGAATATAACCCTCGATAGTCCTTGAAATATTCTGCGAATTTAAGATAGATTTTTTGCAACTTAGAATTTGGAAATTTGGAAAGTCTACAGCTTTTTAATGCTTGAGTTTTCAAAACAATTTTGAATGCGAATTAAGTTAAGAAAATTCAAAGCAAAAATAAAAATCTCATAATTTAACTTGGTACAAAAATCCTGGAGCCAAAACCAGGTCCGAGGCTTGAATCCTAACCGGTATGTGCAAATAAGCGATCAAAACTCTTGGATATAACCAGGTCAATGACTAGATTTTAACTAGTCAAGCCATCAGGCACATGTCTCGATCTAAAAAGCACTCCCTACAAATATGCAAGTGTATAAAAGCTTCAAAGGTTTATAAACACGATAATAATTGATGGAAAGGGGGAGTAAAAAGATCAAACATAAAAAACCAACATATATAAGGAAAATATGTATAAATTGAACGAGAAGCAGTGCCCTAAGGCAATTGTCTCGGCCTAAAAGGCCTCCTTACAAAGGTTTGTAATACTCCTAACAATAAAAAAATAACAAATAAATAGATGTATGGAAGAGCCCTGTCATCCCTGAGCTTCGGCAGTTTGCCCTTGGGATGACACATTTTCCTCTCCTCCATCTGTGACAGTCAGAATTCCGTGATTCGCAGGGGGAAATACCGGGTAAAAAATGTGCAATCCCACATCGCCTGGGGAAGGCTAAGTGTGATGATTCTAAGACTGTGTAGGTATGGGACTACACAGTTGAAGATGGCTTAAATGGATTGATGAGTACTACCTATACCAATAAGATGCATCTTTTTTTCGGTAGACCATCACTTGAGAACTCCAAAGTTAGGAGTGTTTGACCTGGAGTAGTCTCATGATGGGTGACCTCTTGGGAAGTTTTCCCGTGAAGAGTGCGAGTGAGGACAAAAGCATGCTGGAAAGACTCATGTTGGTTTGTAGGGCCAGTCGTCATTCCAGGTAGTAGCCATAGTGACGCAGGGCGTTACAAATGGTATAAGAGCCTTAACCCAGCCGGAAGTGTGGCCGACAGGGACGTCGGACCCCTAAGGGGAGGTGATTGTGATAGTTCGAATATCGTGATTTGCAGAGGGAAAGACTAGGTAAAAGCTATACAATCCCACATCGCCTGGGGAAGGTCAAGTGTAATGATTCTAAGATTGTGTAGGTATAGGACTACACAGTTGAAGATGACTTAAATGGATTGATGGACACTACCTATGCCAACAAGATGCATCTTTTTTTCGGTAGCTCATCACTTGAGAACTCCAAAGTTAAGCGTGCTTGACCTGGAGTAGTCTCATGATGGGTGACTTCTTGGGAAGTTTTCCCAGAAAGCATGCGAGTGAGGACAAAAGCAAGCTGGAAAGACTCGTGTTGGTTTGTAGGGCCAATCGTCATTCCAGGAAGTAGCCATAGTGACATGGGGCGTTACACCATCAGCCTTGGCCCTAGAAGTTGCCTCCACTGTCTCTGCGGGCTCCTTTTCCAACTGGTCCTGAAACTTGGCGAGGTAGCGCCCCCAAACTTCGGCATCAAAGAACGAGAAATCCCCGTCCTAATTGTTCGCCCAAAATCGATAGAACATCTCCTCCAAGGAGCTCTCAATTTGGGCCCCATAGCCCTTCGCCTGAAGTTCAAGCTTCTTGATCTGGGCATCATCCTCCTTGGCCTTGGACATGGACTTCTCCCTGACCTCTGAAATCTTCAGCTTAAGGTCCTCGACCTCCTTCAGAAGCTGATCGCGACCTTGGATCACCTCCAAAGCTTGTGCCTTAGCAATTTTTTTCGTTATTCTGGGAGGTTTCCAGAGCTTCCTTGGCCTTTTCCACCTCAGCTCGGATTCGAGCGATACCTCAGATCTAAGCCATGCAAGACTGCAACCAATGATTAATGAGGAGTCAGTTCTTGAAAACATGGAACTAAAGAAGTAGGATAAGGATGGGACTTACGGTCAGAGTCATCCTCAAAGCAGAGTCGAGGATGGTTTTCGAGGATTTTGCCTCTATGGCATGTAGCTCTTTGATGCTGACCATGTTTGCATGCTTTGTCATATGGTTCATGATCTCCTGGAGTGAAATGCGTAGGGGTTCTGGATGTTTCCCAACCTCGATGAGAGGACATGGGATCGCGACAGTCAGGGCTGCGGCTTAGACAACCTGCAGGATATACGCAGGATCAAGAGGAGCATTTTGGATCGTAATCACGGAGGGCAACTACTTCTAGGTGGAGCTGGTCCCCTTGTTTTGGCTGGGGATCTAGTTGTAGCTCCATGTCCAAATGTAGTTTTCTTCAAAATCCTCGGCCTCTTTACGGTAGGGCTGGTGCCGAAGATGTCCTTGAGGCTCATATCTTCTTCTGCAATGAAGACCATAAAAGTTAAAACAGAGTCTTAGAATTCTAATTGTGTAAACAACAAAAAGTAACAGAACAAGAATCATACTCTTTGAACTAAAGGAGGAAACTACTACGATCAATTATGGATTATGGATCGGACTTGACACAACCTCTAATTCTTGGATTATTGGGGGAGGGGGAGATTCAAACATTACTACTTGGGGTGAAGGAACCGTGACAAAGGGAATGTCGTGATAAGAGGTTTGTATCATATTGTTCAAAAATGGTGGACATGAAATGTAAAGTGTTATCTACTACTACGATGTGCTTGGGGTAGGCAAAGTAAGGTTGCCAATAATTCTTGTGAACAATGTCCCACGATCACCAACTGCTTTGTAGGTTCCCTCCTTCAGATCGAAATAGACTTATCCAAGTAGCCTAACACTCCTACTTGCAACAGACGTTGCATAAGAATGTGAAAATCATGGTATTTCAACCCAGTAATGTTGCCATCATTGTCAGTCATTTTCTTAGTGAAATTTGAACTGAAGCCATCAGGAAGTCTAACTCCTTTTATGAACTGACAAAAATTCATCTATCATCTGGTGTGAAAGAGTACATAGGATGTGGTTTGATCAACTTGGTACCGCCTTCCTTGAGGTGAAACTCTTCTCGGATACCCCAGTTCTTCAAGTCTACTCGTGCGTTGGTGGTGTCTTTAGATTTCTCATTCAAAAGAAAAATACCGAGTAAATTGTCGCAAACATTTTTCTTCACATGCATAACATCTAAATTGTGCTTCGGTTTAAGTTTAAACCAGTAATCAAGTTCAAAGAAAATGCTATTTTTACTCCAATTTAGCTCTTTTGGATCTCACTTTCTTTTCACACCTCCGAAATGGGCATGTTTACCCGGAAAACGAATTGGAACAAGCGCTAATTGTTGGAGTATATCTTGACTGTTGACTTTCTTGGAGGATGTCTTTTTTCATATTTCCCATCAAATAAGACGCTCTTCCTCTACTTATGCATAGAAGATAAGAATCTTTTATGACCAACATAAGCTGTCTTCCCAATTACACGACATGAAAGAGTGTCTTTGTTGCATGTAGGACATGTCATATATCCTTGGCCACTCCAATCAGACAAACTACTACAGGTTAGAAAATTATTGATAGCCCATAATAGTGCTGCACGCATTCTGAACACACTGTTCGTTGCGACATCTTTGGTTAGAACTCCTTCATCCCACAACATTTTTAATTTGTCTACCATGGGCCTCAAAAAGACATCCATGTCCTTCCCAAATGATTTCGAACCGAGAATCAACAAGGTCAGCATGAATGATGACTCTTTTATGCATATCAAGGAGGCATATTGTATGTGCAGAATATTACCGGCAACATGTTGTAAGATAGACTCGTGTTACCAAATGGATTAAAACCATCAGCAACCAAACCCAATCGAACGTTTCTAGGTTATTTGGCAAAACTCGGATATCTGGAATCAAATTGTTTCTAAGCACCCCCATCAACAGGATGGTGCATCACACCATCTTATTTCGATCGCCCCATATTATGCCAAGTCATAACCTTTGTTGTAAGCCTTGAACCATAAAGACGCTTCAACCTAGGAGTCAAAGGGAAGTGCCGCAACACTTTTTGTGTGACTTTTTTCCCCTTTGTGTCTTTGTCAACCCATTTTCTCTTACCACATACATGACAACTCTGCTTTTGGGAATGCTCCTTCCAGAACAAACAACAATCGTACTTGCAAGCATGAATTGATTGATAACCTAACCCTAACTTCCTTGTTTTTTCTTAGAATCATAGTATGTAGTCGGTATCTTATTCTCCTTCGGGATTGCAAGTTTCATAAATTTCAAAAGTTCATCAAATGAACTATTTTTCCATTTATTCATTGCCTTCATGTGCACCATCTTCACCAAGAAGTTCAACGAAGACAACTAAGTACAACCCAGCTTCGACCTCTTGGAACATGTCATCAAATTGATTCTCTGCACTATTGCCACCACCATTTGAAATTTCTTCATTTACGTCTTCTTCGTTATTGCCTTGTTCACCAATAACATTAGGGCTGAGCATCGGTCGGTTTGAGCGGTTTTTTCATATTATTAAACCCATAATTCGGTTTTCGGTCTGGATTGGTGCAATCCAAAAACCGACCGAACAAACCAATTAAAAAAAAAAACCGACCGTTTTGGACCGCGGTTTGGTTGGTTAAACCGAAGTTAATTTTTTTTTATTTATAAAATCCATAATTTTTTAGAAAGTTTTAGTTAAAAAAAACTAAAAATTTTGAATTGTTGGAATCCATTTTGGTGCTTTTTTTTAAACATATATACATAGAACATAGTTACATTCACAAATTTGAAAGTTTGAAAACATAATTAAAAGTCCATATGCATAACATAACCTATACATATTTATAAGTTCGGTCCCGGTCGGTCCACACAGATTTTTCAAACCGACCGAACAGTGGCGGTTTATGCCGTTAACGGTTTTTTCGGTGTTCGGTTTAATTGGTTTTGGTTTTTTCGGTGTTCAGAAGGTCGGTGTACTCGGTTTTTTCAGTTTTTCGGATTTTATGTTCAGCCCTAAATAACATCATTGATGATGTCAATCATCTCATCTGTCACTGGAGCCCCGCCGTCCACTACTGGAGGAATATTAACTTCACCATGGTAAGTTCACCTCACATATCGCTGCAGAAACTCATATCTGTGTATGTGAGCCTCCACCACATCGAGTTTCTGACTCAACATATTCACAAATTGATTGCATGGGCACCTCACTTCTCCTGAAGAATTCACATGATTCTTGGCCAATTGTATAAATACTTGAAGACCATTCCAAAACTCATCAGAGTTACTTCATCTATTGGTTATCTAACTCTTATCAGTCGTCATAACTGCTTTAAGTAAAAAATAAATTATCACAATGTGATAATAATAGAAACTACATTTATTTGGTAATAATATTTTATAATCAATCAAAGCACAAATTTTTTAAAGTAAATTATGATATCTTATTGAATCACATGAATAAATTATTAAATTTTATGAATATATATATATTATCAAATTTTATGAATGTATTATAAAGTTTCATTATATAAACAAATATTTAATGATAAATTTATTAATTTATCATTAATGATTATTATTTTAATTTATTTATTAATCATCAAATTATTATTTTATTTTCTATTTTTTATTTTAATAAAATTTCAAGAGTAAATTTGGCTATATTAATTACTTTATTATAAATTTTCATTCTACTTTTCATTACTTTATAAATTTTTTATTAGTTACTTTAAAATTTATTAAAATTTCGGCAGCATAACGACGATAATCTAACCTATCCCAAAAATTAAAATCTGCGTAAAATGTACAAAACCAGTTCCAGAACATACATATAATTGAATATAAATATTTATATCTCATATCAACAACATATATCATATTATAAACATTTAAGAAGATTATCTAACCCAATAAACTATTTTTTTTATTAAATTCTAATATTCACATCCACATTTAAATCATATAAACATATTAACATTTATATACATATACATACTTGTTCATATTTATATACATATACATACATATTTATATTGGGAAATTTGAGTTTTTATGCTTAATGAGGTGCCCTAAATAAAAAAAATGCTAAGCCTTCTAATCATTTCAAAAAGGGTTTATACCTTTTTGGACCCTGTGTTTTTTCCCATTACCTGTTTGGACCCTGTGTTTTGACAAATTACTTTTTGGACCCTATGTTTTGTAAAATAGTTAAAATAGAACCCCAAACTCAATTTTGATAAAAAAAAAATTGAATATAACAACACAGTTTTTAAGCAGAATGGTTTTATTTTTGTTCTGAATTGTTAGTTTGGTAAATTATTTGTGATTTTAGTTGAACAAACATTGACCAAAATCGGGTTTAGGGTTCTATTTTAACCATTTTACAAAACATAGGGTTCAAAAAGTAATTTGTCAAAACACAGGGTCCAAACAGGTAATGAGAAAAAACACAGGGTCCAAAAAGGTATAAACCCTTTCAAAAAATGTCAAATCGACAATACCCAAAATACCCCTCCCATAATTTTCTCATCCACTTCCACTTCTCTCTTCCCTCTCTCTCCCTCAACTCATTCCTCTCAACTCTCTCTCTAGAAAAAAAAATCTATGGGTAAAGTAAAATATAAGAGAACTCAATGTAATAGCAAGTTTTCCTTACTTAAGACACTAAAATACTGCATTTTGAACATATCTGGGCATGATTTTTGGGTTTTTTTTGTGATTTTTTTTTTCAGATCTAAAACTTTGAAATCTGCAGAAAATCGACGTGGTTCGATGGTGCTCGATGGGGCCTTCAAAATCAAGATTTTCATGAAAAAATCGATGTTGCTCGATGGTGGTTCGATGGTGTTCGATGCGATTCTTGCAAGATACGTAATTTTTCACTCGGGTGTCCGTTTGGGGTAATTTTTTTTTATTTTCGGTATTTTTTCAAGATCTACACGTTTGAGATATGTATATACACATTTGGAAAATGTAAATCTTGAAAAAATGACAAATGAAAAACATACCTCGTGTTCAAGATATGTTTTGGTATGTTTTCAAGTTCTAAACTTTGAAAATGTGTATGTGAGCATCTTAAACGAGTAGATCTAAAAACAATATCCAAGATAAAAAAAAAAATCACCCCAAAAGGACACCCAAGTGAAAAATGATGTCTTTTACAATAATTGCATCGAACCACCATCGAGCAACCATTGAACCACCATCGAGCAACGTCAATTTTTTCATGAAAATCTTGATTTTGAAGGCCCCATCGAGCTGGTATCGAGCACCATCGAGCAACAATCGAGCAAAGTCAACTTTCTACATATTTCAAAGTTTCATATATGAAAAATAACTCAAAAATCATGCCCAACTTGATGGTTGCTCGATGGTGTTCGATGCTACCTCGATGGGGCCTTCAAAATCAAGATTTTCATGAAAAAATTAACATTTCTCGATAGTGGTTCGATAGTGGATCGATGGTGGTTCAATGCAATTCTTGTAAGAGACATAATTTTTCACTTGGGTGTCCGTTTAGGAAGATTTTTTTTTATTTTGGGTATTTTTTTGAGATCTACATGTTTTAGATGTTCACATACATATTTTCAAAGTTTAGAACTTAAAAACATACCATAAACATATCTTGAACATGAGGTATGTTTTGCATTTGTCTCCTTTTTCAAGTTTTACATTTCCTAAATGTGTATATACACATCTCAAACGTGTAGGTCTTGAAAAAATACCCAAAATAAAAAAAAATCACCCCAAACGGACACCCGAGTGAAAAATTACGTATCTTGCAAGAATTTCATCGAACACTATCGAACCACCATCGAGCAACATCGATTTTTTCATGAAAATCTTGATTTTGAAGGCCCCATCGAGCTGGCATCGAGTACCATCAAACCACGTCGATTTTCTACAGATTTCAAAGTTTCAGATCTGAAAAAAAAATCGCAAAAAAAACTCAAAAATCATACCCAAATCTGTTCGAAATGTAGTATTTTACTGTCCTAAGTAGGAATACTTGCCGTTACATTGATTTCTATTATATTTTGACCTTACCCATGGATTTTTTTTCTAGAGAGGGAGTTGAGAGGAATATGTTGAGGGATAGAGAGGGAAGATAGAAGAGGAAGTGGATGGGAAAAATTATGAAAGGAGTATTTTGGGTATTGTCAAAAGAATTTACATTGTTTTGAAATGATTTAAATGCCTAGCATTTTTTAGGCTTAGAACCCCTCATTAAGCATAAAAACTCAAATTTCCCTTTATATTTATATACACATACATACATATACACATACAAAAAAAAAACAAACATATATATAAATAAAAAAATTATATCATCTAATATCTAACCTATCATGCATTTTTTATAACATAATTGTTGACCACGATTTTGGCCAACGACGAGTAGACGTCAAAATGACAATAAGCCTTGAATAGAAAATACGACATCAATAATTTTATAGTGGTTCAGCCCCAATTTATTGGTAATAGCCTAATCCACTTGGAGTTGTGATATATATATATCCTACACTTAAGATCAGATGAACTTGAGTCAACTGAGTTTCTTAAGTGTAAGTAGAAAAATACAGAGTTTCTCTCTCTAGATAATACAAGCTTTCTCTCTCTAAGCTCTCTCAGAAAATGCCCCAAGAATGCCCCAAGTAACAGTCCCAAGTTCTCAAAACCAGAGAGTTCCTTTTTTCTTTCAAGAGACCAGTCCCCCCCTAAATGATGCCATGAGCCATTTATTTATAGGCTTGTGGATCGTACATCAGATATATCCCTTTGACCGGGTCCTTCGTTCTTCCAAAAGACTTTAATTAATAAAATATAAATAAATTTAAATTACAATAATATAGCTATTATTCCGGGATATCTGAGAGATTCCCGCGGCAATTGAGAATGATTCGGGTTGAAGCTATTACTGAAGCTTTACTGAAGAATCACTAAACGGTAACTTATGAGATTCTGATCCATGGACCGACCAAATCCATCCCCGAAGTGACTGGTCGGCCAAGACAACTCACTGGTCGGCATAAGCAAAGCACTCCTCTAGCACACCTCTGGTCTAACATGACACATCTCTGGTCTAGCAAAACAAATGACTAGTCGGCCAAAATACTCCACTGGTCGCCCATAACATTTTACTGATCGGCCATAACATTTTACTGGTCAGTCAAAAATCTTTATCGGTCGGACAAAAATTCTACTTAGTCGGTCAAATCACTTCCAAACCAGATAAATAATTTTCATGACCAGTAATATCACAACTCCGAAGAGCCAATACATTTATTGACTATTAATATGACATTTACTGACCAAGCATTGCCACTTGTCACTTTTGATTGCCACATCATCGAACTGAAATTTTGGGGATAACAATAATATTTAATTAAATTAAATTAACATAAAATAAATATATTTACAATCTATCCCTAAAAATATACAAATATAATTAAATTAACAAATATACAAATTTAAACTAAAAAAATAAAATTCAACACTATCTAAAATAACAAATTACACAATTAATAACTTAATTTAGCAATCAATCAATGAAAAAAAACTAAAAAACTTAAAAACAATACCCAATAGTCGTGCTAGAGCGTTATCCAAGGCCAAAAATCCAATCCTAAGGCTCAGGTTAAGCACAAGCAATCTGAAAAAAGAAAACCAAAACCTATAAAAAAACTTCAAAATCCCATTTCTACCAAACACAAAATATACACATATATTAACAAAAGAAAACATTTAAATCATAAAATACAAAAAAAAAAAGGTTTACATTACCAAAACATGTCGTCATTGTAGCTAAATTTTGTAATAAATTAAAAAAACAATAATGAAATTTGACTACATACAGCAACAACTTTTGTGTGGTCTCAATAGAAGTCTTCGCTGTAGAGTTCTTTTCTTGTAGTGTCTATTCCCCGTACCAAGCCGCAATGAAGCTACTTTATTTGGCAAGACTCTAGGCGAGAAGAACGATGTGCGTCATCTCTTGGTATCCATTTGTCTCGACAGACAAAAATATTTGTTGCATTCCCCACGTGCCATCTCGATCCTTCAAAGACAAGCTCATGACCCCATATGATGCTATGCCGATATAAGAAGAAACATGTGAAGCATTTGTCAATAGAAAGGAGTTCGATGGATGGTAGAAACCTTTCAAGACCCTAGCAACAAGAGAATCAAGATGGACGTAATGCTGCCAAGTTTGTTTTGCCAATAAAGCTTGATTGGAAATGAATTGATCACGAAAGCCAAGTCCGCCATTGTTCTTATGCCAACACATCTTTTCCCATGTACACCAATAAATTAATATATTTAATCACAAATATAATGAGATTTTATATTTATTAAGTATTAGATATTTTTTAAAATATATAATTGTTTTATTTGATTTTCATGTATTTAAAATATAAATATTAACGTTTTTTTTAGCAAAAATTTTTAATATATTTTTTTAATATATTATAAGATTTCGGTATTTAACTAAATAATGTAATTCAATTAACAATAATAATCAGAATAAATAAACACAATTTACAAAATTCGAGACAATCAACCTATCCTCCATAATATTTTCAGTAATCAAAAAATTTTGAACTCACCAAACGCTCCCTAAAGGGTGAAATAGAGAAAGAAAGGTCCATATGACACGTGTAAGAAATCCATTAGGATAGCGAAGTCAAATCAAAGAAAGAGAAAAACCATTCATCATTTTTCATGTAAATTTCCAGCCCACGGACTTCCCGCTTCTCGCGCAGCCAAGCGCTCTCTCTTCTCTCTCTCCTCCTGCGGTTTCCATTTTTTCTTCTTCTTTAAATAAAAACAAAAACTGAAACTTTCAGACAATTAATGCGTTATATTGGTTACTGCATTAGGATCATTCTCCAATCTTCAACCACAAACCACTCTCACTTCTTTCAGATCTGTAAGCTTTCTTTCGTCTTTTCATTTTTTTTTTCTTTTTCTGTGAGTTATTTTTTGTTTGTTAGCTTTTCCATGTTTTTGAGTTTCATGCGTCATAACTTGTGGACATTGGCACCTGAATTTGTTATTTTCCATCTACTCATAAGTTGAAATTTCGAGGAAAGAAGAGGGTCTTGTGGTTTTATTTTAGGGGTGAAGAAGTTGAATAATGTTACTTCTTTTGCGGTCTTTGTTGATTTAGACAACGATGAGGGACTGTTGGGGGGTAACTACTCGGTTATTGTTTTGTGTGGGAGTGTGAGAAGTTAAATATAAAAGATGGGTATTGTTTCAAGTTGTAGTGACATTATTATCATGATGGAGTAGTCACAATATTTCTCGATACTCTGCTGTAGATGATTTGGGACCTACAGTCGAATTCTTTAATCCCCTTTTGTTGTTTTAGGCATATTTCTTAATTAAAATTAAGATTTCAGTTTAACCTTAAAGCAGGGTAAATATTTATTTAATTTGGATGTTCATGTATTGTGCGGGTTTAATCGTTACACACAAATCCGTTTATGTTACCTGGCTGGGGTTATCGGATTGTTTAAGCACTCTTTACTTTCTTGAATTCAATAAGTAATTTACCGTTTTTCTCAGATTTTGTTATGAAGTTTATTTTTGTTAGCCTGGAGCTTATTAAGTGTGAAACTTTGTCAGTTGATGAGTTGCTAGAAATGTCTGATGCTTATTGTATTTGTTTCATTTAATAACAGTTTATTGATGCATTTGGAATTTTTTAAGATTGTCAGATTTTTTTTCTTCTAATTATTGCAGGATCTGCATAACTTCATCGAGCCACAGGCTACAAGTGCAATAGCACGTATAGGGCTTTGTTTTAATGTGTTAGAACTAGGACTATTTATCTAGTTGGCATTATGGAAACGAAAGAATCAGTTAAGGAAGAAATCACAAGTCCTCTTGCTGGTGAGAAGTTGGAGGGAAAGGCAATTGTTGTTGAAAAAAATGAAACAGGTGAACCAGTATCAGAAATGGAATCTCTGGACATAAAGGCTAATGAGATACAAAAGGACTCTGCTGATAAGATGAATGACAATGTGAAAACTGAGACCAAAGCTCAAGAGGAAGACAATGATGGGAAAAATAATAATTTGGAGCAGAAGATAGTTGAAAGCAAGGCTCTGGAATCTACTGATGAAGATTGTGAGTGTAAATCTCAAAAGGAGACAAATGAAGCTACACAGGAGACTCTTGGAGAGGAGAATGAGCAAGAGCCCGTTTTTGATGGAACAGAGGTTCCTGGGATGGAAGCTAGTAGAAGCACATCTTCCCGATCTTTAGATCTTGATTCTGAGACCCAAAAGGTAGTTGATAAGGCAGTTGCTTTAAAAAACCTTGTGAAGGAGAAGGGTGCAGTTGCGGTGTCTACTTTTCTGCGTCGCCTTTCTGGTAAAAAAGATGAAGATGGACAAGATGTCTCTGAGAATCCAGATAAGAATGTTTCAGAGTCTGCTAAAGCTGATGTAGCTGAAGGAGCCCCTCAGAAAACAGCAGAAAAGTCTGCATGGAATCCCCTAACTTATATTACAATGTCTCGTGATGTCGATCCAGATAACTCTGAAGAGAAGAATGCAGTCAATGAAGAACCACCACAGCACTTAGTTATGAAAGGAAGAGTAATACTGTACACTAGGTTAGGGTGCCAAAACTGCAAAGTGGCTAGGCTATTTTTGCACAGGAAGAAGCTCAAATATGTTGAGATTAATATAGATGTCTATACCAGCCGAAAGCAGGAGCTAGAGAAGATTGCTGGGTCTTCTGCTGTTCCAAAGGTGTTCTTTAATGAAATCCTGGTTGGAGGCCTGAGTGAGCTAATGGGTTTGGAGGAGTCGGGAAAACTTGATGAGAAAATTGATTATCTGATTACTGAAGAACCATCATTTGAAGCACCTTTGCCTCCACTTTCTGGTGAAGATGACTTGTCCAGTAGTGGAGCTATTGATGAACTAGCTTTAGTTGTCCGTAAAATGAAAGAGTCTGTCGTTATCAATGACCGATTTTATAAGATGCGCAGATTCACCAACTGTTTTCTGGGTTCAGAAGCTGTGGATTTCTTTTCAGAAGATCAGTATCTGGAAAGGGAAGAGGTTAGTAGGAAATTTGGATTTTTTTTCTTCTTTTGAATTCTGCAGGCAAATACATGTGTTTCAGCTTTATTGTAGTTGTTCTTAACTTTATCTTTTTTTCTTGTATTATGAGACAGGCTACTGAGTTTGGGAGAAAGCTAGCAGGCCAACTCTTTTTTCAACATGTTCTTGGGTGAGTTCTTCAAATTGAAAGTGGTTGCATTGTTAGGAAACTCTTACAAGAAGTAATAAAGAGTAGAGTAAACCTGAAAGAAAATTAATATACTCTTGATGTAAACTATTGGTTTTAAGGAGAAGTTTATGGAGAAAGGTTTCAATTTTGGTATGATGTTTTTTTTATTATTTTAATTTATAATCTCAGATGATAATCAAGGGATCATCAGTTTCTCCAGGAAATGTAATTTGTAGCTAAGTGAGTGAACGAAATAAAATGAAACTACTTTATTTCACATTACGTAGAATATTTTTACCATTAGCATCTCTCTCTCTCTCTGGTTCTCATCAGAGGTTTTTGGTTATTCCAGTGAAAATCTATTTGAGGATGGTAACCACCTTTACCGGTTCTTAGATGATGATCCTATTGTGTCTGAATGTCACAACATTCCGAGGGGTTTAACTGATGTGAAGCCAAAGCCCATAACAGAAATTGCATCAAGATTGAGGTTTTTATCTTATGCAATTTTTGAAGCCTACACATCAGAAGATGGAAAGCATGTTGATTATGTTAGTATACATGGCAGTGAGGAATTTGCAAGGTTTGTTTAAAACCCTAGGCTGTGGGAAAAGCAGCTTATTCTTGTTGTTATTATTATTTATTTTTCACGAGGATATTTTTGTGTATTGTACTGTACTTAAGTCATTTGTAATGATTCATAGGTATTTGAGAATAGTGGAGGAGCTTCAAAGAGTTGAATTACAGGAAATGACAAGGGAGGAGAAACTTGCTTTCTTTATAAATCTGTACAATATGATGGCCATCCATGCGATATTGTTGTGGGGTCATCCAGCTGGAGCCCTAGAAAGAAGAAGATTGTTTGGAGACTTTAGGTATGTTGTTGGTGGATCCACATTTTCCCTTTCATCCATTCAAAACGGAATTTTAAGGGGCAACCAGCGACCGCCGTACAATCTCATGAAGCCATTTAATGCAAAAGATAAACGTTCCAAGGTATGATTACATTTGCATAGTCAAGTAAACATAAAATTTGTAGATGACTGATTTTTTATTTTAATGGGGTTGAGTCTCATGTGTTGCTATGCTATCATGGTACTGGCCTAGTTGATAAGATTATTTAATAGGTACAATTTTCCCTTGAGCAAAATAGTTTTAATCAATTTTCAGTCTTTTGGCCCTAAAATAAAAGTTATGCTGAGCCCTTGTGATTTCATCGGTTTAGTTGGAGGAATTGCTATTAAGCAAGTACTTATTGCTTCCTATATAGCCTTTAGATATTTGGATATTAGAGATAGGCTCGTTTGAAGTTACTGGGTAAATGATTCTGTCTGATAATATTGTTGCCTCATTTATTTACTTTGTGAAAGTGAAACTATTCATACTTTTGGTAAAACTTTTTTTAAATGCAAACTTTGCATCTCTTTCTTTTACACGAAGTACTTTATTTTTTATTCCAGAAATTTATCTTCTGGTAAGAACAATCTAGCCCTTGTGAAACAAAACCACTGAACTTGCATTATTGATTTTTAGAGACGAGACAAATCAAAAGAAAGAAAAACTTTCTGAAAACACAAAAAACAAATTACATAATGCAAGGCCAATTTCTAAGTTTCTAACAAGATCTGAAAATAAAATATTTTTGAATTCTTTTACATCGAAAAACCACACAGCCACCCAAATCCTAATCTTCTACCACTACATTTCTCCAGATTCTTCTTTATTGCCGAATATTATCCTATTTTTCTCCAGCCACAAGCCCACCACACAGCCATGACCAGCACCTTCCAAAGCATCTGCCTCCTTTTATCACCTTCTCTAAACATAGATAGAACATCTATGCATTGAGAAGGTTTGCCCATTCCACACCAAATTCATTAGATAGCTAAGCGATTCACTCACTCAGGCTTTTCCCAGTCCTTTTCTTCACCATTATAACTCTTGAACTTGTAGACCACCAGGACCAGGAAAAGAAACTATTAGGTGGTGTTTCTTTTGAGTAGTTGAGTTGCTTTGGAAAATGTAGAGGGGTTTAGGATGGAAGTAATATTAAACTCTTTTGTACAAAATATTTCACTTTAACTTTAAAATAGATGTGGGACCTACACAAATTAATCACTTTACCCTCTTAAAATTTGAACCAAACAAAGGAATGGTTTTAGATTCTCATTCCCACCTTTACTTTACCCCATACCAAACACCCCCTTAAAGATAGATAGCTTTCCCGTCACTTTATTTGTCACTTTATTTGTGAGAGTTATAGCTTGATATCTGCAAGGAATCACAACACAGTAGCAAGAATACAATGGCAGAGTAAAAGAACAAACATAAAGTAATAGAATCACAAGTACTTGGTTCAGAGATTCCAATGAGGAACTCCTACATCCAAGGCAGGGATCATATATCCCTAGTCGAATCCACTATGAAGAAGAATAGAGTATTACAGCACTAAACATTCACCAACTCAGAAGCTTACAAGCCAATAACCAGGCCAAAACCTCAATACTCAGTCACTCTTGTTTCCACTCCCCACGAGAACAGAGGAACCAAACAGAACTTTAGTACAATTAACTCTCTCTACTCAAACTAAGTTCTAAGCTATGCCTTTTATAGATCAAGGCTTGCAACAGAAACAGGTAACAATCTTAACTAACTGACTTGGTTTGACTTGACTTAAAACTAAAATACCAACCACTTGGTCTGCAGCCCAAAATAACGGTATTAACTGATACTAAAGAAATGTCTGTCACAAACCAACATTATTTATATTGACACTCGTACCATTTTTATTGTCTTTGTAATTAGGTGGCTCTTCCTTACCCAGAACCTCTTGTTCACTTTGCCCTTGTTTCTGGTAACCAATCTGGGCCTGCTCTCCGATGCTACTCTCCCGGAAACATTGACAAAGAGTTGATGGAATCAGCCTGTAATTTTCTAAGGAGGGGTGGAGTTATTATTGATTTCGAAGCCAAAGTAGCATCACTTAGCAAGATGCTGAAATGGTTAGTTACCATGTGTAGACCAATGATAACATGTGTTCTTTTATTTTATTTTAACCCTTTTGTTTGATCATTCAGTGTTTCTTAGATATTGCCTAATATTATCTCCTTCATCTTGGGATTCTCAGGTTTAGTATAGATTTTGGTAAGAATGAGATAGAAGTACTCAAGTTTGTTTCGAACTACTTGGACCCAGCTGTGTCAGAAGCTTTACTGGGGGTTCTTGCTAACTCTCAGTTGAAGGTGACATATCAACCTTACGACTGGCGTTTGAACTGTTGAGTTCTGTAGCCTTTTTTTCTTATATATACACTATACGTTGATACATAAATGCCCCATGTTATAGAAAGATCAAAAAAATGAAAAAAGAGGGAATGTTGTATTTTATATTTATTTAAAAAAAAAAAAAGATTATTTACTTACAATTGGAATTTAGTTTAAACTTAAATGTATTGTCAAAGTTAAATGCCCTCGTAGAATTATTTCAAAATTCAGCCTTGTTTCTTTCTGGTAATTTTAACTTTCAACCAAGAAAGAGTAATGCAAAACAGCTGCAATATATAAATATATATATATATATTATAAAATGTTATATTCGTTGGAATAACATGTTACTCTTTGAATTTGTATGTGTCTACGTAAAATGTAGTTTTTTCCCGTCAGTAAAGATATTTTAGTTTTCTCTTGGAAACATCTTTTTTGGTTTAAGATTTGGTTACCTTCATGATAGACATAAAAAACATTACCCACAAAAATTCATGATTTTTATTTTGTTTAAAAAGTTAAATCTAAATCTAAAATCTAAATCCAATCAATAATGTATAATTTCAGGCTAAAATTGAAAACACAACTTTCATCATTTTTTGCATGTCCTAAAACTTAAATATTTATATACAGAAAAGTAACTATTTCAATTGATATATTTATAGGAAAAATCATGTCTTTTGTCCCTATAGCATACGGAATTCTTTTTACTTATGGAGGCACACCAGCACTGTTGTGGAGTTACATATATTAGATTTTTTTTATATATATAATATAGGTAAATTCTCGGGTGCAACCCCTAAAAAAGCACACTGGTGCACCTTATAGAGATTTTGGTTCGGGAAGTATTTTCGGCAAAATTATATTTTATGATAGTGTACATTATAGTTATTTAAAGCATCTTATAAATTTTCAGAAAATTCTGAATAATTTACAGTGCCGAAAATAAAGTTCAAACATGTTATCTCCCACATGCATAAAAAAATTAGTCACGCGTGCAATAACCTGTTTTGAGCATAGTTTTCGGCACGGTAAATTATTCGGAATTTTCTAAAAATTTGTAGGATGCTTTAAATAACTCAATATACACGGTCATAAAAAACAAATTTGCTGAAAATACTTCTCGAGCCAAAAACATCAGGGGGTGCACCGATGTGCCCCATTTTGGGGGTGCATCGGAGAATTTCCCTATAATATATATTGGGATGAAAAAACTATAGGCAAATTCTCTAGTGCACCCCTCTAAAAAGGGCACACCGGTGCACCCCCTGGTGTTTTTGGCTCGAGAAGTATTTTCAGCGAATTTCTTTTTTTTTGACCGTGTACATTGTAGTTATTTAGAACATCCTGCAATTTTTAAGAAAATTTCGAATAATTTACAGTGTCGAAAATAAGGATCAAAGTTACCTTCCACTCGCATAAAAAAAATTAGTCCCGCGTGCAACAAGCTGTTTTGAACCTAGTTTTTGGTATTGTAAATTATTCAAAATTTTCTGAAAATTTGCAAGATGCTCTAAATAACTACAATGTACACGGTCATAAAAAGAAATTAGCCGAAAATACTTCCCGAGCCAATAACACCAAGGGGTGCACCAGTGTGCCCTTTTTGGGGGTGCACCGAAGAATTCCCCAAAACTATACCATGTGGAGTTATTAATTTAAATAATTATTTCATTACATGGGTCCCACAAATAATTTTAATATAAAATAAATCTTTTTTTTTCTTCTGATTTGCTTGGCTTATTGTTAACTTTCTTTTGCAAAAAAACAGTTTTAGTTTTTTCGTACATCTTCAAATAGTCAAACACTAATGTTGACCCTCGATTTAGTCAACGACACGGAGTCACAAAAAATAATAAGAATTATAGAACTGAATGCAAGAATGTAAATGACAAAATGATTTTATAGTGGTTCGGCCCCAAAGATCGGTAATAATCAACATCCACTTAGTGTTTTTATTGATATAAAACCCCGAAACTTGTGATCAGCGAACAAGGGTGCACTAAGTTTCACAAGTCTTGAAGCTTGATACAAGCACTGTGTATAAAGCACTATCTCTCTCTGAATACAAAATATTTTGTGTCCCATAAATGAATCCTATGAGTCCTATTTATAAGCTCATGGGTGTACATATGGGCCTATGTGCCATGTTCAATTGACGCTACAAGCATAACAAAATAATAACATAAATAATGATATTTACATTTAAAATAGTTAAATATCTTTGAAATATCTAACTTATAACTGTTTCTGAGCGTTTGTCTTGATTCCACGAGCAACTCTGGTTGTATGCTTCTGCACCCTTTCTTTTCCTGTTGCTCAACATATTCCTTGTGCCTATCGAGCAGCTTAATTTCCTCTTAACACTCTGGTCGTTGGTCGACCAGACCTTCATTAATAATAACCACGTGCCGCTCATGTACCTCTTCAACATGCCACGCCATCATGCAAATATTTTGGGAAACATTTGCCCCCTAATTTTATTTTAATGCGAACAACATTTAATAAACTTACTTGACCAGCAATCCTGCTGACCCGTCACATCCGACTGTACTTACTTTCTCGAAAAATGTAAGTAATCATGGCCCTTTTGGTTCTCCAGGCACGATTTGACGGTGATTGCTATCTCCCATGCAAAAACCCTCAAATTTCATCATTACGTGTCAGATACCTCTGACTGATATAAATACTCATCTTCTTCCTTCATTTCACTTTCACACGACCATTCTCTCTCTTAAAGAACACTCAGAAAAAACCTCTAAGAGTTTTAGGTGTTTTAGTGCGATTTGAGCGTCTTCAAGTAACTCCGAGCAATTCCTCCATGATTTCTTCAACAATCTTTACTCCAAGTAAGTTTTCGAACCCCTCATACTAACTTTGTAGCAATTTTCCTCCATTTTGGCCGTGATTTGTCTGTTTTCGTAATAGGGTTTTGCATGTTCTTGAGGGTAGTCGATTTTGGGCAAAATACAAAGGACTTTATGGGATAAAATACGGATTTTAGGAAATTTATGGCACATAATGATGTTTAGGAAGGGTATTTAGGCATATTGTCACTGATTGGGGCACAAAATCGAAGTAAAAATTGGATTTTGTTATTTCAGAAAAACTGGGTTTTTCCCGCACGTTTACGAAGTTGAAAAGTTTTTTCGAAAAAACTTTTTTCGAAAAAACTTTTCACATTCACTTTTTGATCCGTTTTCCAACCTGCTCGTAGGTTTTTTGTGTTTTTACCAGGATGCTGCTGGTCGGATAAAAGCTTAACTTTTATCCACGAGCAACATTATCCTTTTTTTTCTTTCATTTTTGTTCTTCTTTCTCTATTGGTCGTAGATTTTCACTTCCCATTTAATCTTCTCAGATATTCATGCATGAGCCCTGGGGAGGTGAGAGACCAATAGACATCGATCTCCTTGCTCTGGTGTTCGAGGATTAGGAACAACCTTCTCTGCTCATTCCAGAGCCTTCGGCACCACCCCCCATTCCTACGACCAACTTTCCTCGAAAACCACCGAAGAAAAAATAAAACATGGGTTGTGTCAAACATGCTGCCTAGAGAAAAATAAAAACCACATACTCACATACCAGCCAGCAAATATCAAATGCTGAGGGTCCTTCGAACGACCCACAACCCTTAAGGGTTGCACCATCAGAGATCCAACCTAAGGCCCGTCCACATGAGGGCTCACGAGCAAATGTATCTTGGTACTAGGGATGCACATTTTCCCCATGAGGACGGGGCCCCGCGAGGACCTGCCCCTAATGGGGCGGGGAATCCCCGTCTAAATGGGGAACGGGGCGGGGACGGGGACGGGGATAATTTTCAATCTCCGAATGTTAAATTGGGTAGGGATGGGGATAACACTCCCCGCCTCGACTGGACCCCATTTAAATTTTTATATATTTTTGTAATATTTTATATCTTTCTTTATGTGTTATTGTAGTATAGTAGTAACTTTTTTTAATATTTTAAATAATAAATATTGTGAAATATTTTAATTTACATATAATTTATGATTTTTATTTTAAAATTTTAATTTAAAATTTATTTTTTAAATAAATGGGTTCCCCGTGGGGATTCCTCGCTCCAATAGAGGATTCCCCACCCTGCCCTCGACGGGGAATAAGTGGGGATGAGGCGGGGACGGGGATTAAAAATATAAATGGGGGCGGGGACGGGGGAAACACTCTCCGCCAATTCCCCGCCCCGTGTGCATCACTACCTAGTACATTGCCCTTCCAAGAGTCATATCGACTAGGATGGTGGCAAAATATCCCAAGAAGTATGATCTTCTTAGGATTACTCTATATAAGACTACACTTGACCAGAGGGCAAATGTGTCCGGAGGCGCCTTTAGTGCCTAGTCGAGGTACCACAAGGCAATTTTGCCCTTGCATGAATTTTTTCGAGGGGTGGCAAATTATTTCAAGGTCGTCCCATTTCAAATAACCCCCAACAGATATAGAGTACTTTCAGCACTCTATATTTTGTATAACCATAAAAAGTGGTCTGTGCCCACTCGTCATGAGATTATTTTTTGTTTGATCTCAAATCCAACCCCAACCAAAGTAACACGGGGTTCTTCCATTTTTATCACCAGGAAAATGGTCACACATTCCTGAGTGATATAACCTATAAATCCAATGTGGGGAAGTACTTCCAAGAGTATTTCCTCACAACCAATCTGGTTGCAGATAACATGGCCTTCACTTGAGGAGGTAAACTCTTTAGTCTCTGTTCAATATTCTCTTAGTCGGTTTTTATTTTTTCTCTGTCCTTAGTCGGTTTGTATTGTGTCTAGGTCCATGGTACCGACTAGAACTCATTCCAGAAATGGAGATAAGGGCTGCAGCCCTGGCCAGCATGACACATATAGAAAAAAATGTCAAGGAGATAGTCACGGAAAGCAATCTGAGGCTGGTCGACCTTTTGGAGCCTTACCAAGAGGTGAGGGAATCGACCGCAGGGAGTGCCACTGGAGATGGTACTGAGGAACAAGAAAACCCCGAACAACAACATGATGTGTCACAACCCCTAAGGCGTCGTCCAATGGGAGTGACCATCTAAGAGCCCAACCACAATGCCCAACCTGTTGATATCCCTCCTCAACATGGGAAGGGAAAACAAAAAATTGCTTGAATACGCTGGTTGCGCGTTTGAATCCTTCGACGAGAATGGTGTGGATTTTTCACTCTTAGATACATTTCCCATCCCTTATCATTTATTCGATAAGGACGCAACTTTAATTTTTCGACCAGTAGTTTTAGCTTGGACTTTTTTGAGGCAGATAATGACTATAGTTGTAGTTCCTTAGATAACGTAGCGACCAGTAATTTTAGTTCGGGTACAATAATTAGAATTTATTTTGATTTGTTTTCTCATTATGCAGAACTATTTCTTGACATATCTGCTCGTTCTTGTTTTTCTTGTAGTCATGCAAACCAACGTCGCGTTCGACATTTATGCCTCCAGGGGCAAATCTGTTGGCTCGAAGAAATCGAGCAAGAAAGACGTTGGAGATGCCAGTGGGGAACCTTTAAGCAAAAGGTCTCAACTAGGAGACCCTCAAGCTCTTACTCCTTCCAGGACAACCACTCCTCCTCCACCTCCTCGCACTGGGTCCTCTACCGAACAGGTGGGAGGATCCTCGACAACAGAACTGTTGAGCCATGCTTCCAGCTCAATAGTCGATAAACTCCAGCAGGTATCCAAGCAACACCTCAGCAAAGAGGCCTTTGCTTCCCTTCTGTAATGCCCCGGATTCCCTATTATGGTTTAATGGCTGGATTAGTAGGCCGGGACGGCCATAACTGTTTAATTATGCCATTAAATGTGTTTATGCATGCTTATGAGAATTATATTATAATATGATGTTAAATGCATGCATGTGAGTCCACATTTGTTTACATGGGTGTTTTGGTAATTTGGCCGTTGAGGGTATAATTGAATATTTGTTTGCGTGTTAATGATATATTGTGAGACCACATTATAATGTGGATTGGTTCGAATATTTTGACATGAGACGATCTTTAAACATGATTTATTGGTTTGGTCATAACAGGTTTGAGCTCGGGGCTCGGGGTGATATTAATGATTATAGCGTTACCGGGGATTCTAGGGTAACGAGATATGAATTATTGGTGTTTGAGGATATTGAGATTAGCGGGAATTGGGAAGCGTTAATTATGATTAACGGGATAACCGGAAAGTACCAATTTTACCCTTGAAGTGGTTTTAGAGGCTTTAGGTGGCTTAAGGGTATTTGGTCATTTGAAGGGATTTATATTACCCTTTAGTTGGCTGTAGAAGGATAAAGATTAAACAGAACAAAAACAGGGGTTGTCTTCTCCCTTCCCGTACATCATCCTTCTCTATATTTCCTTTGGTGTTCTTGAGCTCTAGGAGAGGTTTTAAGCTAGGAAACTCAAAGGCTGGGTTGGTGGACTTGGTTCAACCACTGAAGGAGGTTCAAATCTGAATTTGAGGTGAGCTTTAGTCGCTGGTTTCAGGTGTTACTCTGTTTTCCTTTTAGTTTTCAATTCATGGTTTTTGATGTGGAAAGTGGGAATCAAAGGGAGTTTTTGTGTTGGTTTGATTGGGATTTGATGAGGGTAAGCTATGGGTGTTGTCTAGAGGTTAAATTGAGCGTTTGGAGGAGGTTTGGGGTTGGTTCAAAGGGTTGGTTCCAAGGGAAAACGCAGGGGAGAGTTGGCTGGTGCGTGCTGGTTTCTTGGCTGTTTTGCAAAATGAGCCGCGGCCTGTCTATGGTGTGCCGCGGCCTGTGTTGGCTTTAAAGGTGAAAATGGCTCTGTCAGGAGGGTGAGCCGCGGCCCATCAGGGCAGATGTAGCCAAAAACATGTTTTTAGCTTGGGGATTCAAACCTTAGGCCTCGGGGTTGAACCTAGTACCTAGTTGAGTTATGTTTGATGTCTCGGAGGCTAGGTCTTGGTTTGGGAACCCTCAGTTATCATTTTTATTGATGAATCCTATATTTTGGTTATGACCAGGTGACCGTCAAGGAATTTAAAGGTTGATCGTTCTCAGGGGTCGTTCATATAATTATTCTCACTCGAACTAGAGGTAAGAAAACAGTGTATGAATACAGTTGCACCCTGTATAGGTATATGACATGCACGGTTTGATATTGGGGCATGTTGGTTGATATATGTGGACGTGGATTGCATATTAAATGCTAGTGAACGCTGATTACCTGTTTGAGACACTGACTAGTCAGGGACCGACTCTAAAGTCGATGATCACGCATTGAATGGCTCTATGGCATTAATGCGGGACCGACCCTAGGGTCGAAGAACTTATAAGCGCTTGCCTGGTCTACGACCAGATGACTATAGCCAAGGTATATGACCCCGGTGACCGTTTTCCACATGGCTAGGGGACGTTGTCCATAGTTTCGACTCTAGGGTCGAGAGGAAGGTTATGTTGGTGACTAATCACCATGCACCTGTCCTGATCAAACTTATGAAAGAACTTCTTATCGGTTAAGCCCTGGTGACCCTATCGTCACATGGCTAGAGGGAGCGATGCTCACTATTGTGACCTTTGGCTATTGTCACCTATTCCTGAATGGTTATTATGACCGTTGTTGATATTATATCATGCTTTATTGTGTTTTCTTGCTGGGCCTTGGCTCATGGGTGCTTTGTGGTGCAGGTAAAGGGAAAGAGAAGTTCACCCAACCCTAAGTGGAGAGCTTGGGCGATGTTGTGTACATAAAGGGCCGCTTGACCGCCACGGTCAAGGAGTTCTCAGAGGGACTAGGGGTTTACCCTATTTTTGCCGCTTAGGCCGGCGGGGACTGTAAATTTGAAACAATAGCGACTCTTTTGTATTATGAACTACTTGTAAACATTTTGAAAGGCTCATGAGCAGTTTATTTACTTAATGGGATATATCCTTTCCTTTTTACTGGTTTCTCACCTTAACCTGATAATAGCACTTAGATCACGTTTTTAACCAAAGGACTCGGCTAGCGAGTCAAATTTCCGGTTCACTGTTCACCGTAACTGTTCTTGGGTAACCAGGGCGTTACACCTTCCTTTGTTAAAGCCCGAGCATATTCTTGCTCGTGGGCTCAACGAAACGCTCGAAGTAAGTTTCTTTTCTTTATTTTATTTTAATCGACCAACATTGCCTTTTGTTGATACTAACAACTTTATTTCTTTACTGTTTGCAGGTTCTTCTGATCGTGACTAACGGTTGGCGCCATGTCAAGGAGATTAACTTGAAACATGCTTAGGAGATCAAAGCATGGGAGGAAAAAGTCAAAGCATTGGAGGCCAAAGTCAAAGCAACAGAGGACAACACTGCTGCTTTGATTGAGGAGCTGAAGAAGGGCAAGGAAGATCGGGCTAAGGTTGTTGCTGCCAAGGACAAATACAAGGAAGCTTCTAAGACCAACTATAAGGAGGCAATCAAGTTGTAAGAAGATCTGGTCGCGAGCATGAAGGAGGCCACCAGACTGGAGGATCGGGTTAAGCTGCTCGAAGAGCAGAATGCCAGTGACTTGGAGAGGTTCCAAGGAGCCACCTTCAATTGCTTTTATATGTTATGGAAGAACAATCAAGGTGAAAACTTTGATTATCTTCCCGAGCAAGTAAAACAAGCTGAACTTTCCAAGTGTGCTGCTCGCTTGGAGGAGGAGAAGAATGCCCCGGAGTCTCCTGAAATTTCTTTGACGATAGATGTTGATGGAGCCGAAGAGGAAGCTGGAACCACCGTCGACCAACAACCTTAGTAGGACCCCCCCACAACTACATAGTAAACACACTTTTTTATATGTAACTAGAACACCGAACACCCGAACAGTTTGTTTGAGGTGTTAAGACAATTTGCTGCCTAAGGGAGTTTTATTTACTTATAATATTTTTAATTACATCCGAGCATCAAATGCTCGCGTTGTAAAGATATTTCATTTTGATATTACAACTTTTATTATATTATCTGTTTGTATGACCGAACCTAGCATAACACTTTATTATTTTACAAAATCTACCAAATTTTTTGAAAAATACTCAAGTGTTGTAGTATACTTTCCCTTATTTTGCTCGTGTGTTTCCGTATGTTTAAAATATAATTTGCTCGCTTAGTATCTTATCTGCCCCCAAGTGATCGAGGAGTTAAAGGTTCTTGGTCACTTGCCATTGACCAATACCTGTTTGAACATTACTGCTCATGTACTTATAAACAATTGATGACAATATAGCAAAACAACACACGTAATAAGAAAATACTTGTAATAAATACAATAATTAGCAAGAATAACTGGCTGCGCACAATTCTTTTTATTTCTCATAAAAAAATGGACAAAAATTATTTTCTATACGAGTGATAAAAAAATAATCTTTCATTTATAAGTGACCAGCCATCTAACTGGCCAGCCCTTGTTCAAAAACTTGTAAGAAGTAAAATTAATGCAAGCCAAATCTTTAAAAATAAATGTTCATTGATAATACTTGTGCAGGTGTTCTCCATTCCAATAGTGAGGAACGAGATCTCCGTTTATGCAAGCAAGTTTGTATGTGCCTGGTTGAAGAATTTCTTCAATTTGATACAGACCCTCCTAGTTTGGTCCAAGCACTCCAGCAGCTTGATCACGAATGTTGAGAAAAACTCTTCTAAGTACCAAGTCTCCTACGTCAAAGTTTCTTTTGCATACTTTAGAGTTAAAATATCAAGTGACCTTTTTCTGGTAAGTTGCAACTCGTAGTTGGGCTTGTTCACGCCTTTCATTAACCAATTCCAAAGACTCCATTTATAATTGGTTATTCGTATTCTGGTCGTATGTTATTCTTCTATGTGAGGGTGGATCTAACTCAACTGGTAACATGACCTCATACCCATATGCTAAAGAAAATGGCATATGGCTTGTAGTTGTTCACTGTGTTGTTCTATACGAACAGAGTACTTCGGGTAATTGTTCTGGCCATCCTCCCTTTGCCTCTTCGAGCCTTTTCTTCAGTGTGTCCTTCAAAGTTTTATTTACAGCTTCTACCTGTCCGTTGGCTTGTGGATGGGAAACTGATAAAAAACTCTTCGTTATGCCATGTCGTTCGCAGAAATCGGTAAACTGGTCACTGTCAAATTGTGTGCCATTATCTGATATGATCTTTTTTAGCAATCCATATTGGCATACAATGTTTGTGAAAATGAAATCCAGTACTTTCTTGGTCGTGATTGTCACGAGCGGCTCAACTTCTGCCCACTTCATGAAGTAGTCTACAGAAACTACTGTGTACTTGACATTCCCTTTTCCTGTAGGCAAAGATCCAATCAGGTCTATTCCCCAAATTGCGAATGACCATGGGCTTTGCATCTGTTTAAGCTCATTTGGGGCTGCTCGAGGTATCTTGGAGAATCTTTGGCATTTATCAAACTTCTTAACAAATTCCATAGAATCCTAGATCATAGTAGGCCAGAAATACCCTTGTCGGAGAATCTTTTTTGACAAACTTTGCCCCCCAGCATGATCTCCACATAACCATTCATGTACTTCTCACATCATTTCCTTAGATTTTTCCTTGGAAATAAAATCTCAACAAGGGCATAGAATATCATTGTCGATACAGGATTCCATCGAGAAAGATAAAGTGAGTCGACTGCCTTTGCAGTGTTCTTGCCTTATTTCTGTCTGCAGGTATGTTGGGATTTTATGCCATAATTAAAACCCAAATTCTTTGTAATCTCATTTTATTATCAATAAAAGAATAGAAATCATTTTTTGACTTGGTCAATCACTTTGCTCACGTGTTTTATTTTCATGATTATTTGTTTAATATAAACTTCTATTAAATCCTGAGCATATAGCTAATCTTATTTATAGTGACGTAATCACAGTGGAATATAAATATGATTATATGTTCAAAATAAGTTAGTCCTAAGATTAGTCAGTGCACCGGATTTACACTGACTTGCCAATCTACGATATGATCTACTTACACATTACAGTGTTATGTTCTTTCCAAAACATTAGCAAAGTAGATAAGATCGGATGTATTTGTTACATCGGACAGGACCGATATTGACAGTTGATAAGATAAGTAAACATACCATTGTTATCTATTCTAGTCATATCATATAGTTGACCATAGGTCAATTCAATCTCAATTCTGAGTGGTTAGTATTCTAACTGATTGTATTATTTGAGTTCTTTGACTTGTTCGTTACCAGCTTACCCTACGGACTAGTCCATACTTACATCTTGGGAGCTCGGTAGTATAATTGAGTGGGAGTGTTAATCATAGATATGAACATCTATAGCTTCTGATTAAGTAGTGAAATGATGGTTTCCTTTTAGTTTGGTTCAAGGTGTTAAATGATAGAGATCTCATTTCAGTAATTAAATTAGTTAACTGAAATATCATTTACAAGGAACTAAGTGTTTAAAGGATATAATACAATGAGGGGTAAAACGGTATTTTAGTCCTATCTCATTGTAGATCGTCTATAGAGGATTGAGTGAAAATTATGGTTGTAACAATGGATAATTAATAGCGTATCTATATTTGTTATAGAGCGTTCTATGAATTCAAGAGTGCAATTCCAAGTCTATAGTGGAGTCACGAGGAATTAATAAGTTAGTAAATTTATTTGTTAGATTTATGATAACTTATTGGAGCTTGATTTCATAGGCCTATGGTCCCCATTGTACCTTGGATAAAATCATCTAGATAGTCTCAATTAATTGATTTAATCATCAATTAGAATTATCAAAGTTGATCAGGTCAATTTTGGATAGTTTCACAGAGTTGTGTAATTTTGAGAAGAAAAGAGAAATTATGACAGATTTATTAATTAAGATAAATTGGTATCTAAATTAATCAATAAATTTAAATCAAGGTTCAAATTATAAATAATTAATTTGATAAAGGATTTAAATAATTATTTAATTAATTAAATCAATAGAAAATAATACAGGCCTTGATTTTAAGTCCAATGGGCTTATAATCAAATGGGAAATTTCACGGGCCTATAGCCCATGATAATTTCGACCCAGGGCTTCAAAATGGCTGTTATTTTATTGATTTTTTTTAATTAAATTAAATCGCCTAATTGAGTCTATAAAAGGAGTGCTTAGAGAGAAGATTTGAGAGACGACAGATAAGTCACAAGTCAGATTTTCTGATAGTTTTAGATGCTCTCTAAACATAAGTCATTTTCTAAGCCACTTTGTTATTTTCTCTTCTTCTCTCTATATCTATCTCATGTGTTGAGAATTGCCCACACTAGTCTAGGTGGTTCTAAGGATACATTGGAAGATCGTGAAGAAAATAGAAGATCGGTTCAGTTTCTTGGTAATACTCTGCGACAGAGAGGATACATGAGTTAGAGAAACTGAAGGAAGGACTCTTAATTCCGCTGCGTATACTGTAAGTATGATATTATTTGTTTCTCTTTGAATTCAATTTTAGAAACATGTTTTAGGCTATCTCGTATTAATTTGTTTAATATTAGATATACATGAAAATAAATAAAGATCCTGTATAAGCTTTATCCAACAAGGTAACCATCCCTGTTCAAGATATTGAATGATGGGAGTCATCCAAGTGTCAGATACTTGCATTACTAGGGAGGATTCTTCTACTTGAATGCTGGGAGCTGACAAACGTTCGACCGATACTATACTCAAAGTGTTGACATCTTTGGCTCTTGCTAGTTTGGCTAAGGCATCAGTGTTGGAGTTCTGGTTGCGAGGTACTTGTTGTAAAGTATAGTTTTTGAACTGTGCTAGCAAGTCTTTTGCCTTGTTTAGATACGCGACCATCTTAAGACCCTTGGCCTGATATTCTCCGATGATTTGATTAACAACTAGCTAAGAGTTATTGTGTATCTCTAGTGACTTTACATTCATTTCTTTGGCTAGTCTCAAACCTACGAGCAACACTTCGTATTCAGCTTCATTGTTGGAGGCAGTAAAGTTGAATCTTATTGCACAGTGAAACCGATGCCCTTCGGAGGTTATTATAATCAATTCTACCCCCAAGTTATGCTTATTTTATGATTCTTCCACGAACAGTCTCCAGGCGGGAGCTTTGTTTTGGGCTTATGGCTCTATAGTTGGCTCGTTGGTTGGGAGTCTGGTGAATTCAACTACATAGTCTGCTAAGGATTGTCCCTTTATAGCTTCTCGTGGTGCATAAGAAGTTTTGAACTGACCTAGCTCAATTGCCCATTTTAGTAGTCGACCATCGACTTCTAGTTTTTGCAAGACTTGCTGTATTGGCTGGTTGGTAAAAACTACTATGGGGTGAGTTTGAAAGTAGGGTCATAGTTTTCTTGATGCCAGTATCAAGCAATAAGCCAATTTCTCTATAGCCGCATAACGTAACTCGTCTCCCACCAGCCTTTTACTTATATAATATACTGCATTCTGAATGTTGTCTTCTTCCTTGATCAAAACAACACTAGCAGCATATTCTGTTATTGCTAGGTAGATGTACAAAGTTTCTCATTCGACCAGCTTAGACAGAATGGGCGATTGCGACATATGGTCCGTGAGTGCCTCAAAAGCCTGTTCGCACTCTTCTGTCCATTCAAACTTTTTGTTTCCTCTGAGTAGATTAAAAAACAGGACGCATTTGTCCGTAGACTTTGATATAAATCTACTCAGAGCCGCAATTCTTCCTGTTAGGCTTTGTATATCTTTAATTTTGGCTGGTGACTGCATCTCGATCAGTGCTTGAATTTTTTCGGGATTGGCTACGATTCTTCACGAGTTTACTATGAATTCCAAAAAAAATCTTGATCTGACTCCAAAGGAACACTTAAGGGGATTGAGCTTCATCTGATATTTATTCAAGATGTTGAAACATTCTTGTAGGTCATTGACGTGTTCACCAACTTTTTTCGACTTAACCAACATATCATCAACGTAAACCTCCATTTTATTGCTGATCTGGTCTTTGAACATGTAGTTTACTAGTCGTTGGTAAGTCGCACCATCATTTTTCAAACTGAAGGGAATTACTTTGTAACAGTAAAGTCTCGTATCTGTTCAAAAGTTGGTATGTTCCTCATCAAGTGGATGCATACTAATTTGATTATAGCCGGAGTATGCATCCATGAATGATAACATTTCATGCCCTGATGTGGCATCGACCAGCCAGTCGATGCTTGGAAGTGGGAAGCAATCTTTTAAGCAGGCTTTATTCAGGTTTGTGAAATCCACGCAAGTCCTCCATTTACCATTCGATTTAGGGACTAATACAGGATTAGAGACCCAAGATGGATAAACCGCTACCCTGATGAATCCATTTTCCTTTAGCTTATCAACTTCCTCTTTTAAGGCCTTAGACTTGTCTTTGTCAAGCAGCCTTCTTTTTTGTTGTACTGGTGGGTGGTTTTTGTCTATGTTCAGGACATGACTGATAACTGTCGGGTCGATTCCAACCATGTCTTTATGCGACCAGGCAAAGACCTCCTGGTTTTTCCTCAAAAACTCCACCATCTTTTCTTTGATTGTTGTCTCTAAGTTTTTACCGACTTTCACAATTCTGGTTGGATCTTTTTCTTCTAGTTGGACCTCCTCGAGGTCCTCCACAGGTCCAATACTTTCCTCAAAATCCCAAAGCGAGGATCTAAGTCTAGGTCCTTACTTTGGGCAACACCCTATTTGGTGAGTTGTTCACCTGATTGGGCAAGTGACTCATTTACTAATAGCAACCTTTTTTCTGCTCTGCTCCCTGATCCACACTTTCTCGCTTTTGTGATTAAGGAGTTATAACATTCTATAGCCTCTCGCTGGTTTCCCAACACGATCTACCAGGATGAGTCTTCCAATCATGACATTATACGCGGACGGAGAATTGACTACTATAAAAGTAGTTAGTAATGTCCTGTTCGCGGGTGCAGTTTCTGACGTGACCGGGAGTCTGATTGACCTTGTTGGTGCTAATCCATCACTAGAGAAACCGTAGATGGTTTGGTTGCATGGTTCTAAATCTTGCACTGATAGTTTCATTCTATCTAGTGAAGACATATATAGAATGTTTATTGAGCTTCCAGTATCTACCAACACTCGTTTCACCATCATGCTGGCAATTTGAATGTCCATGACCAAGAGTAGTTTAGCTAGATAGTCACAACGGGGTCAAATACCCGGCTCGAGAGGAGCCTAAGGGTATTTTGGGAATGTTATATGTGTTCAGGAATTACCGGGTAGCGAGTAGTAATTTAGCAATGATATGGACATGTCGGGATTAAACAGGGATTTATAGGAACACTCAAGGAATTAGCAGGACTTGGAAATCGACGAAATTGCCCTTGGTGGCACTTGAGGGTTTAAATAAGCTTAAGGGCATTTTAGACTTTTGGCTAAGGTTGGATATACACTTAGATGGCTTGAGAAACCACTGGAACTAAGAAGAAGGACAACAATAACTCTCAGCTTTCTTTTCTCTCTCTCAGCTCATTCCTTCTCTCATTGAAGCTTAGATGCTTTTTGAAGAAAATTATCCAGAGACTAAGGATTCAAGGCTAGAATTTGGGAGGCTAGAAGCTTGAAGATTTGGGAAGTCAGGTCAGGGTTTGAGATATCATTGAGGTAAGAATTGATGCTAGTTGTTTCTGTTAGAATTCCAGCTAGAACTTTAAGTATGCATGGAAGGTATATTTCAGCTTGGTTTTATCTTTTGATGAGTATATTATTGTTTCTGAAATTGTTATGAAGTCTAAGTTGTGTGAAAGGGAAGTCTAGGCCTGATTATGAGTTTAATTGGTTTTTGGGGTATGAAATTGGGGTTTAGGCTCGAGGAAAAACGCAAGAAAAGTGTTGGTTTTCTGGGTTTGGGGGCTCGGTTCGTGACCCTATTCTTCAGGTGCCACAACCCGTGTGTGTCGAAGAGGCTGGAAAGCCCCTGTTTTCCTAGGCGCACCGGCGGCGCAAGGTATAGTGAACTGCGGCCTGTGTCCCTCAGTAGAGAGGCATTTTGCCTCTGACTTGAGTGCGCCGCGACCCTTAAGGGGCTGGGTCGCGACTCAAATGCAAAATAATGGTTGTTTGAAGGTTTTTAGCTCGGGAACTCAAATGTTAAGGCTCAGGAAGGATCTTACTACCCGGATTGGTAGAATCCAAGGTCCTGGAGGCTAGATTTATATTCTGAAATTAGTTATTGGTTTAGAACTTGATGGATGATTATTATGTATGTGTTGGGACTAGGTTTTCAACGAGGCACGGGTTAGAGGACTGTGATCGTGATCGCGGTGCTCAAATAACTCGGGACACAGGTAAGGAAACTGTTGTATCCATAGAGCAGGACGTTGCCCTATTGTTTGTATTGCAGGGCGTAGCCCTAATGATTGTATTGTAGGGCGTGACCCTAATGTTTATGTTCAGTATGTGTTTAAATATCTGGTCATATCGTGTTATGTGATGCATAAATGTGAGTGAACGACAAAGGCCGGGAACGGTGAAGGCCGAGAATGGCAGGAAGCCAGGTACGGCAAGGGACCAGAATTGGCGTTGAGCACGCGGAGTGCAGGCCATTAGGGTGAGACCCTCCTAGGGTGCTGGAGCACCCTTTCTATAATGCCCCAAATTTCCTAATAAGGTTTAGGACCTTGATTAGGAGGCTGGAGGGCCATAATTGATTTATTATGCAATTAAATGATAATATGCATGTTTAGGTGTATTAAATATGCATGTGAACCCATTTCTGATTAATTGGGTGATTTTCATATTTTGGCTATTTTGGGCATATTTGGCATATGTGTGATATGTGTGTGGTGCTTCATTATTATTTGGTTATGCTAGGGTTACTCAGCACGAGACGATCCTAGGAGGTAAGCTAGTTGGAAAGTCACAACGGGATTTATTCTTGACTCAGAGTAAGTCAAGCGATATTTACCACATTACCGGGAAATTGGGTAATGGGAATAAGTATTTGATGATAAATTGGGAGTTAGTAAGATCAGGGGGAAATTTTGGAAGTTTTGACTATTTTACCCCTGGGGGAGTTTTTGGGACCCCGAGCATTAGGATTTGCTTGAGGCTACTTAAGCTTGAAGTAACCTGTTAAGAAATAAAAAGAACATTCTCTCTCTCCCTCAAAGTTCCATTTTTGACACCCGATCACATTTTTGAAGGAAACTTGAGTTCTAGGACTCGGATTCAAGCGAGGATCGAGGCATAGCGATTTTAAGGAAGATTAGAAGCTTATTAGCCGGAGGATTTAGTTGGGAAACAACTCAATCAGACGTAATCCAAGTTTTAAGTTCTAAGTTTTTAAAGTTTTTAAGCTTGAATTGGATTTTGTGTTTTCATGAGTTTTTGATTGAATTGAAGCTTGGGTTTTGTCGGTTTTGGATCATGGGGATGTTTGGGAACTTTGATTTTGGAATTTGGAGATGTTTGGGTAGGTTTTTGGAAGGTTTTAAAATGGTAAAAATGAGGTTTTGGCTGGGTTTCGAGGTGGGGCCACGACCTTGTTCTTGGGCGCCACGACCCGAGCTTAGTGCAGGTGAGCGGTGGTGCTGAAGGGCCCTGGGGGCAGCGGCTCAGTGAGGTGGGGCCACGGCACTTGAGGGAATTTGTGGCCAAAGTGGTGTTTTGATCGTGGGAACTCAAACCTTAGGCCTCAGGATTGTTCCTACTACCCGGTTTAGTGGGATTCGACGTCCCGAAGGCTAGGTCTTGGTCCATGAATCTTTTATTACTCATTTTGATGAGGTTTTATATTATGGTTGTGACTAGGTTATCGCAAGGGGATTGGAATTAGAATCGTGTTTGTGGCTCGTTTATTGGTAACCTGTGCTTGGACCAAAGGTATGAAAACTGCACCTATATGTGACATGCATGGGTATTATTGAGGCATGTTGAGTGTTTAAATGTGAACATTGATTGCATATCAAATGCTTAGCAAATATTGCTCACTTGTGAATGGCACTGACTTATTAGTCAGAATCAGCAATGGTATAAATATTAATTGTGAAGCTGTGACTCATTAGTCAAGTTCAAAAGTAGTACTGAGCACCGGTCTAATGGCATTGACTTATGAGTCAAGGACGGTTTTAGCGTGTTTAACGCAAGTTGAAAAGATTAGATCTAATCGACATCTGCATTGAATGACTCATCATGAGCATTAATGCCAGACCGATCTTGAGTTCGATGAAAACCAAAAGCGCTTGTCTAGTCTAAAGGCTAGTTATTTAGAGCCAGAGCCAGAAAGGCTAAGGTGACCTACACGTCACATGGCTAGGAGGGTATTGGACCTCCGAGTTAGACTTATCAGCCATCTGACCGAGATGGACTTATCAGTCATCTGACCGAGATAGACTTATTAGTCATCTGATCGAGATAGACTTATCAATCATTTGATCGAGATAGACTTATCAGTCATCTGACCGAATCTGACTGAGATAGACTTATCAGTCATCTGACCGAATCTGATTGAGATAGACTTATCAGTCATGTATTTAGAGAATGACTTATTAGTCATATGCCTCAGAGAGACTTATTAGTTATCTACCACATAGCGAGAGACTTATTAGTCATCTATTCAGAGCGCAGGACTTCACAAACTACCTGCTTGCATGTATGAGTAGGGTTATTGCTGCTAGGCATGCCTATTATGACTTAGTAACACGTTATTGCTTGTTCATGAGCTTATTGAGTTTTCTTGCTGAGCTTCGGCTCACGGGTGCTATGTGGTGCAGGTAAAGGCAAAAGAAAGCTGGACCATCCTTGAGTTGGAGAGCTTAGGTGGCGATGTGTACATATGCGGCTGCTCAACCGCCACGACCGAGGGTTGAAAGAAGAACTAGGGTTAAACCCTATTTTGCCGGTTAGGTCGGCTGGTTGTAAATGTTTTGTTGTAATTAACCTTTAAATTATATATTTGGGATCCCAATGTATACAGTAAATATTTTAGTGAAACATTATATCTTAACCAAAAAATTTAACCCTAAACCGCTAATCATACTTAGTTACACAATTATGGCCAAATGACTCGATTAGCGAGTTTAGCATTGTTTAAAAGGCACACTGTAATGGTCCCTGGAGTTTAGGGCGTTACACTCTCGGTGAAGACTGTGAACCCAGGGCCTGGTAAAGCGCCTGGGACGGCGTTGGCCGCTATGTGTTTAGCCTGTTGGCTGTTTTGTTGTATGTTGTTGATAGATATGCATATGTTATATGTTTTGTGTTGAGTTTTCTTGCTGGGCTTCGGCTCATGGGTGCTCCATGGTGCAGGTAAGGGCAAAGGAAATGTCGACCAACCATGAGTACGGAGAGTGTGGAGCGACGGGTACATGTTCGGCCTGCCTGGCCGCCACGACTAGGGTTATTTTGGGGAAAATGTACCGTAATAGTTGTTTTGTCACGTAAGTCGACCATATGCATATTTTGATCGGTAATGTATCTTTTAAACATTGTTTTGGGATCCCAACTGTAAAACTTTCTAAGGTTTCAATGAATAACCAAATGTTTTATATTTAATGTCTTTAAATGAGTTTTGTTACAGTTTAGTCACACTTTTAACCTAAAACCTCGATTAGTGAGCTAATGGCACATTTTTAACTCAGTAACGACTCTAAGGAAGTAGGGTGTTACACTGTGCATCCATCATAGAGAAAGTTATACTATCTTCATCTGTTCAAGCTTTTTTGGGAGTTCACTCCTCAATGTTTAGCATTTCTATGTCCTGTTCGTGACGTAGGGTTCTGGCATATCTCTCCCTTGCCTTGCCACTGTCACCAGATATATGCGTTCCCCCAAAGATAGTCAGCAAAGTACCAACAACCGGGGTTGGCTGCAGCGGAGGTGAGCGTTGACGTATAGGAGCCCGCTCGTTGCCTCCGTTAGCCCCTTGCTGGGAGTTTCCCCTTGCTCACACATATCTTCTTAGATGTCCCTGTCGGATAAGGAACTCGATCTCATCCTTCAGCGTGTTACACTCGTTGGTATCATGGTCATAGTCATTGTGGAAATGACAAAACTTAGTTGTGTCTCGCTTGGGTTGGTCGCCTGAAAGGGACTGTGGTGTGAGTGGCCTGATACACTTCTGCTCTGCTATCAACCAGGGTCATGTAGTTAGTGAACCTCGACTCGTACTTGTTTTGCTTAGGACGCTTTTTATCAGACGTCGTCAACTCAACATTTGCCATTTTTCCTCCGTTCTTATTATTACTTTTGCCGTTATTGCCGTTGGGTTTGGCTGACCCTCTAGCAGCCTTGGTTGACTCTTCCTTTTTGCCTTGGTCAGCCTTTGGAGACTTTCCTTCATTGGAGATAGCCTCCTCTAGCTTGATATATTTGTCTTCTCGATCCAAAAATTCTTGAGTACTTTTGACTCCATTTTTCCTTAGGGTGCTCCAAAGGGGAGATTGGCATTGTACTCCAGCTGTGATAGCCATCATCTTTCCCTCATCTCCAACTGTCTTGGCCCGAGCAGCTACTCGCATAAACCTCTGTATGTATTACTTGAGAGGCTCTCCTTTCTTTTGTCTGATATCAACCAGCCGATTGGCCTCTGTCGGATGTATCCAACCAGCATAGAATTGTCCGTATAATTCTTTTACAAATATCTCCCATGAAATTATGCTGGCCGGTGGAAATTTGAAGTTCCATTCCTGGGCAGCATCAGATAAAGTAGCAAGAAAGATCCTGCATCGAGCATCTTCGGACACCTTCTAGATTTCTATTTGTATCTCAAAATTTTTTACGTGAGATACCAGACCTTCTCTTCCAGTAAAGTTGGGCAATACTAACATTTTGAATTTGCTTGAGATTTTTGCCACAATAATTATGTTGATGAATGGGGTGCCCTTTCTCTGGTCATACTCAATATGGGACATTTTATTCCCGACCAGCTGTTGTACAGCCTGATTCAAGGCATCTATTTGAGCTTGAACAGTGCCTGGTATAGCAGGGACAAGAGTGACCACTGCAGGTGGGACGTGCTCATCGTGCCTTTCCCTTCGGCCATTAAGTATGTCTCCTAGGTCCCTATGCCTCTGCTCGCTTGCACCTAGTCGGTCAAAGACGTTGGGTTGTATGGGTTACCCCCAACGTTCTGGCTTGCTGGTCAGTTGTCCATTGGAGGAGGGTTTTCTGTTGTTCCTTTCCTTCTGTTTTCGACTAACGTTTCCCCTATTATAACCGAAGTCCCCCTAATTGTAATTATGGTCGTCTTTGTATTGCGACTTGTGCATTCACAACCTGTTGTATGCACTGTCCCCCTCTCTTCTCCCTAGTCAGTCTTGGTAAACAGGAGGAGGCCTACGCTGGTCATTGGGTCCCTGAACATTGCTCTGTTGTGGGGGATCCCAGATCGCAGAGCCTAAGTCTATCTGCCTCCTGCTCCCTGAGGGACGTTGTCCCCTGCCAGGAAGGTTTTGTTCGGCTATTGCATGACATCTAGGGCTTCTAGGATGCTGCTCATCCTTATTCTGTTTGTGCTGCTGCGTATTACCTCGACCAACATGAGAGGGTTGACGCTGCTTGCTACTTTTAGCAGGTTTTGAGACTGCCTTTATTGCTGAACAGCTGGATGTTGTTCCGACCGCTGTGGACTCTTTGGGTCTTGTGGATTTGGAGGATATTGGTGGTGCTCTGATTGTGGGTTTTGAGGAGGATAAGGATTCGACTATAGGTCGGGCTGGGGGTTTGGTGCAGGTGGTTGTCCACGAGCCAATTGAATGGCCACCTCTAAAGCGGTTGTTGCATCTCTTTGTCGACAATCCATGTCCGCCTATCTTTCATTCAATTTGACGTTGTCGGTCAAGCTCCATCTGTTGCATCACAATTGTTTCAACCACGTTTTCTTGGTTAGCCTTTAGGGTGGCTAACTCATCTTGCAACACTTCCAATGATGTCCTCAGGGCTCTAGTGTCCATCTCCTTCTCTTCCAATTCCACATGTGGCTCATCCTCTGCTACCCCATATGGAGGAGGTGGATTTGGTACATTCTCCGATGCCTGTCTATCTTGACCGGTCCTCCTTGTGCTCTTAGCCATTGTTTTCTAGATATCCTTGAGTTCAACTCTCAATGAAAGCACCAAAATGTTGACCCTTCATTTAGTCAATGACACGGAGTCACGAAAAAGGATAAGAATTATAGAACTGAATGCAAGAATGTAAACGACACAATGATTTTATAGTGGTTCGACCCCAGAGATTGGTAATAATCTACGTCCACTTAGTGTTTTTATTGATATAAAACCCCAAAGCTTGCGATCAGCGAACAATGGTTAACTGAGTTTCACAAGTCTTGAAGCTTGATGCAAATACTGCGTATAAAAGCACTATCTCTCTCTGAATACAAAATATTTTGTGTCCATTAAATGAATCCTATGAGTCCTATTTATAAGCTCATGGGTGTACATATGGGCCTATGGGCCATGTTCAATTGACGTTACAAGCATAACAAGATAATAACATAAATAATGATATTTACATTTAAAATAGTTAAATATCTTTGAAATATCTAACTTATAACCGTTTCTGAGCATTTGTCTGGGTCCCACGAGTAGCTCTGGTCATATACCTCTACACCCTTCTTTTCCTGCTGCCCAGCATATTCCTTGCGCCTATCGAGCAGCTTAATTTTCTCTTAACACTCTAGTCATCAGTCGACCTGACCTTCATTAATAATAACCACGTGTCACTCATGTGCCTCTTCAACATGCCACGTCTTCATGCAAATATTTTGGGAAACAACTAAAAACAACAACAAAGCTTGCCATGGAATTTAAGGTGATGCCATAGTTTTGTAATTGAAACTTTTACTTTTATTATTAAACATGCTTTAATTTTTATTTTTCTCTAATCAGTGAGTTGAAAAATAAGTCTATATCTCATAAACTTTCTGTTGAAGAAAATTGCAAATAACACCATTAAAAAAAATTCAAACCATATTTAACAATAAAGGAATAATAACAAAAGTATTAATTGGATGCCCATTGTGTTTAATGCTCAATTTTGTTTAGTTTTTTTTTTTAAATGAAATTGTTCGTTCTTCTTTTTGGAAAATTAAAATGGTTGAAGATGGTGCTGATATTGATGTAGGCGCCGCCACTCGCAATGGTTAGTGCAACGATACTGGGCTTTGAGGCTCACATCTAGTGGAAGACAATGATGGTGGAAATGAAGCTCATCGCCTCTGTAGTGGTCGGATCTAAACCGAGAGCTCCTTGACTCTAGCAAGCTTTTCTTCCCTAACCATGGCGAATCGACGGAAACCAATGAATGGTTTGCGTTCCCCTCAACCTTGGAAGCACGAACTTGTCGTCCTTTGCAACCTAGGTGGTTCGAAACGACGCAGGTGAAACTTGAACATCTTGGCATCTTCGACAGCTCCACGTGCAGCCAAACTCAGAGACAAACTGCCACATCTCATGCCCAGGCCTACAATGGCGAGAGAAGCACGATGGCATTGTGCGTGTCGTCAATAAAAGACTGATGGCGGAGTTCCCATGGCCAGGAAACAGAGAGAAAAAATGAGGGAGAAAACCAGTGCTCCTCAGTTTACAAATCAAATGAAGCAAAGAAAAAAAAAGGGTCAGTTTCATGTGAAAAGAGATGGAGAAAGAGAGAGAGAAGAATGAAAGAAGATAATATGTGGGTCCTACTTTTTTAGGTGTCAATTGAATGAAACAACCTCCTTGATCATTATCATATACCCTAACTCTTAGAGAATTGGTAAGGGCACAACAACACAAGGATGGTGTAGCGATATTGGTGTAATCCAATATTAAGTCTAACATATTTAAATTTAATAAATGTTATAGAATATCGCTAACCAATCATAGGGTGTCACCTCATATGGTGTTGGGTACCTTAAGGTGCCAAATATCAACACTCCTAACTCTTATCACCCTTTGATTATTAATCTACGTTCAAGAAAATGTCCTCACGATACAAAAGGCATGTCCCCATATTAGTCTTACCTTAGGCCTATATTTAGATTGTATATTTATATATAATCTAGGATGAGCAAAACACTTGCTTAATCACATAGTGTGTTTATTTTTCAGAAGATTAATGTAGTGTAGTGCGAAGTCTCGTTACAAAACACTAAAGCACAAGAAATCATAATCTTTCACTATACTATGATCAGGTAGAAAGCGACGTAAATGCAAGTGATGTGGCAAGTAAGCTTACCATGTCATTTTCAAAGCGAGGTGGAAAGTCGTTTACGTCATTTATAATAAGATTGTTTTTTATGTCACTTTGTAAGTGATGTGATAACTGGTAAGTTGCCTTTATGTTGTTTGATAAGTGATGTGAAAAACATTTTATGTCCCTTAGAAAGCAACGTGAAAGACTTTCTTTGAAAAAAAAATAAACGAAATAAATTTATTTTAATTTGTTTATTTAATCATCACAGTTTAGAAGTCACATGAAAGGTTATTTCTAGAGAATTAATAAATAACCATATCAATCTAGATATTAATTTGTAAAATTTTTGTTGATACATAAATTATTCCATGCATCCATTGCTCACAAAGAGTATTATAAGACCTAAACGCACCATCTCATTAGATATAAATACTCATCATCACTAAAGCTAAATATATTGAAAAAAAATATATATAATTATTAATACTGAAAGCTCTATATCACAGGATCCCTATTTGTTTCTGTTGTGAACCAAGATTCTTGTGAAATCGAAATGATCAAAGAAGGGCTGATACAGATTTGCAAATAATTTGTAAATTATAACAAATTTAAGAACAGAGCAAAAATGGAAGTAACACACCAAATCAATTACGTGGTTCAGCTTCCTCTTGGAGAGCTTACATCCACGACTAGAACTGCCCTTCAGGCTTGGTTTTATTTATAAAAAATGCTTCAGCAATACACTCATACAAATTACAAGTCTTTCAACATAGGAGAGTCTTGCTCTCAAAAACACTCAGTACAGAAAAATTTACATCATAAATCTTCTCTCAATTTCTTCTTCTAATCTTCTTGTGTCCTCTAAACTGAGTAGTAGCTCCCTTAAATAGATGGCCAATCTAAAGTAGGAGACTAGAGGTTGGTAATAATTAACTTAACAAATTGAGACTTGTTATTGGATATAAGGTATCCACGTGAGTAACTGAAATGTATCAAGTGGATGAACTATATTCACCACAAATCCACCTTAGTTTAGTCACTTGATACTAGATAGTTAACCAAGGACAGCTCTAGAGTTGCCTCATTAAAAGGCTCAGCAAGTGTCAATATTGAGTAAGTTTAGGCAATGCCTAAACTTATCACTTGTTACATTTTTAGTAAATATGTCTGCAGGGTTGTCATGTGTACTAATCTTTTTGACAGCAACTTCTCTCCTTGCAATTATATCTCTGATGAAGTGAAGCTTTATGTCTATATGTTTTGATCTTTCATGAAACATGGGATTTTTTATCCAGTGTAAGGCACTTTGATTATCACAGTGTACCGTGATACCTTCAGGGTTGAATCATTCACTTGTTAAACCTTTCAGCCAAAGTGCTTCTTTGACAGCTTCAGTTGCAGCCATGTATTCTGCCTCTCTTGATGAAAGTGCAACAACCCTTTGAAGTGTTGATTTCTAGCTAACACATCCCCCCCATCACTGTGAAAACATAACCTGTCAAAGACCTCCTTGTGTCTATACTTCTAGCATAATCTGAGTCAACAAAACCAACAATGTCTTCTAGTTTTTTATCCTTATTTTCAAACACAAGACCAGTATCCAAAGAGCCCTTAACATATCTGGAAATCCACTTTAAAGCAGACCAATGTTCTTAACTTGGATTAGCTAAGAACTTGCTTACTATACTCATGGCATAGGCCAAATTGGGTCTGGTGCAAATCATGACATACATGAGATTTCTTACTCCACTTGCATATGGAACTTTGTCCATGTACTTCTCCTCTTCTTCTGTCTTAGGAGACTAAAATTGAGAGAGTTTAAAGTGTTGAGCTATAGGATTTGAAATCGAATTTGCCTTGTTCATGCCAAACTTTACTAAAACCTTTTCAAGGTAATTTTTTTGAGATAGAGTGACTGTATGTGGTCTTTTTCTTCTGATATCAATGCCCAAAATTCTCTTGGCAGCTCCAAGATCTTTCATTTTGAATTCCTTCTTGAGTTTCTCCTTAAGCTTATTTATTTCAGTCTTATTCTTTCCTACTATAAGGATGTCATCAACATAAAGAAGAAGATATATTTGATTGTTAAAATAGACACATGAATCATAACTACTCTTGGTGTATCCAACTTTTAACATGAATGCATCAAATCTTATATTCCATTGTCTAGTTGCTTGTTTAAGACCATATAGAGATTTTTTTAAGAGACAAACCTTATTTGGGTCATGTCCTTCGAAACCTTCAGGTTGTGCCATGTAGATCTTTTCATCAAGTTTACCATGTAAGAAAGCTATTCTGACATCCATTTGTTCCACCTCAAGATCAAATCTAGCCACTTTTTCCATTATGGTTCAGATTGAGGTTTGTTTAACAACAGGAGAAAAAATATCATTAAAGTCAATCCCTTCTTTCTGAGTGAAGTCTTTAGCCACTAATCTCGCTTTGTATCTTGTGCTCTCAATCCCTGGTATACCTTCTTTTTTTCTAAAAATCCATTTGCAACCAACTAGCTTCTTATTTTCTGGTTTGTCAACTAGAATCCAGGTGTTGTTTCTCTGTAAAGACATCATTTCTTCTTGAATAGCTTGTATCCATGCTGCACTGTCTTTGCAATTTATGGCTTCTTGATAACTTGTAGGATCTGAGTTTTCAATTTCTTCAGCTGCAGCTAGAGCAAAGGCTGTAAAGTCTACAAAACCCAATCAGTCTGGTGGTCTAACGTCCCTTCTGTTTCTATCTCTTGCCAGCTGATATGAGCTCAATGTGTCATCACTGTCTTCATCATCTAAATCTGGTATAATAGCTTCACTATTGGTATCATGAGTTTTTTGTGATTCCACCTCAACCTGAATTTTATCATTCCCAACTGGTGTCAAGTATTCTGAATTGACAACAGTCTTCATTGCCATTTCTTCTTCTCTAAAAACAACATCTCGACTTATTATACACTTCTTATGCCCTGGCTCTAGACACCAAAGCTTATAACATTTTACTCCATCAGGATATCCCAAAAACATGCATCTAATCGCCCTTGGATGTAGCTTATCTTGTTTAATATGTGCATAGGCAGTACAACCAAACACTCTCGAGTGCTCATATTTAAGTGTTTGTCCCGCCCATACTTCTTGAGGTGTTTTGAAGTTTAAAGCAACAGATGGAAACCTGTTGATTAGGTAGCAAGCTGTCTTTACTGCTTCTCCCCAAAAATGTCTCTCCAAATTTGCACCCTTGAGCATGCACCTTACCCTCTCAAGAATTGTTTTGTTCATCCTTTCGGCCAAACCATTCTGTTGTGGAGTTCCAGCCACTGTGAGATGCTTGCTATGCCTTATTTATTACAAAATTTGTTGAATTCATTTGAGCAAAATTCCAGCCCGATGTCAGTTCTGAGTTTCTTTATTCTCTTGCTCGTTTAATTTTCAATCAATTTCTTCCATGTTACAAATGTCTCAAAGGCCTGATCTTTACTCTTCAAAATAAACACCCATACTTTCCTAGAGAAGTCATCTATTATGCTTAAGAAATAGCTGCCACCACCAAGTGTTTTTACTCTCGAAGCACCCCACAAATCTGAATGAATATAGCTGAGTTTTTCTTTTGTTGTATGCTGTCCTGTACTGAACTTTACCCTACAACTCTTTCCATACACACATTCCTCACAAAAGCTTAATTTGTTACTCAAACCATTCTTGAAAGCACCTTGTTTATCTAGCTCAAGTAACCCTCTCTCATTGACATGGCCGAGTCTCAAGTGCCATAAGTTGGTCATATTGATTTCCTTTTCTTTTATAGCTGGTGCAGCTTTACCACTGATTGTCCTTCCATCTAGAAAATACAGTCCATTGTTGAGTCTGCCCTTCATAACAACTAATGACCCTCTTGATATTTTGAGAATTCCATTATCAACTTTAACAGTGAAACCATTTCTGTCAAACATCCCAATAGATAACATATTTCTTTTAAGTTCAGGAACATACCTAACTTGCTGAATTGTTTTGACTGCACCATCATTCATCTTCATCATAACTAAACCAATTCCCTAACTTGACATGCTTTATTACTTCCTAGAAGAACAGTACCTCCTTGTATTTCTTCGAATTCATAGAAGAATTCCTTAGTTGGGCACATGTGAAAGGAGCATCCAGAATCTAAGATCCATTCACCACCTGAATATGAACTTGATACTATCAGAACTTCTACTGAGTCATACCTGTTTGATGCAACATCAACTTCTCCTTTCTCCTTATTTTTGTCACGGTTCAATTTGTTCTTCAGGGCATAACACTCATCTTTAAAGTGACCTTCCTTCTTGCAGTAGTAACATTTCTTCCCAGTAGCTGATCTTGATTTAGATCTTGAACGATGTCCTCCATGATTCTTGTTATTCCTGCTGCCTCTGAAATCTCTCTTTTCAGTTCTCCCTCTTACAAAGAGTCCATCACCAGTGATTTCATTCTTGTCATATGATGTCTTTTGGATTTTCTTGGAATTCAAGGCTGCTTTCACTTCAAACATAGTTAGAGTTTCTTTTCCATAAAGTATAGTATCAACGAAATGTTCATATACCTTTGGTAGTGAGCTGAGCAGTATAATGGCTTGATCTTCTTCATTTAGTTTCACCCCAATATTGTTCAAATCAAGGATGATCTTATTGAAGTCATCTAGGTGTTTTCTGAGTTCTTTGGTGTCATCCATTCTTAGAGTATATAGCTTCTTCTTTAGATAGAGTTTATTGGCCAAGGACTTCTTCAAATAAATCGATGTTAATTTGTTCCACAGTTCTATGGCAGTCTCCTCATTTGATACTTCTCGAAGCACCTCATCTCCCAGGCACAATATAATTGCACTATGTGCCTTGGTTTGAATTTCTTGATATGGTCTTTTTGTCATCACCAAGTCCTACCAAAGCCTTGCTATCAATTGCTTCTGCAATCCCTTGATAAACCAGAAAAGCTTTCATCTTTATTCTCCATAGACTGAAGTCGTTGGTCCTTGTAAACTTGTTCAAATTTAGCCGCTGCCACTTCTTGCTGAATCTTGAGTGTGAAAAATCCTAGTTCTTGAAACTTTCAACTAAACCTGAGCTGTTGATACCAATTGTTGTGAACCAAGATTCCTGTAAAACCGAAATGATCAAAGAAGGGCTGATACAAATTTGCAAATAATTTGTAAATTATAACAAATTTAATAACAGAGCAAAAATGGAAATAACACACCAAATCAATTACGTGGTTCAGCTCCCTCTTGGAGAGCTTACATCCACGGCTAGAACTGCCCTTCAGGCTTGGTTTTATTGATAAAAAATGCTTCAGCAATACACTCATACAAATTACAAGTCTTTCAACAAAGGAGAGTCTTGCTCTCAAAAACACACAATACAGAAAAATTTACAACATAAATCTTCTCTCAATTTCTTCTTCTAATCTTCTTGTGTCCTCTAAACTGAGTAGTAGCTCTCTTAAATAGATAGCCAATCTAAAGTAGGAGACTAGAGGTTAGTAATAACTAACTTAACCAACTGAGACTTGTTATTGAATATAAGATATCCACGTGAGCAACTAAAATGTATCAAGTGGCTAAACCACCACAGTTTCACATTAAGCTTCATCAATCAAATCAAGTAGATCCAAATCTATATTGTGTTGATCGATGTAAACTCGAAACTAGAAAGTTCTTCACCATAACTTTGATCAATTCCATAAAAGTACAAGTATTTTTATTTTATTTTAGTTGCACTCATCTTGTTTAAATTTCTACACCTAACACACAGACATATAATGTCAGTTGCATCTTTTGCATTTTCTAAACAAAATGATAAAAACTATATCAACTTCATTCATATATTCAGTAGATAATTTATCCGCCAAAAAAATAACTTTAATGAACAAAAAATTAATAAAACCCTATGGGCATAGCTTAAAACTAAATAAATCCACTAAATATCATCATTTTATATCAAAGTCTTGAATATTAAAGCTTAATTTCGTACAATACACATATAATTTCACTCTTAAAACCTAAATTAAAAATTCAAATTTTTGTAAAAAAATAGCTTAAAAAAATCTTAATAATATTAGATAAAAGTAACTTAATAAAAATAAAATTTACCTCAAAGTCTTCAAAATGATGCTTGATTTTGTCAAAAATGGTAAAATAAAGTTTTGAATTCGCTCAAAAATAGAGGCAGTCAATTGTATGGGTGGAGGAAGAGAGGAAGAAGAAGGGGCGAGGGCAATTGTATTCATAGGGGTAGGGTTGAGAGAGTATATCTAGCATTATCCCTATGTAAGCGACGTGTAAGAGTATACACATCGTTTACACGTTACTTCTAAAGTGATGTGTATAACTTTGATGCGTAAAGTTTACCTTATATGTATCACTATTGTTGTGGTTTTCCAATTAAAAATGAGAATTAAATCGTCTTTGTTGAGTTGGGTATTTTTTTTAAGAGTTTTCCCTTCATAAACACTAAGAATTCACTCTCTTCTACGTTCGCAGCTCACAAAACATTGTCATTATGCATTTGAATACGTAGATTTTTTATTTTAAAAAAATACTTCAATATGTTTAAGTGTTTAATTTTAGTTTTGAACATCGATGCATTATCTTAAATAAAGATCACTGAATCCAGACCCAAACAAAAGTTGTATATAACAAAACTAAGTAATGATCAAAGTTTTTCTTGGAATGACTAAGAAAAAGAAGGTACCGAAGAACCTGCGCAAATATGAAATTAGAAATGACCAAAATGAAATTATTATTTTGACCCCTTCAATTTAAGTTTATTACCAAATTTAACATTGAGTTTCCAAAAAGTTAAAGTTAACCCTTAATTATTTTAAATATACAAAAATCACCCCTAGGCTGATTTAATCGTTTTTTTAAAAGACAAATATACCATCACTTAAATGTATTAATATCATTATCTTTTTATTAATAATATAATTTATAAAATTGTTTAACGAAATTTAAAATTTAAAATGAACCAAAATAAAAAAAATTTATGCATTAATATATTTATAATATTTTATAAAAAAAATTTATAAAATTGATTAATAAATAAATATAATACAAACTAAAAAAGTATTTAATTTTGGATTTATTTTATTTTTCATTGTACATGTGAATCAAATTTATAAAAAAAATAAAATACTATTGAATTTAAGTGATGATATGTTTGACTTTCTTAAAGAAAATTTTAATAAAAAAAAATCATGTTGAGGAATTATTTTTGTCCATTTAATTTATTGTAATAGAGCGTTATTTTTAAAAATTAAAGATTAAACTTGGTAATAAAATTAATCGAAAAGTCCAAAATGGTGAAATAACAATTTAAATTTACCATATAAAATTTCATATATCAGAATTTTGGTCTTGTACTATTTACATAATAAATAAAGTAGAAAAGCATGTCGAATAAACAAAATAACAGTGAAAAGCAAAAAGTATTATTTGAAGTTAGCCAACAAATTACAAAATAAAATGAATCCGGGGCATCTTATAATTATTTTAAATAGATTACACAATGTTCCATATATATATAAATATATATATAGGAAAATTCTTTAGTCCCTCCGTTGTCATTTTTAGGACTTAGTTCAACAATTGTTGTGAGCCATAGGATATGTTAGTTTTTAGAGTGAATGGTCGGATTTGAATTTGCTAATTGAATGATACAAAAATACACATATACCCTTAGGGACCCCCTTTAACCGGGTACCGATTGCCATTTAGTTTGTTTTTAATTTGTTTAAGCAAACAAGATAAATTTTTAATTACCCAGAGAAATTTTCAGAAAATCAACATTCAAACTCGCTGTTTTATTAATGGCATGGCTCCCACTCTGGCTCGTTGACACGCTCATGTTGTTCTTGTCATGGTTGGTTCTCGGAAATATTGAAAAATATGGCCTAAAAAGACCTTCAACAGGACCATTAACGCTGAAAAACACAGAAGGAAAGACCCCAGTTTTAGATATTGGAACATTAGAGAAGATCAAATCCGGAGATATTACAGTCGTTGCCGGAATCAAGAGATTCATACGTAACCAAGTCGAACTCGTCGATGGCGAAACTCTCGACATTGACTCAGTCATTCTCGCCACTGGTTATCGCGGCAACGTTCCTTCATGGCTTCAGGTGAGAAAATGTTCTGAAAAAAAGTTACTCTGTTTTTAGTTTCAAAAACAGAGGAAGCCCAAAAAAGCTTTCTTTGATCAGAGTCGTTTTTATTCATTTATACTGATCTTATTCTGGTTTTGCTATGAATCAGGAAGGTGAATTTTTCTCCAAAAATGGATTCCCCAAAGCCCCATTTCCACAAGGTTGGAAGGGAAATGATGGTCTTTACGCAGTTGGGTTCACAAGGAGAGGGCTCTCTGGTGCTTCTTCAGACGCCATGAGAATAGCTCAAGATATTGACAAGGTCTGGAAACTTGAAACCAGACAACAGACCAAGAGAACCACTGCTTGTCATAGACGTTGCATATCTCAAATGTGAAGAAGAAGAAGAAGAAGAAGAAGAAAAATCCCAAAAAATCAAAATCAAAAAATAATAATAACCCAATTCTCACTAATTGTTTAGTTGAGGTGTATAACAACAACGTAAACAAATTTCTCTGGGTAATTAAAAACAGCTTTATTACATCTAGAGAGTACTTGCATCTAGTGAGTACTAGTCTGGGCTAAGAAAAAAAATGCATTTTCTAAACAAATTTCGTGTGGTAAATCATACTCATCAATTGGATATTTTTTACTTTTTTACTTTCAGCTACAACATTATTTTACTTTCAGCTACAACATTAATCTCATCAATTGTATGAGATTAAATTTTTAGTCTCCATTTATGAAAGAAATATTTTAATCACACTTTTTTTAACGAAGTAGTGACTCCTAATCGAGCAACCATATAAATATTATAACTTAAATATGGTACGTTTAGTGGTATTATTATTATTATACTCTAATTGTGTTACACATCAGAAGATTATAAAATAACTTATGCAAAGGGAAAGCCTTACATACCAAATACCAAATACCATATAATAGCCAAAATTCATTCTAAATTAACTATACAATCTAAAGCTACATAATCAATGGTAATTCATTCTTCTAACCATCAAACAAGTCAAACAAAACTAAGATATTCATTAAGAAAATTCATTTGTTACTCGCAAAAAAACAAACAATAATTACTTTCGGTTTTTTTACTTTCAGCTATTATGTTATTACTAACCACTCTATTTAATATTACTTACCGACATCAAAATGTTACTTATATGCAGACGAGTTACTGAGAAATTCATTACTTTTACATACAACGTTATTCCTGACTACTTCTTTAAAATTATTAAGTAACTCCTAAACGTTACTTTCCCAATATCGTAAATATGTTTGAACACAATACTAATTTTACCTTATTGCCCTCCACTGTAGACTTTTTTTACCTGCAAATTACTGTTTTGCCCATACTTTTCAGACCATGATTCAATATTTTTTTGCAACTGGTTTACATCACCGGCTCATCAAATAAAAAAATTTAATAATAAAACACAAAATAATTTAATAGCTTGACACTTGGCAATTTTTTTGGGTCCCACATTTTGGACTAAGTCGCATGAGGGACAAAAGAACTTGCCATATATATATGTATACATATAAAATAACGTTGTTAGCCACAAGTTGTCACATGATATTATATAGTGTGCTATATTCTATAACATTGTACACTACTAAAAAATAATCTCTGCTATATTATTATTGGACCAAAACGTCCAAAGGTTAAGGTTATCAACAAAAAGTTAAGAATAGAATCAAATAAGTTTGCACGTGATGATGAATCAAGAAAGGGCTTCAAAGAGAAAATATCGAATAATAGAATCTACCAATAACATGACCACTTTAATTATTTGAAATGTAAGATCAACACCCCTAGGCCTATTCCTATTATTGATAGGAACATTTACCGGTAACTAGGGTTTATTGATTCATAAAAAAGTTAATTAATTAAATATATATTTATGTATCTATCTATCTATATACATATATGCTATATATACATACAAAGAAGTCACAGCATCTTTTGATATCACTTTTTCAATGCATTGAAAAATAGCTAGAATAATAAGCAACTTAAGTACATACATTAATTTTAGTGACTTGAGATTTTTCTTTCTTATTTTCAAAGTTCTCTTAATGGTGGAGAATGAATCTATATAGTTTTTTTTTTTTTTTTCAATAATAGTGATATATTTTGTTGGGTTGGGAAGGAAGAAAATAATGTAACCGAAGGGTCTCCACTCAATTGTCAAATATTCTCTTGATGCTTTCCTTAGGTTTTCATTAAAATATTTAATTGGAATCGTTGGTAGTGAATATATCATTTTTCTTTAGTTTATATGCCATCTTAGGACTACTATACACTAGTCCAATTATATATGCGCCTCACCAATATATATCTTTTTGTACACTTTGCGTGTACTTTAAATATTTGTGCCATAATAATTTTTTTTTCTCAATGCCAAAAACAAATACTACAGAAAATAAAAACAAAAATAAAAAAGATTAAGAAAAAGAAAGATCAAAGTAGGCAGAGGTTAATCCAAACCAAACCACATACGTACCTTTTACTAATTGCGTAGAAAGAAAGATTCATTTTATGATATATATATATATATATTTATACATATTATTTATGTTATCGTTTAAATACTTCATTTGTGTTTGGCATCAGCACTATAAGAAAGATCACTTTATAAACAAAAATCCCATAAGCGATGATGGGAAAGAGTTGTATCAAAGTAGATGCTATACTACTTAAATTTGACAACTTAAAAAAGAAAACAAAACCAATTTGATCCACTTTTGAAGCATTAATAAAGCAAAAGTTAAAGTCTTTATATTATTTTTCTTTGTATTAGTGAACCCTTTTGATGGACCTAATCTTTTCTTCTTTAATTTATTTTTGTTTTACTGAGGTTATTTTTTATATATATGTATATACTACTAATCTCCTACCAACTTTAACTAAACTATACCCCATTAATGCCAAAGGATCTTGTTTAAAATGAACCAAAATCTTTTGGTTTAATAAGATAAGAGGGCAACTCGATCATATACATACATATATATATATATATATAGTTAATATTACAGTTTGAACCCATTAAGCAAAGCTATTATATATGTACCATATAAGCAAGTTTCTTTTTCTTTTTTTTTTTGAATATGGCTCATATAATATGTAAATTTCTATCAAGTATCTTTTAATTACCAAATTAATAAAATATTTGAAATCATACTCCAATAATTGGTGGTCACCTCAGTGGTGATCATGTAACGAAAAGCCCTACATTTCCAAATTGCCAACTCTCCGCTCATGCATACTCCACTTGGCTCTTTTAATTTTAATTTTTTTTCTTATTATAGATATTTAATATATTTGTACTTTTTCTAAAATATTATTTTCTACTTTTTCTTTATACCTTCAATGCTAAGTTGACACAGCAGAATTTCGTCTGACATGGGCTGTGAAAAAAGAAAAAATAAATAAAGAATGAAGGAAGGAAAGAATATACTGCCACAATATTCTATTATGCATATAAATTTAAATGGATAAAATTAAATGTTTTTGCATGGCAACTTTATTAGTTTATGGGGAGTAGTGGCAAATATTATATTTTTTGTAATTAAAAATGAAATTAATGCATTATAAGAATTAAAATATATATTGGTTTGATAATTAAGTTTTTTACTTTGGCTATATATAAATTAGAGTGCTGAAATCTAATAATTAATTAATATATATATATTATTTAATCAAATTTCATGGTGTTTTGGATATATATGTCTTGAGTAGCTTTTTATAAATTGGATGGGAAAAAGGAGTCCCACACTTTTATCAATTATTTTCCTTTGTTCACATTACATAAAAAAAAAATATTGTCTCATAGATCTTTAATTATTTGATATGCATCACTAAATATGATCATTATAGCAAAAGTGAGGTACATGTTCTAGATATACCTAAAGAAATTTGTCACTACTTTTTTGGGTCTTGTACTGACACAATTGGTTAGGAAAAAAAAGATATATAGATATATATCCTCTTTGAAATTAACCCTAGTGTTATCAATTTTCTATACACTAATCCATGTGCTTTCTTTGAATAATATTAATATTTCTATCAGATAAAGCTATCAATATTCTTTTTTTTTTTTTAAGAGTAAAATAGTTTCCTCATCCTTAAGTTTGATCCATAGTACTACAAACTAGGACAAAGTGGCAGTAACTTATATAAATCCACAATAATAAATAGCAAAAATAAATAAATATCTTTAAACGGTAGTTTTCCTCTAATTATTAACTAAAATATTAAGAAAGTTTTAGTAATTATTTCTTCATATAATATCAATAATTAGATGATGATGGGTAATGAATTAGTGGGTTGGTACTTGGTTTTTATCTAATTAATAATGTCACATAATAGCTTACTAATCTTGTAAACTATGGAAAGATGTACGATATAGTTGATTGAATATTCATAATGTGTTGATTATTAAACTTTTTTTAAATTACCCAAAAAGTTAAAAATCTTACTTAATGAATTTAGTCCTCTAAATCCAAAGGGAATCCCACTGAAAAAATTATAATAATCATTTAATGGAATCTAAATTCTGTCGTATTATTAGTCGTTTAGTTTCGTAACAATAAAAATAAATGAAAAACGAACATTATGGAAATTCTCATAACAATTTATAAAAATACCACTGTTACTAAATAGTGTCATATTATTAGTTGGTATTTTTAATCAGTAAATAAAATATTAAATTAAAGGAAGAAAATCAAAGGTGAAAAAAGGCATCCAAGACGGATGGGACACGTGTTGGACCCTCATTGGGTATTGACACACCTGCTTATGTGTGCATCGCTTGGTCTGCTACTCCTTTTTTCTCAAGATAAAACTTTTCTTTTAATAAAATTTTAAAAATTATTGTGACAATACCTAATTTTTTGGCTAATAATTACAAGTATCAACCAATTCAATTCTTTAATGAAAATAATACAAAAAAAATTTATATTTATTTGCACTAAGTTATGAAGTGTGGACGGTTAATATTTTGTCATTATCATATTCTGATTTTTACACTTATTAAAATTGAATTGGTATATAAGTGCAATTATTAACAAAAAATTATTGTTATTATTATTATTTTAAGTTTTCCAGAATAATAATCAGAATAAAATAAGATAGTTATATTAGCATCGCTATCTCTAAATAATATAAATACATCTTATTCATGAAAAAAAAATATTATTTTACATTTTTTAATAAATGATTGAATATTATATAATTTTATGTGTTTTAATTTAATTTATATGCATTCACTTTTAATAAATAGACTTCATTTATATTATAAATATAAATCTTATTTTTTGTAAATAAAATGGAATTGTATATAAATAAACAATCAAATTAATCTAATTTTGCATTAAATTTAATGTTTAATTCATGATTATTATCATTATATATAGTTACCAGTCAAATGGTAGAATAATCTTGGTAAAACTTTGATCCTTGATTTAAATTAACTTCGGACAATGATATATTTAAATGTCTTATTATATAAGAATATGCTATATTTGGATAAAAAAAGATGAAAAATTTATGGCAAAAATCATTAAATAATTCAAAAAATTAATAAAAGCAATAAACTTTAAATTCATGAAATAGTAATAACAACTCATTAATTCAGCCTTATAAATTAATAAAATTAAAATTAGAATGCAATCATTATTCTTTTTGCTTTTAAATTTATAAGTGGACGTCACAATTTAATTAGAATTGTGGTGTTTAACAAATATTTTGACTCTCCTAAAAAAAAAATAAACAAATATTTTGACAAACTTTATTTATTTACTTTGGAATAATGAAGAGACTTACTTAGCTACCTAGCCTCACTATTCCAATCCACACCACAAATCTAATCATGCTATGTGGACGGGTCCAAGTGTCACCAACAACCTGAAACTGTACACGTGGCACTTCCCGATTTTCTCTCAGTGGACCCATCAATACATCTCAGCCACACATTACGACATGATATGACGTCACCGGTGATGTCATAAAATTTTCTTATATATATTGAATCTTTTTTTTTCCTTTTTAAAAAAAAAAAATGAAGAGTGGCAATGAAACGCTTCAGTGACTCGGTACAAAGTGGGGCCAATAGCTACGCAAACGGGTTTTCTGTAGCACTTTGGCAAAAAGAAGCTGAATTATTTTAATGGAGCATGTTTCTATGCCTTCCTTTTTTCTTTTTTTCTTTTTTAAATAATTAATTAGGTGACAAATTGCTTTTGGTTTTGCTTTATAATATCCTTAGCAGTGTCATTCTCTGAAGTTTGTTTTTTGGGTTCCAAAAATCCAGGACTGTTCAATAGTCAATAATACTACATTACGGTCATACTCATTTCATTATTCTCTTCTCATTCTTGGGTTGGCTTGGCTTGGGCCCATTTCTCTGCTAATCTCTTTTGCATTTGATTCCTAAGGTTAGTCGGTTCTCTTTCCTACTTCTCTTCTTGTTTTATTTAATACCTCTGTTCTGTTCTGTTCAACTCTTGATTGATTGGTTACTGAGAAAGTGAAAAGGAAAATTTAAAGAAAAGAAAGAGAAAAAACAACAACAACAACTGCAACAACCACCACACAGGATTTCAATTTCAAAGTTCAGACCTTTATAGTGTTCTTCTTCTTCTTCTTCTTCTTCAGTATACATAATACGAATCCAACACACTTCTTTTTCCTTATTATATTTTGGGTCTTGATGATTTTTATTTTAGATGGTTCAGCTCTTATTGGTTGGTGATTTTCTAGTCATCCAGTTTTGCAAACAAGGCCTCTGAAGGGTTTTATCAGAGGTGATAATATGGTAGTTTATCTTTTTTTCCTTGTTGAACAAACAAAAATAAAAAAAAAATATAATTTTTCCTATTATAGTTAATGCTATAAAGTAAATAAATCTATGCTTGCATATAGTGGTAAATGGTGAACCCAGCATTTAATCCTTTTTCTCTTCTTTTTTTTTCTTTCTCTCTCTTCTTTTTTTCCTTTTCTGTGTGTTTTTCCTTTTTTCTTTTTTTTCAATGGAAAGCCAATCCAATATTTTTATGGTATGCCATATAGGATCATACCCAAGTGAAATCATACCAAAGAAAGGCATATGTGTTTAAAATAGATATGCTGATTTTGATTAAGTGGTTAATGGTATAATTTTGTGTTAATTGTACTTATAATGATGTTAATTAGTTGACAGGGTATGAGCTCTTCTTCATCAACAGTACAGTTTGAAAGCTCAAGAGAAATGGGGATATATGAGCCATTCAGACAGGTTCCCATGGCCATGTGGAAAAACTCCTTTGAAAATGGTAGTAATAACATCTTATACACAGGCAATTCAACTATTGTTGAGGAGGTTGTTCCTAGGCAAGAAACCAAGGTAATTATAATCGTAATATTAAAAGATTATTAATTGAGATTCTGCTATATTATAACACAAATCTCTTGTGTGGTACTTTACTTAATAATTAGCACCCACTTTTGACTAATTTATCTTATGCACATCTTTCTTTTCTAGATTAAGTTTATGTCTCATGAATCAGCAGGACCTTCAGAAAATGACCAAGAAGCTAATAAATCTACTGATGATAACAAGGTTACGAATTATGCATATAAGTGATTAGTATTATTCGTTTAATTATTTATAGAAGAAGAAAAATATATGTAAACGTATATTTTCTTTTTAGGTACAGAGACGATTGGCACAAAATCGTGAAGCTGCAAGAAAAAGTCGTTTGCGGAAAAAGGTTAAAAGAAACTGTTTGATTTTGATATGATATGATATGATACGACTGATATTCAGAAATATGTAATACACAACATATATATATACAGGCTTATGTTCAACAATTAGAATCAAGCCGTATGAAACTGGCCCAATTGGAGCAAGAACTTGAGAGATCTAGGAACCAGGTAAGGTGAAACCTTTATTATTATTATTACTACATGAACATGATGTAATATAGTATCATACATATAATATAACAACTATATCTTCTAATAATGAACAGGGTGCAGCATTCTTGGGCAGTAATAACTCAGCAAGTTTGAACTCAGGTTTGTATATATTAAAATATGGGGGGAATTTATTGATTGTGTTTTGGTATGCAAGTAAAAATGGTATCATTTCATTTTTTTTTGTTTCTTGTTTCAGAAATGGCAGCATTTGAGATTAAATACGGGTACTGGGTGGAGGAGCTAAACAGACAGAACAGTGAGCTAAGAAATGCACTGCAAGCTCGAGTACCATCAGATGTAGAACTTGGTATGTTAGTAGAGAATGGTTTGAACCATTACTACAGTCTTTTCCAGATGAAAGAAGTGGCTGCCAAGTCAGACATTTTCTACTTGATGTCTGGAATATGGAGAACCTCAGCAGAACGTTTCTTCCTCTGGATTGGAGGGTTTCGTCCCTCTGACCTTCTCAAGGTAAGGGTGGACTCGATTTGGTTTAGTATTTGGAAATGATTTTACAAACTCCATCGAAAAAAGAAAAAAAAACAAAAAAAAACTTAATTGGTTTTGTACAAGGTTGTGATGCCACATATCGAGCCAATGAACGATCAACAAGTGGCAAGAGTAAATAGCCTTAGGCAATCATCACAGCAAGCTGAAGATGCACTGTCACAAGGAATTGATAAACTTCACCAAAATCTGGCCTTTAACATGGCAGCTGATCCCATAACTGAAACTGCTTATGAATCTCTAATGGCCGATGCTATTGAGAAGTTGGACGCACTTGAGATTTTTGTGACCCAGGTAAAAATTATTAAGTTTTTTTTTTTTTTGGAGAATTATATGATATCATTATTGGTTGGTTGGTTACATGTCAATGATTGGAATAAGTGTAGGCTGATCACCTTAGGCTACAAACAATGAGGCAAATGGCTCGTATTCTAAGGCCCAACCAAGCTGCACGGGCGTTACTTGCCTTAGGGGACTACTTTCACCGTCTGCGCGCGCTTAGCTCACTTTGGGCTGCTCGTCCTCGTGATCCCTCGGCTTAATTATCGATCTTAATTACAACTTAATATGTATCTATATATATATAGTGGACATGCACTCAATCTTCTCAATTCTCGGTTTGAATATGAACAATATATTTGAAGATGCATGTGCATATATAATATATATGTGATGAAAGATCGATCATGTTGAATTATGTTTTGTAGGTTAAAAGTCTTAAACGACGGCTTTTTATTGTTATTGTCTAATGATGAATTAGTACTAAGCTAGTGGTACTTAGTTAATCTGTAAAGTTAAAAAAGTTGTTTAATGAAATGGTTGCTAGTTGCTACCAATATTGGTGCCTTCTTTTTATTTCCTTTTCTTATCCATAAATGTTGTTTTGAATCATCGTTACGAGTCTTAGTGGTTATCCTTTTCATAAAGTATTAGTAGCATACCTATATGTCCCTTTGTCGCAAATATATGAATATGATATTAAAAATCAATGATGCTTCTTTGAGCAAAAGCCTAACTTTAACTATCGTTCTAACATTTAGGTGGAATGTGTCAAAGGCACCATTTCATAAAGTGAAATTGGTAAAATATAACTTCATTACCATTATAATATATATATTTTATGGAAAATTTTCTAATAGGGGCTTCACTTCAAGCCCTATCGATGGGGCTCTCAGTGTTCTCGACCTGTGAACAGTTTTCGGTATAATTTTTTTATGTTCGTGTATATTGTAGCTATTTAGAGCATCCTGCAAATTTTCAGAATATTCCGAATAGTTTGTACCGAAAACTAAGTTCAAACATATTATTGCACGCGTGACTAATTTTTTTTATGTGCGTGAAAAGCAACATGTTAGAACCTACTTTTCGGTACGGTAAACTATTCAGAATTTTTCTGAAAATTTGCAGGATGTTCTAAATAACTACAATATACACGGTTATAAAAAAAATCACGCCGAAAACTGTTCACAGATCGAGAAACACTAAAAACCCCACGGTCATAATATCTCCTTTTTGCGTCAATCAAAAGTGTTGATCGATGTTGTAAAAACATAGATGTTTTTTGCGTTGGTTAACAACGCTTAAAACCTTCGCACTAAGTTTATGGCATCGATTGTTGACAAATACCACAAACTCAACTTACAGTGTTTATTAATAATTAGCGTTGTAAAATGAGCTTAAATGATATTGTAACTCAACAAAAACCCTAATTGATACCACCATAACACCCCGTTCTCCTTTTCTTTCTCCAATCGCTCTACCTTTCATTCTCTCACTCACACGATAACACCTCCCCCCCTTCTCATTTTCTTTCTCCAGTTGCTCTACCTTTCATTCTCTCACTCACACGACAACACCCCCTCTCCTTTTCTTTCTCTAGTTGCTCTATCTTTCACTCTCTCACTCACACAATAACCTCCCCCTTCCCCCTCTCTTTTTCTTTCTTCAGTTGCTCTCCTTTTCACTCTCTCACTCACACGATATTCCCCTCTTTCTCCAATTGCTCTACCTACTCTCTCACTCACACAATACTTACCCTCATCTTTACCAAAGGTTGGTGGCACCTCACCCTCCAAAAATCTCTCCATAAAATTTTAATTAGGGGCCATAATTATTTTAAACTTAAATAAATTACATAATTTAATTTATATTTTAAATAATTTTTTTAAAAATTGGAGCCTAAGCTTAGGGGGGCCCTAGGCTTGGGTCTGGCCAGTCTTAGCCTAGGGTTGGACCCGCCCACCCTCACCCTCACACTCAGCCTCATTTTCGCAGCGGTGGTTGACAATGGTTTTCACTTTGGCCAAGAAGAGATGGCGTGAGGTGGGACGCAAGGTAGAGTCAAGGAAGACGTACATTGGGGCTAGGAGAGGAAAGTTGTATCTCGTTAGGAATGGGTCTTGAAGGCGGTTGGAAGAAGTGATTTCAAGGTAGTGAGAAGAAAAAGAGTTTGAAATATGAAATTGTGAGAGTTTTAGTTAGATTTTTTAATCTTAAGATTAAATGTTTGTGTTGAATATTTGATTGTGTTTTAATTCAGATTTGTGATGAATATGACATTGTAGGTATGATTATTAGAAAATTTTAGATTGAGTCTACGTTTGTAGATATAGTTATAGTGACAAATATATTTTTATATCTATATTAATATATATATTATAGTCATTGGACGCCGCCATATTGGTTATCCTTTGATGTCACAAACAATGACGCCGATTTTCTAAGTAATGCCATAAACTTATGACGTTATTTTTTATGTACATATTAGTATATATACTATTGGTATTAGCCGCCACCATATTGGTTATCCTTTGATGTCAAAAACAATGGCGTCAGTTTTCTAAGTAATGCTATAAACTTATGATGTTATTTTTTGGCCGACGCAAAAATGGGTTTATCAGTACATTATAAAAGTCACTATTAGATTGTGTAAAATATGATTGCTGAGCAACCATGGTGATTTGTATATAAATATTCTTTTTGAAATTTATATAAAATTCTTCATTCTTCATTCATTTTTATATATTATATTGGTGACTGTTATGTTACTTATGTATACCATAATCTGGAATGAGTTCCTTTGAAAGTGTAACAGCTTGATATAACTAGTTTAGCCATCACTTGCGTGAATAAATGACAACTTCCAACGACATGCACGCATGGAAGCTTAGGCACGAATGGCCACATTTCGACATGCCTCCAATGTGCTTAACAAAACACTCATTTTACCTAGTTTATATATATATATATATATATATATATATATATATATTTCAATTTTAACATTCGACCGTAGAAAGAAAGTTGATGTTACTAGAATAAAATTGATGTTTTTCTTTTTATTAGTTGATGTTTACCAAAAAAAATTGGATGTTTTGTTAAAAAAAAAATTTGCTCACCTAAATCATCAGTACATCATCAACATTTACTAAACACATAACAACAACTAAATAAAAATAACATCAACCAAATCAACTAAACAAAAAATAACATCTGGGTTGATGATAAAAATGAGTCATGTTCAACTTTTGGGTCAATTCGATCAAGCCAGAGCCCCACGAAACTGAGAAATTCAATAATAAAATGTCATTTCAATGTCCTTTTTCAACATTTTAAACAAGATTTCTTAATGGATTTCATTATTTTTATTATTACTAAAAACACTTTAAATTAAAACTTTCATTTAAAAGATGTATGGGCAAAAAATTTCTTAGTTTCCGACCTCTACTCCAACCAAACCTCTGGCAAACACGTTCAAAAACTTCACTTTCACTTCAAATGATAGCCACACCATAAAATTAATAATAAAATCAAATAAATAAATAAGTTTCAAAACAATACAAAATTTATGTACTGGATAAAAGTTAAAGAATGGGTAAAATCCACTAAAAATAATGAGTAAATTATAAATATATATATTAAAAAAAAGACATAAATTGTAACTTCTATTTCTCATTGAGATTAAATTATCCCATTAAAAGTGAATTAGCAAAATTGTTGCTTGGAATATTTTTTTCGAAAAAAGACATAACAAAGTCACATGAATTATCAAATTTAATCTTGTCCTATCCTTCTTTTCAGACTTGCATATTTCCTCCATAAATTCAAAGAAAACATTTTATTATTGCTAGTGACAATGACACCGAACTTGCTTGTCATTGCAAAAATACAAACTCCAATTCCAATACAAATTAATAATTTGAGACTGAGATATCATAGAACAGAAGAAGAATTGGTGTTAATATGTGTTGAATGTCTTTCAACAAGAAGTTGAATTAGGGGATCTTCTACGTCATCAACACCCGCATTCTTGTCTCTGCGAACTGTAATATTTTCACTGCTTGTGACAACCACGACCTCCTCTTTGCGAGTTAACAGCTCGTTTGCTACCACCATATCCATCTTGTACTTTTCAAGAGCTGCAACTGCTTTCTTCAAAAGAATCTTTGAATCTGTCTCTAGCTGTTTAATCATCAAGCATCATCAGACATTTTAGTTCATGAAAAATGGTTGAATTCTATGACATTGCTTTAGGTAGGTAATAAGTTTTAAATAATCAGTTTATGCAATTAAGTAGTGGTGGCTGAGGATCTGACCTTGAATGAAATGAGAAAAGCTTTTGGAGCCCACTGTTGCCTGAGCACTGGTAACATCTTTGGCACTTGAGCAAGTTGCATGTTCAAAGGGCCAGATGCTGATTGAATCTTATGTTCTGCCTGCAAATTGAGGGAAAAAAAAGGCATATTTAGGAAGTTAGCTCAACTGATTCCTCTATTATAGGCAGGAAAACGTTAAGAAGTAAAGAAACAAATCCATGGTTCTATCAGCACTGTTGGATGAAGATTGTACTACTAATGAGAAAGAAATGTGTTTTCTTCTTTTTCCTCTTTTCAATAACAACCTTCCTAATTGTTCTTCTCCATAAATACAAAATATCATATAGGCACGACAAACAAATTATTACAATTGTAAATAACACCAACCATGCTTTGCCAAGGAACATAGAAGTCAGAAACGGCAGCTGCAAGATAAAACATTGCATTTGGTCCAAGATTGCTGGTGGACAAAGCAATCATCCGCAACATCTGACCAATGACAAAGAGGATGCAATAAATAATAGAATACTGATGTAATCAAAGTGCTGTAAGTTTTCAGACTAAAAACTAGCACGAACAATTAAAAAAAGCAACTGAATCTAACCTGAAGATACTCAAATATAGTTGTGAAAGGAAGTTTCAACAAGAAGCCTTTTTTCACAGCCTGCAATATAATCAAATTTCTACCACATGATGAGTTCAGGTTATATTGAGCAATATTCAGCCATTGCATAATTTCCTAGAGAGCCAAAAGTGAAATGGAACAAAAAAAATGAAATAAAAAATCAATTAGAGAAAAAAAAAAAAAACTATCCATACAGAATGATGCTCAGCAATGGCCCTTTCTACTGCTTCAGAATATAATTTGTGTACTGAAGGTGAAATGAACTTTAGTCATTCTCAGTGTCAAAAGACTCCTAACAGTAAATTTTATAATATGAAAAATGACACATGTTTCTTTCACATATACAAACAATAATTTGTTGTACCATCACAAACTACTAACCTTTAATGTTTGTCCCATCAATTGACTCAAAACATTCTAGCAAGGGATCATCCGGAAGAGACCGACAAAAGGGTTGGAAGGTTCCCCTACAAAAAAATCAGGCATGATGTTCAATATACAAGACTTGTATTGTAAATGTTGTATTATTACATGTACTACACCTCTTCCCATGATTAAATTGATAATGAAAAAAACATGCTAGAATCAGGAAATTACCTCCGATGTAGAAAGATAACAGCATATCCAGCCTTCACAAAATACCTGAAAATTCAAAATAAGATTAATAACTATTTAAAAGCAATAAAGATAGTACAATAATTCGAGGATGGTATACGAATGTACTCCGTGGATGTTGCTCCTCTATGGCCTGAGCTGAAATTATCAATGTACCGAACACACCGTTGCTCTAGGGGAACAGTAGTTCCACCCGATGTCACACACACAACCCTCCTCCTAGCTCCTCCATTTCCTGTATTTACCAATTAAAATTTGAAATAAATCAGCACAAAGGAAATGGGACCGAAAAGCCCAAAGCAAGCCTGTAGATTGCATACAAGTATCTACGAGATAGAACCAAAGAGTGAACTTGCCAGATGCCATCTCATTTCTTTTGATAAAATTTTCTAGCTTTTCACTGATATCAGCACTGTTCCTTAAAGGAGGAGCCGACTTGAAAAAAGATTCGATTTCCCAATTTATGTTGGTTTGAGTAGCTTCCAATGTGCTTTCTAAATCCATCTGAAACTACCAAACATGTAAGAAGTCATAAAATCCCATGATGAGATTTCATATGCAAAACTAAGGTAATACATACATCCAAATTTTTATAACACCTAGGGTCCTAGGAAAGCTTCCCTTACATGACTCTGGTCACAGAAAATATGTTAATTCAAAAGCCACAGAATTCATCAATTAAATACAGACACAAAACATGAGAAGATGGCTTGAAGTCCCCTCCCTTTCACGACATAGCGTTGAAGATGGCATGAGAAGATGGATTAAAGGATACAACATTTCATGACATAGCGTTCTTGGATGAAGACATTAAAGTGTTGCAGATGATGTTAGGGTCAAACACATTTTTCCCAGTCATTGAATAGTTTATGGAATGAATTAAAACAAAGTAACACAGATATATTATAGAACAATGTCATCCCAAACAACAAGACTATAAGAATGCTATATAATCCTAGAATATCGAGAAGGCAGATCTTTAAAATAATGGCTAGAGACAATCTGCTAACAACCTAACAGATCAAATACAGGCAAGTAGAGAATGCATCAGTTGCCCCCTCCAGTTCATTGCATTAAATTACACTTAATCAGTAACTGAAATGAAACACAAAAGCACAGGAGCAGGTCTAGGAGACATACTGCTAACCACTGAAGGCACGAACAACCAAAGTGTACACAGACACATACTCTAAATATTTTTTTGGTTTCTAATGTTCAATCATTTGCTTAAAAATTGCAATAACTTGATGCCTTTAAATATGCAATGTTGAGTCAATCCAAAGAGACAACACTGCTATTAGACAATTAGACCCAAAAATAAAATAAAATAGACTAATGAGACAATCGAAAAGTTGATGGAAATAAACAAAATAAAAACTCAGCCAAAAACAAAAATCATAATTGAACAAAAGAAAAAGAAATTGCAGATTGAGAATTTGAAAACCAAATAATATTTTTTAGACATCCCCAAAAACTTAATCAAATTTCTAGATCTCCATCCCTACCAAAAATCAAAGAATTAAATTTAACATCAGTAGATACAAATCAAAAGAAATACCTAAAAATTATAACACTGTCAAAACGAAAACCAAAAATTTGCTCTGAAAAAAACTTAAAGCCACTAGCGCACACTAAGCACCAATGATGACGAAGCAATGGAGAATAAGCGATGGATGATAGTGTCAGGCAATGCTAAATGTCCACATCTCAATTGTAATTATCTTACTTCAATTCTAAGAAATAAAAAGAACTAATTTTGAACAGCAAGAGTCATATTTAACTCATTGTAAAAACCAATTTAATCCAAGCTAATGCTAAATGAGGTAGGAAGTAAATTGTATATTGAGAAACCACAAAACCAGGTCATTTCAAATAAACTAAAAAAAAAACTTTCAAACTCAAAATGAGTGAGGTCCTTTGTGTGTGTATGGTAGTTTTGAGACACTGTTATTACTTTTTCTTTTCACAAATATGAGAAATGAGAGCTTGATATATATTTAACATAGATTTGAGCAGTAATTAAGAAAAAAGACACAATAATCTAATACAATTCAGGTCTTGTTAGTAGTGCTATCTGTTTCAAACCCATTAATTTAAAATTGATTTTGAGATCAATCAATAAAAAGAAGAATATTGAGGTAAACCACGATTGATAAAGGCGCAAATTCATAATATTATATTATGATAAATATTAATGATCTAATTTGACATCATAATTAAGAGATTATCAGTAGTCCCCCAAAGTGAGAAACCATGAAAGAACACAGATATTTACCGGGGCGGAGGAGCGGCGGTTGGAGCTTGGAGGAGTGGTTGCTGAGACAACCGGTGGTAATGGGAGGAACTGTGAGAAGAAGAAGAAGAAGAAGCAGAAAGGTTTTCAGTGGATTTTATTTGTGAAGAAGGATTTTTGTACCGTTATTTATAAACTTGTTTTCAAATAAGCAATTAATCATAGCCTTTAATACTTAAATAAAAGTAGTACTATTATCCTTCCAAATTGTGACTTGTTTGGTATATCTACTTTTAGATATAGAGTCTTCCCAAAGGCATTCATTCAAGGTATATTTAATTTGAGTAATGACATTTGCACTCAAAATATGTACCAAAACATTACACACAGTGACGTGTCACTGTTTTTTAAAACAGTGGATCCTAATTTTAATAAATGTGATTGGCTAAACTAAACTACCACGTCACTGTGTGTAATGTTTGGGTGTATATTTTAGGTTCACATATCATTACTCATTTAATTTATGGCACATTACTTACTAAATTTTAATTAAATAAATTAAAAAATCTCTCACTATTAATAAATTTGTGTAAGAGTATGTGTGGGAGCCTGGAGGAAGAGGAAGAGTTCAAATTTTTATTTTATAAAAAAATATATATTATACAATTTTAGTAGCACGTTGTTTGTCTTGGAGCCAACTTAATACATTATTGTTTACTTAATACCTTATATATTATAAATGAGATTAAAATTATACTTTTGCGATAAAAAAATTAACAAAATATTTATAATTGAATTTTAACTTTTGAATAATCATCTATCATTAATTTTTAGTATGTGATAAGTTTAATACACTATTAAATAAATTTATTTTTTTAAAAATACTAAAATACAATAGTACATAAATTTAACTATAAAACAATTGTCACACTTATATATTGTCACACTTATATATAGAGCTGTAAGTACGGGTCGGGCTTTCTAGCACGGCACGAAACGAATTGAAAATTGGCACGACACAGCACGACATGGGCCTGAGTACGGCACGGCACGACAAGCCCGAAGGCACGACACGAAAGCACGAACAAACTAGTCTGAAAACACGACACGATAAAAAGTCTGATATTTTGATATTAATAATGATAATAAATTTTTATTTGTCAATTATCTATAAATTAAAATTATAATAAAAGTCAATTATTTTTCTCAATTTTACATTTTTATAATTATATTAGTTTATTTTAAGATTTGTGAGTTAAAATTTTTAGTATTTATTATTAGGTATTCAAATTCTAATAATTATTTTTGATATAATTTTGTGCAAAATATTGTTAAAAATATATATAAAAATATCTAAAACTATAATTTAAACAAAGAAATGTATTAGGATTGATGGTGAGTGAGGTGGAGGGTTCAATTCTCCATCCTCACATTTTTTGGCAATAATAAAATTGGCCTAAAAGTGGGCCAGCCCGAATAAGGAAAGTGGTTCGGCCCGACACGGCACGAGCACAGCAGGACATGGGCCGGGCCCATGGACTGTGCTGGGCTTATTCTTTCAAATATAGGTCGGCCCGACCCGGCACGAATTGAAATACGGGCCCAGCCCAAATTATTCAGAGGCACGAAAAATGTGGGCCGGGCCGCCCACATTTATAGCTCTACTTATATACTTGTTGATTAAATATGAATGATGAATGTGATTGACTCATAGCTTGAGCCCCACCTTTAAAGAATGCAAATTCAAAAGGAGAATTCTTATTGCACTATATATTATTCCTCATAATACTCAAATATGATTTTTTTTTAATCACTTCATTCAAAAAATAAATCAATTACAAGGAATTAGCATGTCAAAAGCCAAAGCTTAACAAGCATCAAAGGGTAAAATCCCTATTCCAAAAAGCACTAACTTTATATAATAAATTATTTTCACCTTTCACTATAATGAAATGAGTAATGATATGTGCACCCAAATATTATATATAATGACGTGTTTCTGTTGTTTAAAATAATAAATTTTAATTTTAATAAATATAATTAAATATATTAAACTACTATATTATTATATGTAATATTTGAGTGAACATATAATTAGATTGAATTATAAATTGGAAATGAGATTTTACTTTGTACCCAATTTGTAAAAATGTTGTTAAAAGGTGTTGTAGAAGATTATTGAGGATTGAGGTAGGTAGGTAGGTGATAGGTGCACCAAAGAGAGTAGAGAGTAGGCTTAAAAGTTAAAACCCACCATTATTATTATTATTATTATTATTATTTCATTCCATTAATTGACTACAACTGTCTCACTCACAACTAGCTAGCCTAGCTACTCACGCCGCATTTAATAAAATCTTTACAAAATCAATTAACTCCCTCACATTCATTCTCAACCGCAAACCAAACAAAGTTTGGGAACGGGCTTTCGATATCCGGCCCATTCAAAATCGAAATAAAGGTAGCCCATATGGATTCAATAAAGGGCATTTTTTACTTGGATACAACAATCCCACCTATTAAGTCACTTTCCTAACCTAATTTGTTTATAAATATATACATATATATATATCTTCTATGCAATAAATACGTAGATAATAAGAATTCTTAGTTTTAATAATTTTTTATTTTTTAATATTAATTTTAACAAAATATTTTTATATTTAACAATAGTTTGTAAATACTTAAACTTAAATAAAATAAATAATTAAAAAAATTAAAATATGATATTTTTGAGATATTTTATAATGATAATTATTTAAAAATAATAAATAATTAAAAAAATTAAAATATGATATTTTTGAGATGTTTTAGAATGATAATTATTTAAAAATAATAAAATCATACATTTTATAACTTAAATAAAATTTAATTAAACTTAAACTCACTTATTATAATAATATCATATTAAACATATAATATAATCTAGTGTGAATTAGCAACAAATTGCTTTTTTTTTTTTTTAAAACTAGCAAGAAACTTAAATATAAAATACACGTATTGTTGACCGCGTTTTTTGCCAACGACGTGAGAACGTCAAAAACGATAAAACATTCAAGAGAAAATAAACGACACAGACGATTTTATAGTGGTTCAGCCCCAATGTGATGGTAATAGCCTAATCCACTTAGAGTTATGATTATATATCTACACTCAAAATCAGATGAACCTGAGTCAACTGTGTTTCTTCAGTGTAGATTCAAAAAATACAAGAATTCTCTCAAATACAAGTACTCTCCCTCTCTAGAAAATTCATATCAAAAGTTCAAAATTCCCAAAAGTCCATTTCTGATGCCATAAGCCTTGTATTTATAGGCTTAGGATCGCACAGATGATATCCCCCATAATCGGGATATTTTATTATTCACATTTTATTTAAATTATAACAATATTCAAAATGTAACAGTACACCATATTCGTGGGATAAATGAGAGATTCCCGCGTATGCCAAGATCGATTCTTGTTAAAGCCGTTTATGGGAATCTTGACGTAGTCCTGCTCTATCTTGTTGATCCATATCACCTTCAGTCTGGTCGGCCACACCTTTACTGGGCAGTCATGCACTTGACTGGGCAGACATGCACTTAGCTGGTCGGACATGGTCATGACCGATCGGCCAAGTTCATTCCTGGTCGGACAAAGTCATGCCTGGGCAGGCAAAGTCATGCCTGGGCAGGCAAGGTCATGCCTGGGCAGACAAGGTCATGCCTGGTCGGACAAGGTCATGCCTGGTCGGACAAGCACGTGACTGGTCGGACAAGGTCATGCCTGGTCGGTCATGACACTTCTCAAGCCAGTCAAAATTCCTCAATGGCCTACTGGGCTACTCCTAAGCCAGGTCACCCATCCATTCCTTGCCACTTGTCATTTCTATTGCCACATCATCATTTTCAAAATTTGGGGATAACATTTGCCCCCCAAGTTTATTATATGATATGTCACATAATAAACTTTTTTTTTCTCCACAGCTGACGGCACTATATAGAAAAAATAACTGTTCATCTTCCCGCCATGCAGCAGACCACAACTCCACAGACCACGATCATTGCAAATAACTACTCATAATCGTGGGGAGAAAAAATATCCCAAGAATTCTAAGGGTCCAAAAATAAGAGGTAACTCCCACTTTTTTCTTTAAATAGGTCCCTACACTTATACATTCCCACACACACAAGAAAGTTAGAGCTCAAAAACCCTTCATCTTCTTTTCCTTCTTTCTTTGGCCGAAACCCCTTGATTTTCTCCTTCTCTTTGTCGAAACTTCAAGGGTCATCAAGGTGAATCTCTCCATTTCTTCAAGCACTCTCCAAGCAAATCAAGGGCTCTTCAAAGTTGGGTAAGTCTTCTCTTCCATCTTTACTTGTGTTTCCAAAAATTTCAAGAAAAAATATGTTGTGGTCGAAACTCTATAGGGGATTTGTTCTTGAATTTTCCCATGAATCTTAGAGATATAATGTGTTTGGTGGCTGTTTTGATGATGTTTGTACTATGGGTAACCCAATATTATCTTCAATTTCATAGGAATTTAAAGAAAAATAGGTTATTCTAACCTAAATCATGAATATGGGTTTTAGGGCTTTTGATGGTATATGTGGTTTCAAGAACATTGAAAAACCTTTCAATTTCCCTACTTTGATCTTGTGATTGTGTGTTTTTGGTGAAAAAATATGTTTGTGTTAGGGAATTTAGGACTTTGCATTTTCGGATTGGGTTTTTGGTTGAGGTTCGGGTATGGGACATGGGGTATGGCCGATTGGCCAATGCTCATACCCTTTTGACATATCTAGTCCGATCGGACTCTACAAAATTTATAGAAATTTCAAAATGGGCTTTGCTCCTCGGAAATGCACCAAATGGCTCCTCGGATGTATGGCTCGGATACAGACGCGGCTTCTCGGACACCCATGGGCTCTTCGGACAGAGGTGCGGCAGCAGCTCGGATGGCACCCAGACTCAGTCCCTCGGACTGGCACAGCTGCTCGGACGCAACACTGGCCCCTCGGACGCCCCAGCATCCGCTCGGATGCATCACCTAGCCTCCTCGGACGCCTCGGCATCCACTCGGATGCACAGCCCAGCTCCTTGGACAGCTCTACGCGCGCAGCTCCTCGGACGAACATTGCTACTCGGACCCAAGTGTCCGCTTGGACACACACGGCTCCTCGGCATGCACACACGCACACACGGGTGTTGGCCTCCTCAGACAGCCTCTTAGGCATGCTCACACGCTCAGACATAGGCACACACATCACCAAAAAAATTTTTGCCTATTACCAAAATTATCCATTCATGCTGATTCTAGTGACCTTAGACACTTCAAGTACTTTTTAGGCACTTTTAGGCACTAAAATTATTTTTCGTCATGCATGCTATATTTTTACTACTTAGATAAAATTTTTCTGAGTAGAAAAATAAATTTTGCTCTTGTTGAATTTTATCTGTATGATTACTCACCTCCCCATTTTTTAATTTTTGTAGATGAATCGCTTTGACTATAGGGGAGGTGACAACCACACGGACTCCGATACATCTATCCCGCAGTCAATCGAGACCCCTCAAAGCAGCTATTCCTCATCAAAGGCTTCCACCAGTCGCACTCTTGAGGATCGCCTCCGCCGCTTCAAGCAGATCCTTCCTCGTTCAGCTTTGTACTTCCTCCACGAAGAGCAGTTTCTTCAACAAGCTGCACAGTCGACCATGAGGGTGAAGAAGTCCAATAGGCTTCCCCAAGACCAAGATCCACAAGTTGCCCGCAGAGCGGTGCAAAAGGTGGTGGAACGCAGTGAGGCCCACACTGCAGCTTCTTCGAGACCACCTCTTCAGGTGTCAAAATCAAGCAAGACTCGGAGAAGAATCACCCAGGAGTTTGCCACCGAGGTCCAGCACTTGGCCGTCCAAAAACCACGGAAGGCAGGAGAAGAAACACCTTCCTGGTTCACTGCCCAGCCTTCAAAACTCAATCTCGGGATGTTCGACAAACACATCCAAGCTTTGGGTTTGAGTGGGGTGAACGTGATATGTCCGCGCCCTCACCAGAGAGCCAACAGGCCCAGCGGACCATACTGTGCCTGGTCCAGGCACCATATATTCAGGCGTTGTCTGCGCTGTATATTCTGTACTCTCTGCAAGGCTGGGACGAGCCTACTCCTCATGAGGTACATTACTTGTTCGACTTCAGGACTAACCCAAGCCATAAGAACACGGGGTTTTCCACCTCTTTCACAGGCAAAAGGGGGTTAAATACCTTTGTGGTATCGCACACAAGTCGAACCCCGGGAAATACTACACGGAGTATTTTCTCACATCAGACATCAAAGCCAACAACTTGGCTTTTACACATGCGGGTCCGTTCAAGCAAACCTTGCCTACTCAAGATATGTTCAAGCGAGCAAAGGCGTTGGCTAACATGTGTATTGAGGATAAGGACGTGAAAATTTTGGTTATCGTGGGCAACCTTTAGATGGTTGGCCTACTACCGTGTGACCAAAACATTGCAGTGGAGAGTACCACTGAGGAGAATAATGCGACCGATCAGTCCAACGCCGGGACTGAGGTGGTGACTGACCAGTTTTCTCCTGGGCCATCTCCGCACTCTCGTAGACCAGGAGATCTTGTCATTAGGGAGCCTCAACCTGAGTATCAGCGCAGTCCTGCTATTCCCGCCCAGCCTGGGAAGGGAAAGACCATCTAGTTTAAGAGGGACCTCAGCTCATCATCTGACAACGAGGACGACTTCCTTGATCAGATCCTCAACTCAGGTCTAGTAGTCATAGCAATATGTTTGATAACTTGGTGATTTGAGACTAATAAAACTGTAGTAGTAATATACTTATCTACATTTTATTATATTTTTTTTCTAATGAATCTTGTGTTTTCCTTTTTTGTAGATCCAGAGATGTTCAGGCACTGCATCGCTCCTCCTGCCCCGAAGAGGAAATCTGGCGAAGGAAGTGGCTCCACTCCCCCGAGCAAGGTCACGAGGACAGTGCCACCGAGCCAAGGGAGACAACCTGAGGGGTTAGTTACGATCCCGCAGTTGACCCCTTCCTCGCTTCCTCCATCAGCGAGCCTAACTCCCCCTCGTCCGACCGGCCTGAGCGAAGCACAACGTACTGCTAGTACCATTGTGAGGGGGGCAGTTGATCAGACCCTCTACGACGCTTCAACAATTCAAGGCTTTGAATCCTTTCCTTGACTCAGTGTTGATGTCATCTTAGAGAGAGGGATCGCTCAGTTGGCGAATGTAAGTGCTCTACCACAAGATAGTTTGTTACTTATGTTCATACTTTGTAGTAACCTTTTGTTTTTCATGCAGACGCTCATGACCATCTGTCATGCCCAGCACCGATCAGTCGACTACAAGGAGTTGATCAAGGTCTTAAATGATCAACTAGTGGAGGCTCGAGCTAAGGTGGATGCTTTTCAATCCAAGTTGGAGCGGTCAGAGAAGACTGTGGCTGAGCAAAAGGAGACTCTTAAGGGGTTGGCCGATGGGAATGATCAACTAACCCAAGCCAACAACTGATCGGCTAGACAGACTGACTCGTGAAAACGAGGGGTTAGCTCGGGAGAACGAGGGACTAATTCGCGAGAATGAGGAGCTGAAGCAGGAGAAGAAAGCTGATCTGACTCGCTACGAGGAGGCCTGTTTCAACTGTTTTTATCAGGTGTGGAAGCTAAACAAGCCTCTCAACCTCGACTTTCTCACCAAGGAGATTAAGGCAGAGGAGCTCACCAAATGTGAGGCCAGGGCTGCTGAAGAAGCTGCTAATCCTACCGGCACTACATCTGCTTCCCCTACGCTATCATTCCGACCGGAAGGAGCAGTTGATGCCGAGGAGGGGGTTGATCAACCTACTAGAGCCGACCAATGATCCCTCATCCTACCAGAGAAGCTTCTGCCCGACCAGACAAGTTGTTGTCCTACCAGCCTTCTATCATACCTTATTTTGTTTTTTGTTATATACTCTTGCTCGTATGATCGAGCTGTTTGGCATTTACAATTTACTTTTCTTTTTTAGCTAACTTGAAACATTTAAGTTTTTTTACACTTAAAACATTACAAGTTTATTGTGAATAGTAAAGTCTATGTATGCCCTTTATTTTCACACGAGTACTTAGTTTTCTAACTTAGAAATTCTAAACATTTCATAAGTCCATACTAAATATACTTTCTCACGCTCTTATTGCTCTAACATTTTATGAGCATAACGTTTATTATCACACGAATATCTGCTTCTAACTTAAAATTTTTTAAATTTTAAGTTACTTAAGCTTTGTCAAACAAGTTAGCTTAATGGCCTTTTTGGACTTCAAAAATTTACAAGTCAGCCTAAAAACAGATATCTTTGCTCGTGCTCTTATTGCCTGTGTTGAAGTGCACGCCAGTATACTCTATGTGCCCCCCAAGTGATTGAGGGTTGAAAAATCCTTGATCACTTGCTACTTGACCGAATTTGTCCGAGCAGTTACTACTCGTGAAACACATAGAATATACAAACATATTTCAGCAGTTAACCACTACAAAAACATGCAACTATTTAAACGTTGGTCATTCATCTGATGGATACCGACCAGTTGAACACTGCCCCGGTATATATGTATATTTATTTTTAGAAGACCTGTTTTGTTTAAATTGTAATGACAGTTGAACACTGCCAAGCAAGAATAATCAACACATATGCAAAATTTGTAGCAAGATTCGACCACGCTGCGCGTGATCTCTTTTATTACTCATAATAAATAAATGACAAAACGTGTCTAATAACAAGTCTCAAACAATACAAACTTAAATAAAAAGTTAAGCACTTGATACAAAGCTACTACTCTATAAGCAGTATTTATTGATAATATTTCCTCAAGTGCTCGCCATTCCAGTAGTTCCTGATCAGCTCTCCATTTAACCGAGCAAGCTTGTAGGTGCCGGGTGGCAAGACTTGCTCAATTTAATACGGTCCTTCCCAGTTTGGTCCTAGTACGCCAGCTGCCGGGTCTCTGACGAACACCTTTCTGAGGACCAAATCTCCGACCTGGAACTTTCGATCTCGGACTTTGGAATTGAAGTAGCACGCCACTTTTTGCTGATGAGCAGCAACTCTCAGGCTTGCCTTCTCTCGTCTCTCCTCGAGGAAATCCAAAGATTCTGCTAGCAATTGATGATTCTCCTCCTGGTTGTACATGGTCCTTCAATGAGATGGTGGGTCTACTTCAACAGGTAACATGGCTTCATACCCATATGCCAAAGAAAATGGGGTATGGCCAGTTGCTGTCCGGGCAGTAGTCCTGTATGACCAAAGGACTTCTGGCAATTCTTCCGCCTAAGCACCCTTAGCTCACTCCAGATGCTTTTTCAGAGTGTCCTTCATAGTTTTGTTTACGGCTTCAACCTGCCCATTGGCTTGTGGATGGGCTACCGAGGAGAAACTTTTTGTGATGCCATGCCGAGTGCAAAAATCGGTAAATATGTCACTGTCAAATTGGGTGCCGTTGTCAGACACTATCTTCTTGGGCAGACCATAGCGACATATTATATTCTTAACCATAAAGTCCAACACTTTCTTTGAGGTGATCGTGGCTAGTGGTTCGGCCTCAGTCCACTTAGTGAAATAATCCACTGCAACCACTGCAAACTGCACTCCTTCTTTTCCTTTGGGCAATTTCCCGATCAGATTAATGCCCCACACTGCAAAAGGCCATGGGCTCTGCATTTGCTTTAAGACATTTGAAGGCGCCCTGGGCACTTTAGAAAATCTCTGGAACTTATCACACTTCTTCACATACTCCATAGAATCCTCGTTCATTGTAGGCCAGAAAAATCCTTGCCGCAAAATCTTTTTAGATAGACTCTGCCCCCCAGCATGATCTCCACAGAACCCTTTGTGCACTTCAGCTAATAAATTTTTTGACTGGTCGGGTGTTATGCACCTGAGTAGAGGTAGGGAGTACCCTCTTCTATACAACACTCCATCCATCATGGTGTACCTAGCAGCTTGCCTCATAATCTTCCTTGCTTCATTACGATCATCTGGGAGGGTTCCTTGCTCAAGGTAAGCAATGATGGGAGTCATCCAGGTGTCAGCTATCGTGATCGGCATGGCTTCTTGTTCATCAATGCTTGGCTCCGCCAAGTATTCCACCGGTACTATATTCAGAGTTTCAGCATCTTTTGCACTAGCTAGCTTTGCTAGAGCATCCACGTTAGAGTTCTGCTCTCGTGGTACTAACTTGATGGTGTACTCCTTGAATTGTGCTAGCAGATCCTTGGTCTTATTTAAGTATGCCACCATGCGTAGGCCCCTTGCCTGATATTCCCCCAAGACTTGGTAGACCACCAATTGGGAATCGATGTTCACTTCCACCGACCAGGCATGCACATCTCTAGCCAGGCGCAAGCCTGCTAGGAGGGCTTCATACTCCGCCTCATTATTAGATGCATTAGAACCTTAATGCACAATGAATTCGGTGTTTCTCTGGCGTGACCAATATAATCCCAGCTCTTGAGTGATGCTCATTCGACGACCCATCAACAAAAAGTTGCCAAGTCGGAAGTTCATCTTTCTGCTCAATGACACACTCTTGCTGGTCGGGAACATCAGCGATCCCGGTACATTTAGCAATGAAATCTGCTAAAGCCTGACCCTTAATAGCAGATCTAGGTTGGTACTTGATTTCTAATTGGCCCAACTCAACTGCCCATTTAAGTAGCCGACCAGACGACTCCGGCTTCTATAAGACTTGGCGTAGTGGCTGGTCAGTAAGGACTTTAATGGGGTGTGCCTGGAAGTACGGCCGCAATTTTCGTGATGCAAGTACCAAGCAATAAGCCAACTTCTCGATCATGGGATACCAGGACTCTGCTCCTATCAACCGTTTGCTGACATAGTATACCGGGTGCTGCACTCTATCCTCTTCTCGTACTAGGGCAGCACTAACAGTGTGCTCCGTGACTGCTAGGTACATAAAGAGGTCTTCTCCATCAACGGGCTTCGAAAAAACAGGAGGTTGGGCCAAATGTTCCTTTATTGCTTGGAAAGCTTGCTCACATTCTACCGTCCACTCAAACTTCTTGCTCCCTCTAAGCAGGTTAAAAAACGGGACACACTTGTCCGTTGATTTAGAGACGAACCTGCTTAGAGCTGCAATCCGCCCAGTCAAGCTTTGCACATCCTTTATTCTGGCCGGAGACTTCATTTCTATGAGAGCCTTTATCTTTTTTGGGTTTGCTTCTATTCCTCGGGAGTTCACAATAAACCCAAGAAATTTTCCAGAACCCACTCCAAATGAGCACTTGAGGGGGTTTAACTTCATGCTGTACTTTCTCAGTATTGCAAAGCACTACTCCAAGTCTCGCATGTGCCCTTCAGCTTCCTTTGATTTCACCAGCATATCGTCTATGTACACCTCCATGCTCTTGCTGATTAAGTCACGGAACATACCATTTACCAAACGCTGGTAGGTAGCTCCTGCATTCTTCAATCCGAAGGGCATGACCATGTAGCAGTATAGCCCTATATATGTTCGAAAGTTGGTATGCTCTTCATCAGGAGGATGCATGTTGATCTGGTTGTACCCCGAATATGCATCCATGAAGGACAATGTTTCATGACCATAGGTTGCATTTACCAACTGATTTATTCTCGGTAAAGGAAAGCAATCCTTTAGACATGCTTTGTTCAGGTCAGTAAAATCTACACAAGTCCTCCATTTTCCATTGGGTTTGGGCACCAACACTGGGTTTGAAACCCAGGCAGGGTAATATGCTTCCCTTATAAACCCATTCTCCTTTAGCTGCTCTACCTCCTCCTTAAGAGCCTTTGCTCGATCTTTGTCAAGCAATCTCCTCTTCTGCTGCATCGCTGGATAGCTTTCATCCATGTTGAGCACGTGGTTGATCACAGTTGGTGAGATACCCACCATATCCTTGTGAGACCAGGCGAAGACATCTTGATTCCTTCGCAAGAATTCTATCAGCTGTGCTCTCACCTCTGCTTTCAACTTTTTTCCAATCTTGACCCCTTTGGTCGGGTCATTCTCATCTATCAGGATCTCCTCTAACTCCTCGGACGGTCCCACATCACTTTCATAATCCCCAAAGCGAGGAACAAAGTCCCTTCCCTCGCTTTGGGCAACGCCTTATTTGGTGACTTCATCACCGGATGGGGTTTTCTGCTTTTTTAAACCAAGAGTGCTCTCTTGGCCAAACTCCTCTAACATCTCTTCCTGATCGGTTACCACTGCAAAACTCAGGTCGACATCCATCTCGTCCACCTCCTCTCTCTCAACACATACAATCATGTTGTTCTCCTTGGCCCCCTTCCTTGCTTTAGCTACCGAGGCATTATAGCACTCCCTAGCCTCCCTCTGGTCTCCTTGGACGCAGCCTATGCCCGCACTGGTCGGGAACTTCATGGAAAGGTGCCAGATTGAAACCGCCGCATGTAAGTTTGTGAGCAGTGGTCGACCAATAACCACATTGTAGGCGGACGGGCAGTCAACGATCAAAAACTCGGTCATTATTGTCTCATGTTTGGGAGCCTCCCCCGTCGTAATTAGCAACTTGATAGTTCCAGCTGGTGACAATCCTTCTCCAGTGAACCCATAAATGACTTGAGAGCACGACTTCAAGTCATTGATAGATAGCTTCATCCTCTCGAAGGATGACTTATAAATGATGTTCACAGAACTCCCTGTGTCAACCAGACATCTCTTCACCTTCATATTGGCAATTTGGACTGTCACAACAAGAGGGTCATTGTGAGGATACCTCACGTGTCGAGCATCTTCTTCAGTGAAAGTGAGGGACTCACTTTCGTATCTTGGGTTCTTCGGTGGTCGCTCCTCCACTGCCATCACTTCAAAGGTTGATGCTGCATCCAACTCATGACGAAAGGTGCGAGCATACCTCTCCCTTGCCTTATTGCTATCTCCAGCAAGATGTGGACCTCCACATATGGTATCTAGTGTGAAGTCCACAGGTTCAGGTTGCAAAGGTGGGGATTGTTGCCGCTTGAACCCAGGATTGTTGTTACTTCCCTCTCCCTGGGTCTTCTCTGCTTGATACTTCTTCAACTTCCCCGACCGGAGGAGAAGCTCTATTTCATCTTTAAGATGATTGCACTCATTCGTGTCATGATCATAGTCTCCATGGAAGCGACAGAACTTGTTCATATCTCTTTTACTCATCTCCTTCTTGATAGGTGGGGGTTTCCTGTAAGGGACCTCTTGATGACTGACCAAATAGATCTCCGCTCGACTCGTCGAAAGAGTAGTGTAGTTGGTGAATCGAGGTTCATACTTCGTTGGCTTGTCGTTTGGTCCCGACTTAGCCTTCTTCTCATTGTGGTGTCCAGACCCGTTATTCCCACGTTTCTTACCACCATTTTGATCATTTCCACCATTCTTGGGAGGATCAATCGATCCACTCGGGTTGTTCAGGCCCTTCTCTCCCTTCTCAATCGCATCATCCAACTTCATGTATTTGTCCGCCCGGTCCAAAAATTGTTGTAATGTTGAAATTGGGTTGCGATGAATGCTGTCCCACAAAGGACTCCGATAGATAATGCCGAAAGAAATTGCCAGCATCTTCCCCTCATCTCCAACTGTAGTAGCTCGGTTAGCTTCTCTCATGAACCTTTGTATGTAGTTCTTGAGAAACTCATCCTTTCCTTGCTTAATATCCGCCAAGTGATTGGCGTAAACAGGAGGGTCCGAGCAGCACTAAACTGTCTGCAAAACTTTTTTCTAAAACTTTCCCAAGAAGTGATGGAGTTAGGCTTAAACTTCCAATACCACTCCTGGGCAGTGTCAGACAATGTGGTTGGGAAGACTCTGCAGCGATAGTCATCACTCACCCCGAGCAGCTCCATCTGATCTTCGAACTTCCCAACATGCCTTATTGGGTCTGCCTTTTCTGTATAAACTGGCAGTACCGGTGCTTTGTATTTCGCTGGTGGTTGAGCTGCTCTAATTCGAGCACAGAAAGGGCTGCCACTCCTGTGGTCTATTGGATCAATCGCAGATATTCATTTTGACAGACTTTGGACTGCTGCTGTCAAAGCATCAAGCTGGGCTTGGATGGCTGGGGCCACTGCTAGGGACTTATTTTCGGTACCGCCTGGTCGGGCACTCCTATCCGGCAGACCATCATCGAGTATTTTTACTCGACTGGTAGGTCGGATTGGCTCTTGCCCTTCGACCGGGACGGTTCTTCGTCTATCAGCAATGACGTCCCTTAGATCCTTCTGAGTAGTGTGCTTTCCCAATCGATCGAATACTGTACTCCGAGTCTTCTCGGAAGGTTTGCTGGGTGGAACATGCTCCTTGCCACTGCGCTGGTTAGGATGCAGTGGTGGCCTTCCTATCGGAGCTGGGCGATCCTTTCCTCCTCGATGGTTATCATTATTCTTCTCCTTCGACTGGTCAGTGTGATGACTGTCAGCTTCATCACGCCCATGCCCATCCTTGAAGTGGGAAGTTTCTTTACCCCGAGGAGCTCTATTGTGCTCCTGCCCAGGAGGTGTTTTCTTGCTACCTGACTTATGACTTCCTGACCTGGAAGTCTTTGATCGGTGGCTCCTTGAGGGGGTTCTAGAGTTCCCCCTTTGAGTTGAGGCAGTGTCCGACCGGACTCCATCTTCCTCACGACCAGGTGGGTTACTACCACCCCTGCTTAGTCCGCGAGAGTGGGGTCTATCAGTGTTCTTACGACCAGCTTCTGTGGTCCTTGCTCCTAGGGTGGCTGCCACTCCAGGTGCAGCTTGGACATTGGCCCGGGTCAGCTGCGTAGCTGCCTCCAGAGCGAGTGCAGCCTCGCGATGTCGCCTATCGGCCTCCTCCTACTGTCGCCGGATCTCCTCACTCCTAGCGTCCATTTCCCGTCTTTGCTGCTCGAATGCGGCATTCTGCCTAGCCATTTCTTCAGCGAACGCCTCCTGTCTGGCATTGAACTGTGCCATCTCCTCCTGGAAGGTGCTCATGGCTTCTTGGAGCTCTTCAACCTCTGGGGTTACATCCTCGAGCACGACTCTAGGCTCAGTTTCACGATCTTGAAGGCTAGGACCTTCTGATCTGGCAGGCTCTTTAGAGGAGCTTGTTTTCTTGGAGGCCGCATTGGTGTTCTTAGGCGCCGTAATACCTAAGGGGCCGTCTGTCTTTCTCTTCAGGCTCTCAATGAAAGCACCAAAATGTTGACCGCGTTTTTGGCCAACGACGTGAGAACGTAAAAAACGATAAAACCTTCAAGAGAAAATAAACGACATAGACGATTTTATAGTGGTTCAGCCCTAATGTGATGGTAATAGCCTAATCCACTTAGAGTTATGATTATATATCTACACTCAAGATCAGATGAACCTGAGTCAACTGAGTTTCTTCAGTGTAGATTCAAATAATACAAGAATTCTCTCAAATACAAGTACTCTCTCTCTCTAGAAAATTCAGATCAAAAGTTCAAAAATTCTCAAAAGTCCCTTTCTGATGCCATAAGCCTTGTATTTATAGGCTTAGGATCGCACAGATGATATCCCCCATAATCAGGATATTTTATTATTCACATTTTATTTAAATTACAACAATATTCAAAATGTAACAGTACACCATATTCGTGGGATAAATGAGAGATTCCCGCGTATGCCAAGACCGATTCTTGTTGAAGCCGTTTCTGGGAATCTTGACGTAGTCCTGCTCTATCTAGTTGATCCATATCACCTTCAGTCTGGTCGGCCACACCTTTACTGGGCAGTCATGCACTTGACTGGGCAGTCATGCACTTAGCTGGTTGGACATGGTCATGACCAATCGGCCAAGTTCATGCCTGGTCGGACAAAGTCATGTCTGGGCAAGCAAGGTCACGCCTGGTCGGACAAGCACGTGACTGGTCGGACAAGGTCATGCCTGGTCGGTCATGACACTTCTCAAGCCAGTCAAAATTCCTCAATGGCCTACTGGGCTACTCCTAAGCCAGGTCACCCATCCATTCCTTGCCACATCATCATTTTCAAATTTTGGGGATAACACGTATAATATTTAATATTACATTAAATATGTAATATATAATCTCTTTTTGTCACTCCAAATTCAAAAACTAGAACAAACATAAACTTAAACAAAAATAAATAAATTATTTAATTAAAATAAGATATTTATTTCAAAATTTATATGACATTAATATAAATTTAATAAAAATAATTAATAAATTCTATAAATAAAATTAACTAAACATGCATATTGCACGTTGCTTGTACTTAGTATATAAATAACTTCCCATATTTAACATTATAAGAATTCAGTTAATAAATCAAATAGTAATTATATAATATATAAATTATTATCTAAATTAAATGAGATATTACAACCAACTGGTAACTAATTCTTTGAAATTTGAATAACAATTTTCAGAAAAACAAAAGAAATAAAATTGTTTAATACGATAAACTAATATAATGAAAAAAATAAACAATTCTATAAAAAAATAAACATAAAAATATTTTGTATAAAAGTACACATTGAACCATGAATTAACAAAAACATTTATATAACCATAACCTGTTATTCTAATTTAGTCTTTTATTGATAAATGTTTTTTTTTTAAATCTATATATAATTATAATCTACCCATCTAACTATAATATTTTTGTTTATTTTACTATCGCATGATAAAAATAAATGAAAACAATGTTTAATAATAGCGTTATTTTCATATACGTTACTGTTTATTATATGAAAACGAGATACACAAAAATAATAACTGTATACATTTACTATCATGATATTTGAGTCATTTTACTTATAAAAAGTAAACTAAACATAAACATAACAATTTATAATGAAGGTTGATATCAACAAATTTTAAGAATCACATCTACAAATTTAAAGTAAAAAATAACAATTAAAAAATAAATGAAAATTTTGTTTAGTATGATATATTCATTCAACATTTACAAAATAAACATTGTTTTAAAAAAAAATCAACATAAACTTAATAGTATATTCATAGCAAGAAAATTCATAAAAAAAATATATAATAATAATTGTATATTCATAAAAAGGAAAGAAAAAAAATAACATACAAAACAATCCATAAATTAAAAAAATGGCATTATTGGAGATTGAAGAGAAGGGTTTGGTATGAAGGAAGTTCGGGGAGGAAGGCACATTTGGTTCTACTTGACGTGGCTATAAAGAATTAGTAACCACATGTAGATGGTCGGATATTGAAGAGAATAAGGGGTAGAAGATGGGTGGTTGGTCGCGTAGATTGAAGAGAACATGGGTGGTTGGAGAATAAAGAGAGATGAAACAGTAACGAGAGTGCTTGGCGGATCAAAGAGAATGAAAAGGAGGATGAAACAGTAACAATATTTGTTGCAATGCATTTTGTGCTCCAAAAATAGCAAGAAAGGAAACTAATCATAAAAGAAGGATTTTGAAATCAATTGAGTAAAAAAGGAAGTTATGTATATCAAAGAAATAAAACTAACCTTACTTATTTTGTGTGATGTCATTATATTAAATATGAAACAAAAATAAAATTACAAACCAAAAAAGGTAACTGCTACTAAATATTTTAATTATTGGTAAAAATTTGTATAGATTAATGTAAATAAAATCTAGTGTATTAATATTGTATATATAAAATATTATGTAATAACTAATGTAAATTCCCCTTCAATAAATTATGGACCCCGATTCAATAGTCCAGACACGCAAATAATAATAAGGGGATTTTTCAAAAATATGACTTTTATACTATCAATGTACAAAAATATGTGAATTATACTTTTTTTAATTTGTATGGGAAAATTTATTAAAGAAAAAATTAAAGTATTAGAAACACAATTAGTAGCTAACTAAAATATAAAAATGCTGCATTTTTTTATCATAGTTATGTTTTCTTTGATTTTGAAAGTAATTGTATTATTATTTTTATTTTTTATATTTTCCTTTATTTTTTAATTATTTTTTATTTCTTTTTTTCCTTACTTATTTTTTCTTCTATTTCTTCATTTTCTACCAATTTTTTCCTTCATTTTTTTTTTCTTTCCATTTTTCCATTCCTCGTCTTCTTCTTCTTCATTTATCTATTTTTTTCTTTCATTTGTGTTTTTTTTTCCATATTTTTTCAGTTTTCTTTTTTTTTTTCCTTTCTTTTTTTCCTTTCTTTTTTTTCCTTCTATTTTTTCTTCATTTTTGTATTTATTATTTTGTCATTCCATTTTTTTTTCTTTGTTCATACATATGAGCTTTTTTTTTTTTTTTTTTTTTTCTTCTTCCATTTTTTTTTTCATTTTTTTCTACCAATTTTTTCATTCATATTTTTTTCTTTCCATTTCTCCATTATTTTATTCATCTTCTTTTCATTTTTATTCATTCTTGTTTTTTTTTTCTTTCATCATTTCTTTTGTTTTATTTTTTTTAGTTTTTTTTCCTTTCTTCTTCTTCATTTTTTGTACTTATTCTTTTCTCATTTCATTTTTTTTCTTTTTTCTCACACATATTTTAATATTACATAATTATTTTACTATTTTTTATTTATTATATTTTATTATTGTAATTTTTTTTATAGTTTTTTCCACTATATGTAAAAAAATTAAAATCAATTTTTTCAACATTTTCTTTTTACTGTAACTCTTATAGGAACACCAAAATTTGGAAAGAAAACTAATAAAAATATGAAAACATGAATGGGTAACCAATTACCCTGATAGGAACATTCAAATCTAGAAAATAATTATACGAAGAAGATGGGAGAGAATGGAAAGGGGGTGGATCTAATTTTTTTTTTCTTTCTATCTTTAGATTTGTGGTAATTGGTTACTTTCCCGTTCTTTGTGTGCATATTTTTTGGGGTAACTGGTTACCTATATTACTAAAATCATAGTTGCTTCTTCTTCATTTTTTAATGAAGTATTCTTCCTCTTTTCCCTTAAAATTTGATGTTTCTTTCATATTTAATATGAGTAACCCATCATCCCTCTTATTGTAACTGGTTACCCCTCTTATGGCAGAAAGTTACTTCTCTCAGGATACTGGTTACCCTTCCTTGTACATGTTATTTAACCTAGCTCTAGGATTTTTTTTTAACATAGTTGTCAAAAATCAATCAAGTAACTGGTTACCTTACCCAGGATTTGAAAAAAGAAACGTACAATCTAAAAAAAATGAAAAATGTTTATAATAAATAAAAAATAATTTTAAACACAATTCTTATTACAAAAAAAAAAATGCAAAACAACCAAAGAAAAATTTAATATAAAAAAAAAAGCAAATAAGCTATAAAAATAATAATCAAATTACAAACATACCCTTCCAAATTAATAAAACTTAATTAGGAGTAAAACTATGGCATAAACCAACCTTTATACAAAAAAATGGGAAAATAAACCCATAAAAGTGAAAATTCTTAAAAAAAAAGTCATAGATGCCATATTTTTGCACTCTATTAAAAATCTCATATAAAATGTAATTTCCTCTAATAATAATGATCTAATCTAAACGGGGATTGAACCCGACGTGACTGGAAGACGCAACCTTCTGATCTGGAGTCAGACGCACTACCATTGCGCCATGGATCCACTCTTTACTGTTTTATCGCATTTCGTTATTTGACTGTTAGTACTTATTCCTTTTAAAAGAAAACTAAATAACGGAGATAGATAATTTATATTTTAAAGAAATATTTACATGTGAATTTACCACAATTACTACATTTTGCATTTTTTTTTTCATTTTTACTATCCCTAAAAAAACTTATCACTTTTATAAAGATTTTTTTTCATTAATACTACTTACTTAATATTATATTTTCACTTTTACGTTTTGCTCATTAGTTTTTTTTTTTTTTTAAATGATCACTTTTTTCCCTCTTTTTTTCACGCTTACTCACCATGTTAACTCTTTCCATAACACCCTAATCTCCAAGGACCGTTACGTTGTGCATTTTAAACAGTGATAAACTCGCTAACCGAGCCATTTGGCCATAATTGTGTAACTAAGTATGATTAACAGTTTAGGGTTAAAAAATTTGGTCAAAGATACAACGTTTTACTAAAACGTTTACTGTATACATCGGGATCCCAAAAATATAATTTAAAGGATAATTACAATAAAAGATTTACAACCAGCCGACCTAAGCGGCAAAATAGGGTTTAACCCTAGTTCCTCTTTAAACCCTCGGTCGTGGCGGTCGAGCAGTCGCATATGTACACATCGTCATATAAGCTCTCCAATTCAAGGATGGTCAAGCTTTCTTTTGCCTTTACTTACACCACATAGCACCTGTGAGCTGAAGCTCAGCAAGAAAACTCAATATGCTCATGAACAAGTAATAACATATTACCAAATCATAATAGGCATGCCTAGCAATAATAGCCCTATTCATGCATGCAATAAGTCCAAATAGATGATTGTGGATCCTGCCCTCCTGTATGGATGACTATCAAGTCAATCCTAAGTGAATATCACTTTAAGATCCTGGTAATCATGCTGGGGCTTGTAGCCCTAATCAGATAAGTGAATAACACTTTAAGATTCTGGTAATCATGCTGGGGCTTGTAGCCTTAATCAGATAAGTGACTCATGAGTAAGTCACGAACTTAAATCAGATAAGTGACTATGGAGTCAAGAACTTGAACCAGATAAGTGACTATGAAGTCACGAACTTGAATCAGATAAGTGACTATGGAGTCACGAACTTGAATTAGACAAGTGACTATGGAGTCACGAACTTAAACCATGTGACGTTACAGTCACCTGAGCCTTTGGCTCTGGCTCTAAGTAACTAGCCTGTAGACTAGACAAGTGCTTTTGTTTTCATCGAACTTAAGGTCGGTCAAGCATTTCATGCTTATGATGATAATGCTTATGTCGATTAGATCTAATCTTTTCGGCTTGCGTTAAACACGCTAATACCGTTCTTGACTCACAAGTCAATTCCATACGACCAGTGCTCAGTACTACTGCCAAACTTGACTAATGAGTCACAGCTTCACAGTCAATACTAACACCATTGCCGATTTTGACTATGGATTCAATTCCACTCACAAGTAAGCAATGCAACCAAGCATAAATCATATGTCAAATATCCAAATATAGGGCATTTAATATGCTTACTCAACATTCACTAGCATAATTATGATCATGCACATTTACAGAGACTCAAGCTTTGATCAATCTCATATTCAACATTCATTCCATGCCCTAATCACATGTATCTTATGCATCACATGCATCACATACTGGGTGCAGTTTTCTTACCTTTGATCCAAGCACAGGTTACCAATAAACGAGCCACAAGCACGATCCTGATTCCATGCCCCTAGCTATAACCTAGTCACAACCATAAACGGTGTTTCAATGAGTTCAAGTTCCGAAACCCAAATCCCGGGACCAATCCCGCGCTCTCGGGACCTCCAATTCCACCAAAAAAGGTGGTGGAATCATCCCCCGAGCCCTTGGGTCAAAACCCAAAAAAGTACCAAAAAACCAATCTCTGAAGACTATGTAGTGCTACCTTTGGGCGATACAAGCAGACCCAATGTAGAGTCCAATAACTTTACTTAGCTAGTTAGATAGTAGTAGTAGTAGTAATAGCTAGTAGTAGTTGTAGTACGTTTATGACTGTAGATTTTGGTTCAAGCCGGGACTTAGTTGGTCACTCGTAGTAACACTTGTAGATTTTATAAGTTTAACCTATAGTTTAAGAATATTAATTATAACATAAGGTTTGATTAATATTGCTGGTTGTTAATATGACAATTATTATAACCTAAGGTTTAGATAGAGCTAATAAGAATATGACACTTGTCATGAGCATGGTTATTCCTAAGGTTTAGATAGAGCCAATAGGAATATGACACTTGTCATATGTATGATTATTAAGGAATTATTATTTTAATGATTAAATAAGGGAAATATAAGACTTAGTCTTCACCAGAATTTGTTAGGAGCATGACATTTGTCACAATTTTATTTATTTGAGATTTAGATAATTAAATAGATTTTTCGTAATTTTAGGGTACTGTAACTTCCGACCTATTTTTGACCTAGTTATGTTATGAATTTCGAAAAAAATTATTTCTTGAAAGTTGTAGATAATTGAATTAGCTTTCTAACGGCATAAAGGGAGTCTAAATCGAAGTTCTAAAACTCTAGATATGTTGATTTTACTGCAAGGGAGTTTAGAGTTACGAGATTTAGGGAGTTAGAAGTTAGGATTCTATTTGTTTTTATTATTTTTGTTTTAAAAATCAAGCTTTGACTCCTTAAATCTCTCTGAACAATTTGACCAAGTCCTAAGCCTTTGGCTGAAGGATATTAAAATATTTTCAATAAAATTTATTATTTTTATTCAAAGCCAAAAAGAAGATTTTTATTCCTAGAACTCTATAAATAGGACCTAGCACCAAGCATTTTCATTCATTCTTCAAGCATTAATCAGAGCCTTCCAGGTGCTAGTGAGACTATAGAGTGATAAACACTTGGGAAGTAAGGATATAGTGTATTTCAGTTTCGAGGTATAGTTCGGTCATAGAAGCATTCAATGTATTCCTTATTCTAGTTCCTTTCTGTATTGTTCTTATAGTTTTTCTACTCAAATCCTAACTCGTATTCTCTATTCTTGGTTAGGCATCTAAGATCTCAAACGTAAGATTCTTATTGGTAAGTATCTTTTTGATGGTGTAGTTCATTCTTTTATCTCTTTTCTTTAGTATACTCACCTCTCTATTATGGTTTTTAGGAGTGTTCCAAAATCCCAACTTTGTTCTCATCATCTCGGTATTTTGGTAAGGAAAATAGGATATTTTTATATGCTTATTGTACGCCCTAAATGTCCACGGGTTATTAGCGAGCTAAAAAAAGGGCATAATTCTATCAGCCACGTGGAAGCCACCTACCCGGAGTTGCTGTTACAAGTCTCTACCTCTCTAGCTCTAGATAGCCAGAGGTTTAGTGAGATTACTAAGGCATCAGATCAGCAGTGTGGACACCACGAGCTGAGACTACATCAAGCTCGGGGAACGAGCTTGAGCTGACACCTCCAACTCTTTATAAAGTCAACCACGCAATGTAAACGTGCATATATCAGACATCACGTGTCTACTCCATTCCTGAATTCTCAGACATGCAGCATAAACGTGCGTGTTCAGACACCCCACGACTGGTTTAGGCCATGCGGCCCATTATCCCCTTTACCTATTGATTAGACCACACTTCATTGTCAGGTTTTAGCAATTAATCATGAATGTCGCAGAAGTGACATGATGGGTAAGAAGGTCACAGGATGACCTCCTTTGCAACACCCAGGTGTCCTCTCCCTATAAATAAGGAGACCCTGGGAGTTGCAAAGGGTTGGTTCCTAATTTGTAAAGGAATACCCTGTAAGGAATATCAGAGATATATCAATAATATTGGCTGGTGGACTAGAAGGATTTGAACCTTTGAACCACCTAAAAAAAGTATTCGAGTTATAATCTTCCTTTGAGATCATTCATCTATTACGGTTCATCATTTAGCACTAATCCCTCTCCCCATTCATATAATTATTTGTTGCCAAAGAACCGCGTCAACAGTTTGGTGCTTTCATTGAGAGCTTTTAGATTGGTGCTATCGCAAATACCCAACCATGGTAGTTACTCGCTCAAGACATGGTAACGAGGCGGACCAACGTGATGGGCAGGAGGCCCACCATACCGCCATGTCCGATGATCAGAACCCTGAGGTTCAGTAGTGGCCGGGCAAGCAGCCAATGGGCTAAGATGACACTGGAAGTTTGGCTCCCCGGCCGCCCAATCCAAACCTGGATTTCTACATAGCGGTAAAATGCAAAGTTGAGGAGTCAGTTGGCGAAAGCAAACCAGCAGATTCAAGAGGTTTTGGCTCGATTGCCCCCTCTTACAACCGACTCTAACGTTGAAAAGAGGCATGGTGAGACTCATAAGTCCCGCCGGGGTAATCGGTCCAGGCCCAGTCGGTCGGTCAGACCCCCAACATCAAATTCTACTCCCACGTCGCACCACCGGGAAACCACATTTGAGGAACTTCCTAGGGCCGAGTAGCAATTCAGCCAATCGGTCCGGACCTCAACTCCTAGCTCACTTCCGCCCTCGAGTGCACCCAGGAGGGCTCGAGGAAGCTCGTGAAGGAGATCTGGGGAGGGCTCGCGACGACAGCCTACCCCGGCCAGCCGTCCTGCACCCCGCTCAGAACGCCGAGTACAGGACGCGGAGGATGGTAGAGCGGAGCGGCCGCAACCTAGCTTAATCCGCCCTGACGGGACTAGGATCGCATCCCCGGTCAGGCATCCTCCTTCATCAATAAGATACCCATCTCCTCCCCGGCCAGTCCAAGACATTCCGGCTCACGGGAGCAGCAGGAGAAATCCTCCTTCCGCCGGACCTTCCCATCGTAGCCGGGCGCCCAGGGAAGTCCCGGATCCTCACCCCCAGCGGCGGGCTCCGTGCTTTTCAAATGAAAGTTACTGGACCGGGAGTTGTCGAAGTGACATCTCCGACGGAGACCTGCGCCATCGCTTGAGCTCGGCGCAGAGCCCTCAGGCCACCCCGAGGGGCGACCTCCGAGATAGTCTAAACTCTCAAAGAGGAGACCCAGTTGGAAATGGCAGCCATGCTCGCCAAGGGGAAGGCCACTCTGAAGTACGTGACAGCGGGAGCATCCCATATAACCTATCTCATGATAGGAGGGACAATAACCCGCCTAACGCGTACCGTGGAACTGGAGTTGTTGAACAGCCCCGGAACAACCAAGGAAGTCAGGGCCAAACCCTTGAGCGTCTGGCTCAGATGGAGGAGCTGATGAAGAAGCTCTTATCAGAAAAAGAAAAAGATGAGTACAACTCAGGGGAAGAACTCGAGCTCTTCACCCCCAGCATAGTAGCTACGACGTATCCACCCGGTTTCCGTATGCCTCACTTGTCCAAGTTCAATGGGGACGGGGACCCGTCAGATCATCTGGGTATGTTCAACACCCTGATGATGGCCCACAACATCGGTCCCGAGCTGAGGTGTTTAATTTTTCCTTCCACCTTGACTGGGCCGGCCAAACAATGGTTCAAGCAGAGCAAAAAATAGTCCATCAGCTCGTGGAAAACCTTTTCCACTGACTTCAAAAGGGCCTTCCGAGCTTCTCAGGCTGCTCGCGTCAAAGCTGACACCCTAGCAAACGTAAAGCAACAGCCCGGAGAACCTTTGAAAGCTTACCTGAGCAGATTCACGAACGTCGTGGCTCGGGCCAGGGATGCAGATGACAGTTCCAAACTTATGGCTTTGAGGACTGGGATCCTCGTTGGAGGTGGACTCTGGGAAGAGATACAGAGAAAATGTGTCAGCACCGTGAATGAATTCTTAAATCTGGCCCAGGGGTGGATAAACCTGGAGGAGGCGCGAGCATCGGCCGTGGGAACCAGCCAGCCCCCTGAGCAGCCCACTGGAGTGGGAACGGATGTCGTGACAGCGACACAAACCATTACACAGAATAACCAGTTTGGTGGAGGCAAGAGAAAAGGGAGCAGCGAGGGTAGCCAGCGCGGCCCAAAGAAGAACAAGTCCATAGAAAAATTTAAGCCAGTCTACGCAACTTATACCGAGCTCACACACACAAGGGAGAACATTTTCCTAGCAAACTCTACTCGCCTCCCCTGGAAGAAGCCGGAACCATTGAAGCACCAGAAGGGTAAGCGAGACCCTTCCAAGTTTTGTCGTTTTCACAACGACATTGGCCACAACATCGATGATTGTAGGCACCTGAAGGATGAGATTGAGACTCTCATCAGAGCCGGACCTTTGGCTCAGTATGCGCGGAATAGAGTTCCTGCCGGCAATCCAGCTCCGGAAGTTCCGATAAGTCAGCCCGGGTCTCGGATAGATCAGGACGTCCCTCCTCCTGTGATAGAGGAAGAGATCTCCACGATCTCCGGTGGCCCCCATCTGGCTGGCACGAGCAGAGGTGTCCAAAAGAGATACGTCAATGAACTTAAGGCTCATAATGGAGTGGAGTTCGTCCCTGAGCAGCATCTACCCAAACAACAACGATTGGAGAGGCAACCAATCATATTCACCAAGGAAGACGCTAGCCACGTCCAGTTCCCTCATAACGACCCTCTGGTCGTAGCCGTTCAGCTCGTTAACCGGAGGGTTAGGAGAGTACTGGTCGATAATGGGAGCTCGGTAAACCTATTGTTCCGGTCTACGCTGGAAAAGATGGGTTTATCTATCACTGAGCTGAAAGCCACCTCCATGATGCTATACGGATTCTCTGGAGAAGGGTCGGCGGCAATAGGAACGATCAAGCTGGTGATAACCTTGGGAGAGGGACATCGGACAGTCTCGAAACTCCTCGAGTTTGTGGTCATCGATTGTCCCGCCGCATACAATGCTATTTTGGGCCGACCTACATTGATAGCATTTGAAGCCATAACCTCCATTCGCCACCTGGCGCTTAAATTCCCCTCTTCCTCGGGGATATGCACGGTCCGAGGTGATCAGCTTGCTGCCAGGGAATGCTACAGCATTTCTATGAAGGGGAAATTAAAACCCGGGCAGATAACGATGACCGTCCAGGACGGGTATGAGGAATCTCAGGAACTTGTGTCTAGTCCTGAGATTGAAAAACCTCAGAGTGCCAAAGGGGAGGATATCATCTTAAATAATGATATCGACCCCAGAGTATGCGAGGATAGATCCGAGCTCCAGGCCATCGAAGAGCTCGAGGAGGTAAGCATCGATCCACAAGATCCCTCGAGGGTGGTGAAGCTCGGGAAAAATCTATGTAGCGAAAGGAAGGCGGAGCTGATTAAGTTTCTGCAGAAGAATCTAGACATGTTCGCCTGGTCTCATGAAGACATGGTAGGGATCAGTCCGAGCGTCATCATGCACACCCTCCACTTGGATAAAAGCATGCCCGCAAAATCCCAGAAACAGAGGCGCCTAGGAACAACCCGAGCTGAGGCCCTAGAAGAGGAAGTAGCACGGCTCTTCGGAGGTATGTGTCTGATGAGAGTCATGTTTTGAGTTATGAAGATCTGGAGCTTGAGCCAGATCTCTCATTTGAGGAGCAGCCTGTTCAGATACTTGACAAGAAAGATAAAGTCCTCAGGAATAAGACAATACCTTTGGTTAAGGTGTTGTGGAGGAATAGCAAGGTCGAGGAGGCGACCTGGGAGCTGGAGTCAGATATGCGGAGTCAGTATCCCGAGCTGTTCAGGTAAATTTCGAGGACGAAATTTCTGTAAGGAGGGGATAGTTGTAATGCCCCGGATTCCCTAATATGGTTTAAAGGCTGGATTAGTAGGCCGGGAGGGCCATAACTGTTTAATTGTGCCATTAAATGTGTTTATGCATGTTTATGAGAATTATATTATAATATGATGTTAAATGCATGCATGTGGGTCCACATTTGTTTACAGGGGTGTGTTGGTGATTTGGCCCGTTGAGGGCATAATTGTATACTTGTTTGCATGTCAATGATATATTTTGAGACCACATTATAATGTGGATTGGTTTGAGTATTTCGGCGTGAGACGATCTTTAAATATGATTTATCGGTCTGGTCATAACAGGTTTGAGCTCGGGGCTCGGGGTGAGTCTCGGGGTGATTTTAATGACTAGGGCGTTACCGGGGATTTTAGGGTAACGGGATATGAATTATTGGCGTTTGAGAATATTGAGATTAGCGGGAATTGGGAAGTGTTAATTATGATTAACGGTGTAAGCGGAAAGTACCAATTTTACCCTTGTAATGGTTTTAGAAGCCTTAAATGACTTAAGGGTATTTTAGTCATTTGGATGGATTTAAATAACCCTTTAGTTGGCTGTAGAAGGATATAGAAAGAACAGAGCAAAACAGGGTTTCTCTTCCTCATTCCCGTACATCATTTCCCTTCATTCTTCCTTTGGTGTTTTTGAGTTCAAAGTGGGGTTTCAAGCTAGGAAATCCAAGGGCTGGGTTTGTGGACTTGGTTCAACCATTGAAGGAGGCTCAAATCTGGATTTGAGGTGAGTTTTAGTCATTGGTTTCTGGTTGTGCTCTGTTTTTCCTTTAGTTTTTCAGCTTATGGATTCTTGTTGATAGTTTGGATTTGAAGAGGTTTTGATTGAAGCTTAGCTTGGGTTTTGATGAGGGTGAGTTATGGGTGATGTTTAGAGGTTAAATTGAGTGTTTGGAGGAGGTTTGGAGCTGGTTAGAGGGCTTGGTTCCAAGGGAAAACGCAGGGGAAAATTTGGTGTTGCGTGCTGTCATTTTGGCTGGTCTGGGCTGGGCGCCGCGGCATGGCTGTGGTGCGCCGCGGCCCTTGGCGTCTGGTAGAGAGGGCCACCTCTGTTAGAGGGGTGCGCTACGACGCAGCTGGGGAGGGCCGCGGCCCTTAGGGTCATTTTGGCCAGAATGGAGTTTTTAGCTTGAGGATTCAAGCCTTAGGCCTCGGGGTTGAACCTAGTACCTGATTGGGTAGTGTTTGATGTCTCGGAGGCTAGGTTTTGGTTTGGGAACCCTCTGTTATCATTTTTATTGATGAATCCTATATTTTGGTTATGACCAGGTGACCGTCAAGGAATTTAAAGGTTGATCGTTCTCAGGGGTCGTTCTTATAATAACTTTCACTCGAACCAGAGGTAAGAAAATAGTGTATGGATACAGATGCACCCTGTATATGTATATGACATGCATGGTTTGTTATTGAAGCATGTTGGTTGGTATATGTGGACATGGATTGCATATTAAATGCTAGTGAACACTGATTACTTGTTTATGGCACTGACTAGTCAGGGACCGACCCTAAAGTCGATGAACATGCATTGAATGGCTCTATGACATTAATGCTGGACCGACCCTAAGGTTGAATAACTTATAAGCGCTTGCCTGGTCTAAGACCAGATGTTCATAGCCAGGGCATATGGCCCCGGTGACTGTTTGTCACATGGCTAGGGGACGCTGTCCATAGTTACGACTCTAGAGTCGGGAGGAAGGTTATGTTGGTGACCAATCGCCATGCACCTATCCTGATCAAACTTATGAAAGAATCACTTATCTGTTAAGCCCTGGTGACCCTATCGTCACATGGCTAAAGGGAGCTGTACCCACTTTTGTGACCTTTGCTACTGTCACCTATCTATTTTGGACTGGTGGTCCTGAATGAATATTATGATCATCGTTGATATTATATCATGCTTTGTTATGTTTTCTTGCTGGGCCTTGGCTCATGGGTGCTATGTGGTGCAGGTAAAGGGAAAGAGAAGCTCACCCAACCCTGAGTGGAGAGCTTGGACGGTGTTGTGTACATATTGGGCCGCTTGACCACCACGGTCAGGGAGTTCTCAGAGGGACTAGGGGTTTACCCTATTTTTGCCGCTTAGGTCGGCGGGGATTGTAAATTTGAGACAATGGCAACCATTTTGTATTATGAACAACTTGGAAATGTTTTTAAAGGCTCATGAGCAGTTTATTTACTTAATGAAATGTATCCTTTCCTTTTTACTGGGTTTTCACCTTAACCTAATAATAACACTTAGATCACGTTTTTAACCAAAGGACTCGGGTAGCGAGTCAAATTTCCGGTTCACTGTTCACTGTAACTGTTCTGGGGTAGCCAGGGCGTTACAACCATCCAGGTTGAAGACCTAGCAATGGTACAACATGCCTCCATGGAGGAGCTGGAGGATGCCCTGTCCGCCTCAAGGGCAGCCTTGGCTTCTTCAAGCCCCACCTTCGCGGCGTCCAGGGCGACCTTGACGGCCTCGGCCTCTAGCAGTTTGGTCCGAGATGCCTCCAGCTCATCCTGCACAGTCGCCAGGTCAGCTTTCGCATCCTGCTCCCGTTGCTGAGCGGACGCGAGGGCGGCCTGATGCTCGCCCCTGATCTCTGCAAGCCTGGCCCTGGACCGAGATATGCTCCGGTGGAGGGCCAAAATCGCCTGCAAGTCGAAAAAATGTGAGGCGAGTGCCTTAGAAATGAAGCAGATAAGAAAAAAAAACTAGTGGTAGGGCATAATTACCGTGAGGGTCATCCCCATTGAAGACTCCATCATGTTCTCAGGGCTCCTCGTCTCGATCTCCTACAAGTCCCTCGGGGTGGCGTTGTAATAGTGATCCACCGTATAACTCACGGTTTCGTAAATCGTCCCTCGAAAGGCCTCGGGGATCTTCTCCAGGGCCTGAGTGTTGACCGGGATGCGCACCGTGGGAGTTGGAGCCGCTAAGGTCCTGGTCGGCACCTCCTTTTCCCGAGCAGGAACGGGAGGTCGCGGGGGAGGTGGAGCCATCTTCTCTTCTGCAGGAGGGGGTGGAGGAACTTTCTCCATAGCAGAGGGGCCCTGGATTTTCCCCTTGGCCGGGGACTTGGAGGTAGTCCCGACAACTTTCTTCGCCAACTGGAGCCTCTTCACCAAGGGCCCGGACGGCTCGGAGGAAGGGTTTCCCCCCTGGAACATAGATCGCAGATCGTTACCCCCGGGCTGCGACATCTCCTCGTCTGAAACAAAGACAGTAAAGCATTAATATGCATGTAAAAATACTTTGATAACAAAAAAGCTAAAGTATGTATAGAAAAAGGTCCTACCCTCCGAGCTAGAGGAGGAATCTATTGTCACGACCTCCGGCCCTGGAGCTTCTACGGGAGAGTCTAAGATAATGACCTCGTGGGTGAGAAGAGGTTTGGAATCCGGATCCGCCTCAGGACTAGACTCCTCTACATACTACTTAAGACCCGGAGCTACTACACCCTCCAGAAGGGAGGGCCACGACCTAAGATTGGTCTCGTACTCCTCAAAGAAGGCCGACCTAAAGGCCAGGGTATTATCTACTACTACAGTACCCCTAGGGCAGCCCATATCATAACGCAACACGAGCTGGTCAACACACTGGAGTAGGGTGATGTTGAGGTCTGGGTCATTTTGGTGGTGGTGAATGAGTTGGCTGGGGTTAAACCTAGCAAGCCGTAGGTTTGCGACGGCCCTGTCTAAGTCCCTAAATAAGTAAGGGTTACCTTGGCCGAATGCTACCCCGGACTGGGTCCTCTCTGCATTAATCTCCTGGGCGACCTCTAGAGCCTGCTTCCGGCGCACGAGGGGCACCTCGTCCTCCTCGTCCTTGTCCGCAGCCCCCTCCTCGGGGATGGGCGCCATCTCGCGAGCAGCGGGTATGGTCCGCGGCCTCCTCAAGGCCAGAGTCCGACCTGGGGAAATTAACTTATACGACAGCATCGTCTTGTCAGACACGAGCTGGCGGTAATCTTTTTCACTTGGGGGGAGCCCCGCCAAGGTTTCGTATTGACCCCCAAGGGTCACTGACTTAGCCGTCCTCGCGAAGAAAGATGCATGATAGTTTTAAGTCAGCAACAAATGGAAAGAGACTAATCAGCGGACAACTTACAAGCTAAAGTTAGAAGGAACTTACGAGGACGGTTGAAGTAATGGAATTCGCAGTTGCGAAACCCCTTTGACATGAAGAATTGATCCTTGAAGTCATTGGGGTGGCTGGGCAGCTCGATAACCGCTACAGTGTTAGGAAAACGGGTCAGGTAGTAGAACCCGTCACCTCGCCCCCACTGCTCCGGGCTGGCTTTGAGGCAAAAGAAGTAAAGGATGTCCGCCGGCGTGGGGACCTCCCATTCCTGCTTTAGGAACATATACTTCAACCCCGCTAATAGACGGTATGAGTTAGGGGGGAGATGGAAGGGGGCCAGTTTCGCGTAATTTAAAAAATTCGCGAAGTACTGGTCCAGTGGAAGGAAGGCCCCAGCCTTGAGATGCTCATCGCTCCAGGCAGCGTACTCCTCGTCGAGCGGCGCGTAGCTCCGCTCGCCCTCAAGGGGAGGTCGGGCATCCAGAGCACCCCTCCCTATCTCAATATTATGGGAAAGCATAATTTTGTTAACTTTCCCCTGGGTGGTGACCTTCGAGGCGATCCTCTTGGCCTCGAAAAAGGCGTCGGGCCCCACCTCGACCTCTTTCTCCACGATGGGACCGAAGTTGGGGATCGGGGAGTTTGTGGCCACCTCTTTCCCTTTGCTGGCTTGTTGGGAAGACGAGTTGCCAGAACTCTTCTTGTATGCGCTCTTCTTGGGTGCCATCTGGTCGCCTAACGAACAAAGAAGAAGGTTTAGAAAAGGCGACGTAAGCATAAGAAAGAATCTAGCGCGAAGGGTTTCCTTTACACGGGCTGAGGTAATCTCAGCCCGCGGCGAGTAAGACCACGTGGTTCTATGAACACGCGCCTGCGCTCCCAACGGGTCCCCGATTGCTCGGGATCTGTGTGTCAGGAGGGTCATAATAAGGTTTTCCTTGGAAGGAAAGTTTCGAAAGGCAAAACTGCCTGTGAAGCGTGTCCCCTAAGCTACCCGGTTTTTGCACCCTAGAAACTGGTTGTTCCAAACAGGCATAAAATTTTTTACCCAGAAAATCACCCTAGACCTTTGTCCTATGAGTCATGTTCCTAAGCATTCTCTTTCCTACGGTCGATACCCCTAGGATAAAAGCCTACACACAAAATACTAGTAAAGAAAAACAAAGTACAGGCAAACTAATGCATGCGACTGAGAAGAAAGTTTCCCTAAGCAAGGAAAAGGGAAAACATTTAAAGCATGCAGCAAACAGAGGACTTACAGAGATTTTTTGCTGCGTAAAGACTGAAAGGAGAGTCTGGGTTGAAGTCCTGTTGGAATCGCTGGTACCGGAGTCACGGAAGAGCCCTCGTGCCTGAACCTCTGGAACGTTGGGAATAGTGACCGGAAGAAGGAAAGGGTTTTGAGACTCAGAAGAAAGAAGAAGAGGAGAAAATTTTCAAATAAAAGGGTGGCTCATGCGAAAGGTGGCCAGCCATATATATACGTAAAAGGCCAGAGGATGAGGGCCGTTCGATTGTCTTGATGTGGGAGACGAGGATCACTACTCGAAAGACGAAACGACGGCCGAAGATAGGCTAGGCCATTTAATGCGGTTCTCGAAAGATGGATTGTCACCAACCACGATGCTCCACGTATCCGATACCAGCGTAATGGGCAGGATATGAAGAGTCCACAAGGAAGCCTAAAAGCCCCCACTGTGGCCCCAGGTGACGTCATGTGCCACGAGCTGGGCTTGGGGGGCAAATGTACGCCTTAAATATCCACGGGTTATTAGCGAGCTAAAAAATGGCATAATTCTATCAGCCACGTGGAAGCCACCTACCCGGAGCTGCTGTTACAAGTCTCTACCTCTCTAGCTCTAGATAGCCAGAGGTTTAGTGAGATTACTAAGGCATCAGATCAGCAGCGTGGACACCACGAGCTGAGACTACATCAAGCTCAGGGAACGAACTTGAGCTGACTCCTCCGACTCTTTATAAAGTCAACCACGCAATGTAAACGTGCATATATCAGACATCACGTGTCTACTCCATTCCTAAATTCTCGGACACACAGCATAAACATGCGTGTTCAGACACCCCACGATTGGTTTGGGCCATGCGGCCCATTATCCCCCTTACCTATTGATTAGACCACACTTCATTGTCAGGTTTTAGCAATTAATCATGAATGTCACAGAAGTGACATGATGGGTAAGAAGGTCACGGGATGACCTCCTTTGCAACACCCAGGTGTCCTCTCCCTATAAATATGGAGACCCTGGGAGTTGCAAAGGGTTGGTTCCTAATTTGTAAATGAACACCCTGTAAGGAATATCAGAGATATATCAATAATATTGGCTGGTGGACTAGAAGGATTTTAACCTTTGAACCACCTAAAAAAAGTATTCGAGTTATAATCTTCCTTTGAGATCATTCATCTATTACGGTTCATCATTCAGCACTAATCCCTCTCCCTATTCATATAATTATTTGTTGCCGAAGAACCGCGTCAACACTTATATGTTATGTTGATATGTTATGATAAGTTATGCTATAGTATGTTATGTTATGTTTTCTTATGTTTCATGGTTATGATTTACCCTACCTCAGATATTAGACAGGGGACGTAGATGGGTTATCATAAACCTACCATGTGATCTAACCTACCTCAGATATTAGAAAGGAGACGTAGATGGTTTATCACATGTTTTAATGGTCATTAATAGTATAGTCTTATATGATGTACATCTTTATAGATATATGTTATATGTTTATAGCTTATAGTTATGTGTATGATTATGTTTCATGCTTGTAGTAGATTTTCCTTGCTGGGCATTAGGCTCATTCCCTTATGTTTTATATGTGTAGGAAAATAGTTATGGCGGCGGAAAGATTCTTGGCAGCTTGGGGATGTGTATTGAGGCAGGATGGAATCGATGGACTGAGCGTTCGATTAGAGGATGAAGTTTTTTTAGTCTTTTAGTTATAATTTCTATGTATTATTTTTCCGCACTTAATTTTGTAACCAATTTATTTAAGTTATGTTTTGCTTTATTTTCAAAACAATGGGATCCCATATCCTAAATGAATTTTTATGTATTTAACCTTTACTTTACATTTTTTAAATAAAGTTATGGTTATTTCATATGTACGTTTTCCTCAGATTAGTATAATAGTTATTAATGGTCCAAGGTCTAGAATAGTTGGGTTCGTTACACCCAACTCCCCCAAAACAAAGCACCTAGCGCTGTAGCGCTACCAACCTAGAGCTACAGCACCCAAACCAGATTTCTGGGTTCTAACTTCGTGTTCTTTGAGCTTCAAAGCTCCAAATCCGACCCCAGCCTATCCAAATCTCAAAATTAAAGTTCCCAAACATCCTAATCTCCCAAAACCAAACCCAAGCTTCAATTCATCCAAAAACTCATCAAAACATAAAATCTAATCAAAGCTTAAAAACTTTAAAAATTAAGAACTTAAAACTTGGATTACCTCAGATCATGTCATTTCTCGCTAAATCCTCCAGCTAATAAGCTTATAATCTTCCCTAGAATCGCTATGCCTTGATCCTCGCTTGAATTCGAGTCCTAGAACTTAAGTTTCCTTCAAAAATGTGATCGGGTGTCGAAAAGGGAACAGGAGGAAGAGAGAACGTTCTGAACATTCTTTTATAATTCTAACAGGTTACCTCAAGCTTAAGTAACCTCAAGCAAATCCTAATGCTCGAGGTCCCGAAAACGCCCCCGGGGGTAAAATAGTCAAAATTCTCAAATTTCCCCTGATCTCACTAACTCCCAATTTATCATCAAATATTTATTCCCATTACCCAATAACTTGATAATGTGCTAAATACCCATTGACTCACTCCGAGTCAAGTATGAATCCTGTTGTGACTTTCCCACTAGCTTGCCTCCTAGGATCGTCTTGTGCTGAGTAACCCTAGCATAACCAAATAATAATAAAGCACCACATATACCACATATATGCCAAATATACCCGAAATGCCCTAAATATGAAAATTTCCCAATTAAACAGAAATGGGCCCCCTTGCATATTTAATACACCTAAACATGCATATAATCATTTAATTGCATAATAAATCAATTATGGCCCTCCTAGCCTCCTAATCAAGGCCTTAAGCCTTATTAGGAAATTTGGGTCATTACACTTTCAGTCTCTTTCTCTTTTGTTCCCAAATATTATGGCTCTATTTTCGTTTTGACCCTCAATTCATTATGCATATTTTTCTTACAAACTTATTTATTTGTCCATTTTCTTCTATGATAAAGAAACTTTGACTGTGGCCAAAATATGAAAAGTGCCCAATTAAACAGAAATGGGCCCCCTTGCATATTTAATACACCTAAACATGCATATAATCATTTAAATGCATAATAAATCAATTATGGCCCTCACGACCTCCTAATCAAGGTCCTAAGCCTTATTAGGAAATTTGGGTCATTTCACTTTCAGTCTATTTCTCTTTTGTTCCCAAATATTATGGCTCTATTGTCGTTTTGACCCTCAATTCATTCTGCAGATTTCTCTTACAATAAATCAATTATGGCCCTCACGACCTCCTAATCAAGGTCCTAAGCCTTATTGGGAAATTTGGGTCATTTCACTTTCACTTTCAGTCTCTTTCTCTTTTGTTCCCAAATATTATGGCTCTATTGTCGTTTTGACCCTCAATTCATTCTGCAGATTTATCTTACAAATTTATTTATTTGTCCATTTTACTTTCCAAGATGAAGTGCAGAACAATTCATTTTGACCCTTGAAAATGAAGATTTAGATTAAACAAAACTGCAGGACTAGTTTTCTATTACTTAATTAAGTTCTAACTTCTTGACTGCATAAAATGAGTCCTTTGACATTTTTTATTTTTCTCTTTTAGTTATTGCAGAGGAAGACAAATGAGTAAGATATGTATATATGTGTATGTATATATATTTCTTCTTAAGTAATTGCAAAGAAGGGCATATATGGGAAAAATGCAATGCTAATTCCATACGAGAATATGCTCATTTGATGGGTCAAACTAATTAGAAGAATCTGTTATGATTGGTTAAATACAAATGATAAGTGTTAAAATACAAGCAAGGTATAAACACTTAGTAAAATTCACATAATGAAGATGTGAATTTTGAGCTTCAATTGTAGGTACTTATAAAATGCAATTTTAGGTCCAAAGTGATGCATGAGAGTATCTAAGTGTTCCAAAAAGTTTTGTAGCATTTAGAGCATTTTTAGGACATTTGGGAGTGTCCAAAATCAGAGAAGGTGGCAATACATCGCCTGATGCATAGGGTTTCAAAAAACCCTAACAAGCGATGCATCACTTGCTTGCAGGTGATGAATCGCCTACTGTAGTGCGTGAAATTACGTAAAATGCTCATAATGATGTGTTTTTCAAGTCTAATCCTATTGGTTAGACCTAATGACGGTGCCTACTCTATATAAGGGTCAAAATAGTGTTTTGGAAGACTTGATCACTTTCTCCAATCTCTCTCTACCCTTTTTTTTTCTCTCTAAATCTAAGAATCTCTAGTTTTTTCTCCAAGAACTTTCAAAGAAAGTGCTTGACTTTGAGAGTTGAAGGCTCGTTCAATCTCAATCCTCATTTCCTCAAGAGAAGGCCTCAAGCATCCATGGTGGCTAGGAAATATAGTATTAGGACACGTTTTGCAATGTGTATAAGCCTTAGTGTTGTGTTTTTGGTTTTTGCCTAGAGTTTTTGAAGCTTCATCAAAGTTGAACAACACAGTTGATCTAATTGGGTTTGCAAGTTCTTTCTCAATCATTTTTAAATCTCTGTCAATCTAGTTTTTGTGTAGATTCTATTTTTTAAGGTGGTGTTATCTCACTCTTCCCCAACAGATTCTATACTAAAAGCCCTGCACCGCTATTTGTAGATTTTTATTTAATTTAATTGTAGGAAAAATACCAGTTTGACCCCTGTATTTTGCCCAAATACTCGATCGGTCCCTGTGTTTTGTTAAATGACTAAATAGACCATGTGTTTTGCAAAATTGAACAAAATGATACCCTGGACCCGATTTTGGTCAAATATTTTATCAATATGACTAAAATGCCCTTGAGTTTTTTTAATTAATGAATTAAATTATATGAAATAAAATAACATTGAATTAAAAATAAATATAAAATTAAAAAAATCATAAAAATCATATTTTAATTAATTAAATTAGAATAATTGTTTTTCATCAAGTCAAAATTTAAACAAAATCAATAACCTAAATTACATTAAAACTAAATCTAACCAAAAGTAATCATAAATTTTAATTAAAAATCAAAATAAAACCAATCCTAAACAAAAAAAATAAATACAAAATTCAATGTTTTTTTTCTTCATTTTCCTCCACATTCATGCCCAAATTCTTATTCATCCATAATCATAAAAGCCCAAAATTAGAAAGAACAAATCCAACTCCAAAGTTCATGAATACAACCTAAAAACTCAGAACATCAATAAAATCAAAATGACAACATCATGGTTTCAAATTCTTGCTATTTCTAATAAGCTAAAACATAAATCTTAAAACCCATATCTCCCGAAAAAACCACTCATCCCCATTACCTGCAACCTAGAAAAACTCAAAACATTACAACCCAGAAAAAGCTCAAAACATTACAAAAAGCCAAACCAAATGCAATATGGCCCAGAAAATCAAACCCAGATTCTTTCATCATTGTCATCATCTTCTTGAATAAATTAATAAACAAAATCACTAAACTAATACTATCAACATCATCATCATCAATCTAAATAGATAAACAAAATTATAAATAAAATCACAAAACCAAGGTGAACCGAGATCTTGCTACCTCCGACGTTCACAGCTTTGACCTCGCCGACCAAAAGCCTTATCCAACCACATTGAAGTAGCTCTGACCTCGTCACAGCCCATGCCCACCATCTGACAAAGCCCAGATCTACCTTCGATGTTTGCAACTCTGGCCTTACAACTTCAACATCACTAACCACAAGCCCCCTCAGACCATGTTCAAGTAGCTCCAACCTTGCTGCAATCTTTGCCTCCTATTCGACCAAGCCTAAGCAGCCCAGATTTCCCAGCCCCTCGAAAATCCCCCTCTGACCACTTTGGGCCAAAACTGATTGAAGAAGAAGAAAGAATATGAGAAGGATGATAGATCTAAGGTTTGATTTTTGTATTTTGTTTTTGTTTTATGATTTTAATGTTCAGTAATTGTGTTAATTGATTCTGATTTGTTTTTATTTTTTATATCAACTTTTTTTATTTTTTATTTTTGGTTAAAATTATTAAATTTGTATAATGAATTAAAATATATTTTTTAAATAAGTATAATATTTATTTATATTTTATATTTTATTTTAATTTGTTTTATTTTTTGTTTAATTAAATAATTGATCAAATCAAGGGCATTTTAGTAATATTGAAAAATTATATGACCAAAATCGGGTTCAGGGTATTATTTTGTTCCATTTTGCAAAACACATGGTCTGTTTTGTCATTTAACAAAACACAGAGACCGATCGAGTATTCGGGCAAAGCACAGAGGTCAAACTGGTATTTTCCCTTAATTTTATTGGAATATTGTCCGATCATGTGAGATTATGGTATATAAAACTTTTTTAACAAATGTTTGATAAAAACTTAAACTGATCAAAATATTTTATTTATCAATAACATAAGCCTTTTATGTCACCGCATAATTCTTTATTTAAGGAAGGTTTAATAAAAAATTATTTATTACTATCAAGAAGATTACTTGATCATACCTTTGGCATATATGGACAAGTAGTAGTTGACGCTTCTTCATCAAGTTTTTGTTATTAGGTGTTTTCAAATAAGGTTGTAGGTTGTTGAAGTTTCTGAGCATTTTGAGGTTTCATATCAAGTTGCAGATGTTGCAACAGTGGTTGTAGAGGTTGCACCTCAAGTTGCTATCATAGAGGTTGCAGATGTTGTCAATAGTTGCAACAGTTGCAATGGTGGTTGTAAATATTGCAATAGAGGTTGCAGAGGTTCCAAATAAGGTTGCACTTCAGGTTGCAAATGTTATAGTAAATGTTGCAGATGTTACCAATGAGGTTGCACTTTAGGTTATAAATGAGGTTTTACCTTAGGTTGCAGATGTTACAATAGAGGTTGGAAAGATTGCCAAAGAGGTTTGCTAATGTAACATCCCAAATTTCCTAATGTGGCTTAGTGCCTGGATTAGGGGCTTGGGAGGCAATAACTGTGTTATTATGTGAATTATATTATAATATAATCATGCTTGCATGTTAGGAATATTAAATATGTGTATGTGGCCCGTTTCTTATAAGAAGGGTATTTTTAGTAATTTGACCCGTTCAGGGTATAAATGTAAATATGTGTTTGTGTGATTGAGACCACATTATTATGTGGATATATTTGGGTTACTCGACGTGAGGCGATCCTGATGAGCAAGTTAGCAGAAGAGTCACAACGAGATTTAATACCCGGCTCGTGGTGAGCTAGGGAGTATTTTAGTAATTTAGTACATTACCTGGAATTAGCGGGTAATGGGAAATTATTGGTAATCATGTGGGAACATGGAAAGTAATGGGAATTATAGGATGTAAATTGTGAGTAGCGGGGTATGAGTCAAAGGACAAAATTGCCCTTGGGAGCATGTGAAGAATAAGCTAAGGGCAAGGGGCAATTTGGTCATTTCTGGCCACATATGTGACTTGGTTGGCTGGGAACCTTTGAGAGGACTTAGGAGACCAAAAGGAAACTCTCAGCAGCATCATTTTTTTTCTCTCTCTCGTATTCTCTCTGTTTCATGTAGCTTGGGAAGAATTTTGAGGAAAATTGGAGGGCCAAGCTTAGGAAATTGAAGGGGGTGATTAGTTGAGTTGGGGATTCAATTCAGGGTGATTTTATCTTTGAGGTAAGAGCTTAAAATTTGGTTTGGTTCTTGGAAATTTTGTAGTTTTGTTTGAAGTTTAAGTATTTGTATGCCTAATAGTTTGGAGGATGAATTCTAAAGTGTTGATGAGTTTTTAATCTGGTAATTGATAGCTTTTGCTGCTGGAAAGAAGTGTATTGACTTTGGGGATTTGATTGAAAGATTGAGGTATAATTACATGGTTTCTAGTTGGGTTCAGCTAAGGGAAAAACCCAAAAAATCTGGGTTCGAAGGGTTGGGTCGCGGCCTTGTTCTTGGTGTGTCGCGGCCCTATGGAGCAAGAAGGAGCCAGGAGGGCTCAGAGGCAGAGGCGGGCCACGGCATGGGTCCTTAGGGCTGCGGCCCTTAAGGGGATTTTTGCCCTAGGGGTGTTTTTAGGTTGGGAACTTAACCTTTTGGGCTCGGGATCGATTCTACTTCTGTGTTGGGTGGAATTCGATGTCCCGGAGGCTAGGACTCGGTCTGAAAGCCTTTAATCACTCGTTGTTGATGGAATCCATTATTATGGTTGTGACTATGTCATCGCTAAGGGCTCGGATCAGGAATCGTACTCAAAAGGGCGTCGCTAGTAACTTGCATTTGGATCGAAGGTAAGAAAACTGCTCCCGGTACGTTAATGTGTGATTAAAGCTTAGTCAATGTTGAATATAGATATGATTAAGGCTTTGGCCCTGTTAATGAACATGATTATAATTATGTTTGTGAATGTCTGGTTGAGTACACTGGAATGCGCATAATTGTGATTATGCCTATGACTGCTATTTGAATGTATTATAATGCATTGTAATTGTTGTTATGTATGTTATATGAGATATGTGATTGTCTGTTGTGACTGGAAAGCTCGGTTTATAAACCAGGGGATTATTAGAATGTTAGTTGGGATTGACTTATTAGTCAAGGTTACTTTGGATTCTGAGAGACTCGACTTATAAGTTGAGGGTCCTAATGCTTAGACTTATAAGTCGAAGGCTTGTAAGGCTCAACTTATGAGTCGAGGATCAGTAGGACTCGGTTTATGAGCTGAGATTGGCATTATGCACGTGGAGTGTGGGCCACCATGGTTGGGCCACCCTGGGAGTGCGACATGCACTTGACTGGCTCGGATGCCAAACAAATGGAAAGGGAGTGCAACATGCACTTGACTAGCTCGGATGCCATACGAATAAGAAGGAGTGCGATACACACTTGTGTAATCCTGTGGTGGTTAATCTGTATATTTGGTTGGGAAAGTTCAGCTTATAAGCTGAAGGTTTGTCTGTGTTATCTAATAAAGGGTCTGGCTTAATAGTCAAGGTTATAACATGCTCTACAGGTTTGACTTATCAGTCGAAGGTTAAAGGATTCAACTTATCAGTCGAAGATTGAAAAGACTTGACTTATCAGTCAAAGGATAAAAGGATTCGACTTATCAGTTGAAGGTTTACGTAACTCAACTTATCAGTCGAAGATTACGGATCTGACTCGTCAGTCTGAGGTTACAAATGCAACTTACCAGTCGAAAAACAAAGACTTGACTTATTAGTCAAAGGAAAAGTACTCGACTTATCAATTGAAAGTTAAAGGACTCAGCTTACCAGTTGAATTTTAAAGGAATTGACTTACTAGTAAAAGGTTGATGCATCCAGCTTATTAGTCGAGAGTTTAAGGAAGCCACTCTAGAAGCGAGGTATACGCTTGAATGCTTCTAAGGTTGCTGGAAATGTTAGCATCACATCCTCTTGGATAGCTTTAGGGTCGATTGTATGAAAGATGGAGATGGGCCCTGTAGCCACTCAGCTAAGTTAATTACATGCATTAGTAGGATTATTGTTACTAGGCATGTTAGTTGTAAATTTATGATATGCCAATGTACTACTTATAAGTATGATTATGTTTTCTTGATGAGCCTTGGCTCACAGGTGCTAGTTGGTGCAGGTAAAGAAAAGGGAAGATTGGATCAGCCATGAGTTGGAGAGCTTCAGGGGTGGAGTGTACATATGTGGCATGCTCGTCCGCCACGACCGAGGTTGTCAGTTGGAACTAGGGTTGAACCCTGATTTTTCTGCGTAGGTCGACTGTTGTATTCATTTTTGGGTTGTAACCATTTTTAATTACAATGAAATTCCATGCATGGAAGTTAAACATTTTTAATAAAATCATTTACTTTGATTGAAATTTTTAGTACCTAAACCTGCAATTAGTTTAATCAGACGGTTTAAACTCAAATGACTCATTTAGCGAGTTAAGCACTATTTAAACTACAACATAGTGTAATGGTCCTTATTAGGAGGGTGTTACAGCTCATGTTAGCAAAGAGGTTCCCATACAATCCAATGCAACCTCATACAACTCATGGCAACTTAAAAACTCATATGTTATTTCATCCTTATGCAACTCATGCAATCCACTACAACTTCAAATGAAAGCTCATGCAACCCAATGCAACCACATGCAACCTAATGCAACTAATAGCAACTTAAAAAACTCATATGCTAATTTCACTCTTATGTAACTCATACAACCACTGCATTCTCAAATGCAAATTACATTATGGTAAGCAACTTCCTATGCAACCTATAGCTTGTTTTTTTCATCATTTTCTTGTTATTGTTGTCCATTTCATCATATAGCTTTATTACATGTATAATATTTTTTTTATCTTATATAGTTTTCCTATGAAAAGTATGTCTCTCAGTCAAAAGTCACATATTTTACATTATCATGAATAAAGATCACTGGATATCCAGACCCAAACAAAAGTTGTATTTAACAAAACTAAGTAATGATCAAAGATAGTCTTTCATAAAGCTTTTAATTTTTTGTGAGTTGTGAGAATGATAAAATAACTTTGAAACTTCTATTGATCATTTGAGTTAGTAAAATTAATTTTTGGGAATTTAAAACATGACATTTGCTAGAGGGATCATTTTTGTTTTAAAGAACCTTTGTATTTTATTGTAATTTTCTTTTTTATTTCTTGAATTTTTCTTTATTTGTATATTGTCTCTTGTCAAAAAAAATAAATGAAATATATATATAAAAATGAAAAAAAAAGGCAAAAAGAAAATAACAGGAGCAATATTTTTCATTTTCATCTTTTGTATTTTTGTTGAAGAAAAAAAAGTTGTCAAATAAAAAAAATCAACATTAATACTACACTTGTGTACAATTTTATGTGATTTAAAAATTAAAAAAAAGTTGTGTATTTTATTTTGTATTGTTCTTCGTTTTGGCTCTTGGCTCTTAGTGTTGTATTGTAAAATCCCGAAGGATTTTATATCATTTAGATTCCAATTAATTGACTAGCCTATCTCTTGATCAATACTTGTTGACATTACTTGTCCTAAAAATATTACATCCATTTTTTAGCGCTAATGGATAAATTTACAACTCTGAGAGTGTCAACTCTCTCCTTAAAAATACTTTTAATACCTTTGTGAGGATTTTGAGTTGAGACTTTATTCTTTGGTGATTTTTCAATACTGTTTGTGTTAAGATTGTGGGAAGATGAATATGGTTTGGTGCACACTGTAAAGAACGCCCTAGACTAGTACTTATTAAAACATTCACATATCGCTGGTCCATAAAGAAAACCACTTTTTATAAAGGTCTCAGTGGGGACTTGCTTAAAACAATGCAAGTTGGGCCCATTAGTTTAAAAAGAAAATATGAGTTTTTATGCAAAGTTCAAAAGAAACAATATTAAATAATTAAGTCCCACTGATAATTGAGAAAGTCTCTTAAAACATAACATATTTAAAATGGCGTCCTAAAGTGATCGTTTATTCCGTCCATAGGATACCCCACGCCATACACCTTACGACGATAGAACTCTTCACGTCACCACACGTGCCACAGAGGAATCCTATTTGCTACCTGGAAGGGAAAGTAAGGGGGTGAGCTAAAAGCCCAGTAAGGAAGTACAAACAATAAGCAAGTAAGGATACAACAAATACGAACACTAACGTTCATCTAACACATCATGGCATATCATAACATTATCGTAACATATCATCATAGCACATCATAACGTAATCGTAACATATCATCATTGCATATCATAACGTAATCGTAACATATCATCATAGCACATCATAATGTAATCGTAACATATCATCATTGCATATCATAACGTAATCGTAACACATCATCATAGCATATCATAACGTAATCATAACATATCACATTCATACAGCATACATGATGAGCATGGCCCGCTAGTTGTCCATGTCACCCTATAAGGTAAACAAGAGTCTCTAGTCCTTGAATAACCTCGGCGCGTCCGCCCTAGGAGTTACTTCTTTATATCCTTAGTAACTCGGGTTACGTCTTTATATCCTTAGTAACCATTTAATGTGTCGCGTTCATCACGCTAACATCCATAAACATATCATATTCATACAAGTTACATATCATCACATTATAGCATTCATAATTCATCACAATTCATTCATACAACAGTCTTACCATTCATAGCATAAAATCATAGAATCTATCTAACTTCCTTACCTCAGGTCCGAGCTAAGAAATTTCACAACCTCTCAACGAGCCTATACCATAACCAAAACAACATTTCTTAGGTTCATAAAATTACTATTTTGCCCTTCCATACAACTCATGTGTGCATGGGCCATGCACACATAATAATATTTGCACATAACATGCAATTATTCTTAACTACACATAAAGCCATAAAAGAATTAATAATGCTCATTTTTACCTATTTTACATGCATGATCTTTCTATAAAAGCCACATAGTTGAATAATAAACATAATTTTGGACGTAAAAGTGGATTTGCATGTAACATGCATACGTGGGAACATTGCGTAAATGAGACGTTTTAAAAACGATAATTCTACATTTCTTACTTTTATCGTTTTAAAATTAATAGACATATAACATGCTTTATTTTTCTTAAAATTTATAGGTTGATTAAATTTCTCAAAACATTATTTTATTTTATAAAATAATTTGATTTAGCTTTTAAAAAAAATGTGACAATTTCCTTTATTATTCTCAAATTACAAAGAAGTAACAAAAAGCTTGGAATTAATTAATATACCTATGATTAATATGTTTCTTTAGAAAAATAAATTTTAACACTGGTTAATTGTGTTACATAAATGTTGTGAGAAAAATATATCTTTAAGTGTGGGAAAAATATATTTTATTTAAATTATTTAAGACTTAGTTTTATGTAATATAAATCCATATGTGACAATTAAATAATCATTTTTAATCATTTAAACCAAACTTTCAGTCACTATTTAATTTTTTTAAAAATCACAAATAAATTGAATCTAAATATTTTTCTCAATCAAAATAAAGAAAAATCATAACTTATCAAAATATGCATTCATACCATATTAAAATACCATTTTTAATATTACCATAACTTTGGATAATAATTTTGTTTAAAAAAACTCATCAAATTCATTTTAGTGAAACACACTTCACATTTTTTTACAAAAATTCCAGCAACCATTTTTATCTTTAAAAATCACTATATTCAATTTTAAAACTCCTATTTTTCTAAAAATTCAATAAAAATTATGTAGGTATTTATTTGAGTAAAATATCATTTTATTGGGACTTAAAATACCCTTTTTAATTCCATAAAATTAACATAACATCAAGGACATTACTTATGCATGCAAATCATTTTTTTTTTATCAAACTTTTACCCAATTACTTACAAAAATCGGCAAGCTTAATTTCTCATGAAATTCATCTTTTATCCCAAAAAATTTCACATAAAATCATACATGTCCAAAATCTCATCATACTCTTATTATATACATAATTCTAAGAATATTACTAACATATTCACATGCAATCTTATAAAATCCCATTTTTTTCTATTCCATTGAATCTACACATGAAATCCAACAAAACACTAACAATAACAATAACATACATTAATTCATAAACACCATATTCACATATGTCTTTATATTAACCTAACATGTTTCTATCATTATTTTCATGCATCTTAAAATTTATTCATTCACAATATCACATGCATCCTATCAAAATTTCATGGATCCAAATAGCAAGATTTCCAATTATCATTTTACCCAAATTACATAGGTCCTAAAACATGGATCTAATATATTGAAAATCATACAACATCAAACAAAATATCAAGATGATCCTTAGGTATGCCTAGGCCGAAACCCCATATTTGCATTCATAATTACCACTAATCATTATACATAGAAAATCAACATCAAAACCTTTTTATACATCAAACCATAATACCCTTCATGCAAATCAAACAACTTATTATCATCAAGATATCAAGAACACAAAGTACCCATTTTTTCCTACCCAAAACATAAATCCCCTTTAACCATAATCCCTCTAATAATCTATCCATCAAAACCAAAAATCACAAAATTTAGGGAGGGATTTCAATACCTCTTCTTGATAGAAAATCAAGAATCCAATCCAATCAAGAATCCAATAACCTCCTTGCTCAAACCCTAGAGGTTGTATATTTTGAATAATCAAGATGGAGAAGAAGATGAACAAGGTTAGAGACAACCCGATCAAAATACTAGATTAATCATAAGGAAAACAACCAAAAACCTTACCCTAGCTTGAACCCTTTTTCTTCTTCTTCTTCTTCCTTTCTTCTTCTTCTTCTCTCTCTAGGTCACGCCCTCTCTCTCTCTCTCTCTTCTCTCTATAATTTGGCAGCCCTCCATCCCAAATGAGCCTTCAACCTCTTTCTTATTTTCTATTTAAATGCCTCAATCTTCAAAACCTAGCTAAGGAAAATGTAATTATCATTTTCCTTTATTTTCCCTAAATCAAAATATAATTCAATTAAAAATTATACTCAGCCAATCAATCCATTTTATCATTGACAGCACACTAATTCCTGTCTTGTCTTCCTTGGCTGTCCATGGCTAATAAAGGAAATAATGCTATTCTCATAACTCTAGGGTGCTGAGACTTGGGAATGGGTTTTGACCCGTTTCTGTTACGTTTTAGGAAAAATGATATTCACAGAAAATGTAGATAATCCTATTAGCTTTCTAACGGTATAAGTTGTGTCTAAATTGGATATCCACAGCCCATTTTATAACCATTTTACTGAGGCTGGGTCTAAGGTTACGGGAATTCAAAAAAAGACAACTCTATCATTTCTCACCATTTGTTTCCCAATGTTTTTCTTGTGTGAACACAAGCCTCTTTATTTCCCTTTCTTTTTAAATCCCTTAATTAAATAAAAATAAATAAACCAATAAAAGGAAATTAATGTGCTGAAAACTATTGCATGCACACCATGCAACCATGCACATACGCATACTCAATCACTAGGGTGCATCACTACCTACCATGCACCTTAGTGATTAAACCAAATCTCACATAATCACATTTTAAAATAAAAATAAATATGTATCATTTAACAATTAATTTCAAAAAAATATTCTACCAACAATTCTAACAATTAAATAAAATATCAAACAATTAAATAAAACAACAACAACTAAATAAAATAAACAATGTTTAAATAAAACAATTCATCACACTTAACACTTAAATAAAATAAATCACAAAATTTTAATAAACTAAAAAAAAAAATTGGTGCACTACACACACACACACAAAACTCTTGAACTACAACTTTAATAGTTTTAAATATAAATTTCTAAATTCTCGCTAAACATTTTTGTTAAGTAATTTTGCATTATTTGAGTCACTATTTCATCTTGGTAATATTTTTATATGCTTGAATTGTTAGGGACTAGCAATAAGCTAGTTGAGGGTTATGATTAGTGACCTAAAATACACATTTAATGATTTTAATAGTCAAAATAAATTAAGTTTTAATTAATATTTTCATGGAATTAATATGATTTATTTTATAATTAAAAATATTTAATTTTAATTTGTTTGATTTTGTAGGAATTAATTTGTATTTTTGGCACTTGGAAATTCAGAAATAGAAAGAAGTTAGAATTGTTTAAAATGAAGAAAAGAAGGAGAAAAGTGACATTTGTGCAACTTGAAGCCCAACAATCTGGCCCAGCTCCTCTCTCCAACGGGTCCCACTGCCAAGTGGCGCTCCCTTTGCGCGCCACGCATCCCTGAAGCCCTTGACCTGCCAGCGATCCTTGCCCTGCTCCAGCCCAGCGACCCGCCTGCCCCTTTGGCCCAGCCCGCTTGCTGCCTCCTTCTCCCTTCTCTCTTCTGCCATCTGCACACGCGCCATGTGGCGCTTTCTCATTTTTTGATTTTATTTTTACTCCCACGGTCCCACCCCATCTACACGCACAACAAACACCAAAATAAAAATGATTTTAATATCAGATTTTATTATTAATATTATTATTACATTTTATATTCCAAACTCTTATTTATTTATTTTTGTAGTCCTTTTTGAGTCTATATTTGCAGTTTGAAAAGTAATTTTTAGGTAGCAAAATTCTACCAAATTTTAGTCTCATTTATGATATTTTATCTCTTTAATTGTTATGAGAATGTATAGCATAATATGCTAACATTTTTAAGAATGTTAGGATAATCATATATGCACTATGATTTTATTTGGTATTTTTGATTCACCATGTGCTTCAAGTTTATATATTTGAGTGATTTATTTTCTTTCATCTCTCTTTCATCTTATTATCTCTATTTATATTTAGATTTTGTCAAGCACTTTCTATGTATTATCAAATTAGTAAAAAATAATATAGATAATATCTTTATCATTTTCTCCATCTCATTCATATATATCTACCTTTGCTAAATCTATATAGAATTAATCTTGCTATTTCTTTGTATTTTATAAATAGTAAAAGTAATATTTGTGTTAGATTTTATGTCCAATCTTTTATTGCATTATTCTCAATGGTATAATGTCATTTTTAGATTTCTTATAAGATTTGTCTCATCCTTCCATGGTAAAGAATATTAATCACTAAAATACATTTTTGTGAAATATATTTGTGCTTTAATGTTAAATACTCAAAATGAATAGTTGGGATGTGAACTTTTCGTTTGAGTAATTTTTGTAAATCAAATATCAAAATAAATAAGTATTCATATATGTGACTATTTTTCATTCTTACTTGTTATATTTTATTAGATCACCTATTTATGTTGTCTTTATTTGTAATCTTTAAATCATCAAAAACAACAAAAATATCACTTCTTACATTGTTCTCACATTATTTATCTCTACACACTATTTATTGTTAACTTTTTTTCTTTGCCTTCTTGTGGAATCGACTGCTCATCTATACTATGACTACCGCTAGTGGAAGTTACGTTTGGGCATTAATCAGCATTGTTATGTCTTCCAATTTGAAACCCAATTCTTTGGACAGGCCCTTGAGCCATATATCTTCTTTAATAGTTTCTGTGATTTCCATATACTCTACCTTTGTTGATGACAAATCCACCACCTTCTGTAAATTTGCCTTCCAACTCACACATCCACCTTGGATTGTGAATACATATCCAATGAGAGATCTACGAGTGTCAATGCAGCCAGCATTGTCTGAATCCACATAGCCCATGACTTTGCTTTGTGTTTGAAACTTAGAGCTGTAGATAAGACTAACATCTATTGTCCCTTTTCCATATATGAGAATCCATTTGAGGGGATTCCAATGCTCTTCACCCGAGTCAGCAATGAATCTACCCACTATGCTCATAGCATATGCCAAATCAGGTCTTGTGCAGACCATGGCGTATATTACACTTCCAACCCCACTAGCAAATGGTACTGAATCCATATAGTTTCTTTCTTGCTTGATTTTGGGTGCTTGTTCTCTAGTAAGTTTGAGTTATCTTGTAAGTTTGAAATGAGAGGATAGAGGAGTAGAAATTGATTTGGCCTTGTCCATATTGAACCTTTGGAGTACTTCCAGCAAATAACTTCTTTGAGATAACATAATTGTAACGCCCTAAACTCTAGGGACCGTTACGGTGTGCCTTATAAACAGTGCTAAACTCGCTAATTGAGTTATTTGGCCAAAATCGTGTAACTAAGTATGATTAGCGGTTTAGGGATTAAAAAATTTGGTTAAGATATAACGTTTCATTAGAACGTTTACTATATACATTGGGATCCCAAGAATATAATTTAAAGGTTTATTACAAGAAAATATTTACAACCAGCTGATCTAAGCAGCAAAACAAGGTTTAACCCTAGTTCCTCTTTCAACCCTCGGCCGTGGCGGTCGAGTAGCCGCATATGTACACATCGTCACCTAAGCTCTCCAACTCAAGGATGGTCCAGCTTTCTTTTGCCTTTACCTGCACCACATAGCACCCGTGAGCCGAAGCCCAGCAAGAAAACTTAATATGCTCATGAATAGTAATAACATGCCATCAAATCATAAGGCACACGCCTAGCAAATATAGCCCTATTCAAGTAGGCAAATAGGTTCACGTAATGATGGGTATCCAAGATAAGGAATCCTACCCTCCTGAGTGGATGACTATCAAGCCAATCCTAATCAGAATAGTGATTTAACACTGGTGGTTCTGGTAACCATACTGGGCTTATAACCCTATATAAAAGAGTGACAGTTGTACAAGTCACTAAGGTGGGTTCCGTTCCCTTTAGCCATGTGACGATAGGGTCACCGGTGCTTTATAGATAAGTGATCATTTCACCAGCTTGAACAAAATAGGAGCTCGATGAACTAGTCACCAATATAACCTATCGCATGACCATAGAGTCACAACCATGGGATTCCGCTCCCTAGTCATGTGACAAACAGTCACCTAGGCCTTTGGCCCTAACTCTGAGTAACTAGTCCTAGACTAGTCAAGCGCTTATAATTTTCATCGACCTTAGAGTCGATCCAGCATTAATGCTCCTAGAGTCATTCAACGCTGATATCGATTAGATCTAATCTTTTATCGACCCTGCATTCATGACGCTTATGCCGTTTTTGGCTCTTAGGTCAGTGGTACGCGACCAGTGCCGACCCTGACTAGTCAGTGCCATACACAAGTAAGCAATGCTATCAACACATGTATCATATGTCAAATATCCGAATATAAGGCATTCAGCATGCTTACTTAACAATTGCTAGCATAATTAGGATCATGCATAAACACAGAGACTCAACCTCTGAACAATCTCATATTCAATATTCATGGCATGCCCTATTCACATGTTTCTCATGCATCACATTTAAACATCCAACATACATCAAGAATAACCATGCATGTCATATACACAGGGTGTCGTTTTCTTACCTCAGGTTCGAGCGAGAAATAATAAAAGAACGACCCTTGGGAATGATCAACCTTTTAGTTCCTTAGCGATCACCTAGTCATAACCAATTGGAATCCATTAATAAAGTAAATCAATAAGAGGTTCACAATCTAAAACCACGCTTTCAGGATCAATCCCACACTCTCGGGAATCTCAATCTACCCAAACGGGGTAAAGGAACCCATCCCCGAGCCTTAAAAGTCATTCCGAGCCCTAAAATAGGCTTGCTGGAAAATGAACCAGTGCTGCAGCCCTATTAAATGGCGTTGAGGCGTTATTTCAAGTCAGAGAGGTCCAGCTCTCTGCCCTGCCTAGCGCTGCTGCGCCAACTACAGACCAGAATCTTTCTGGTTTTCCCTCCTTGCGATTTCCCTTGAAACCAAGCCTCCAAACCAATCCTAAACATCTCCCAAAAATCCAATTCAACCCCTAAACTTCATACATATCACAACATCTTCAAAACCCAGTCAATTTTACTCAAAAACTTCCACTAATTCTCAACTTATCATCTCAAATTCTCAACTGAAAACTTATTAGAAAAAAATAGGGTATAACAAGAATTTCATGGCTGAATTTCTTACCTCAAGCTTGATTTAGATCCTCTTCAATGGAAGAATCAAAGTTCTAAGCCTCAAACCTTGATTTCCTAGGTTGGTTCCTCAAGTAAGGTTCAAAAATCAGAAAAGGAAAAGAAGAGAAGGAGAGGTATGGGAGAGAGATGAGATAGGATGATGATGCTCTGTTTTTCTTACATTTTCTACAGCCTTTAAATGATACATATCCTTTGCCAAAGGACCATATTGCCCCTAGATCAATAAAATCCCTCTAAAGACTTCTAAGGGTAAAACCGTCTTTTCCCGCCTATCTCGTTAATTATAATTAACACACTCCAATTCCTGTTATTCTCAATATTCCCAAATGATAATAATTCATATCTCGTTACCCTTTAATTCCCGGCAACGTTCTAATCACCAAATTACCCCGAGACTCACCCCGAGCCTCGAAATTAACCCCGTTATGACCAGACCGAAAACTTGCATTTCATGATCGTCTCATGCCGAAAGGCTCGAACAAATCCACATATAATGTGGTACCATTCATAACTCACCCACATGCACGAAAATACACAATTACGCCTTCAACGGGCCAAATTACCAAAATGCCCTTATAATAAAATGTGGACCCATATGCATGCATTTATCATCATATAATAATATAATTCACATAAACATGCATATAACCATTTAATAACATAATAAACCAATTATGGCCCTCCCGGCCTCTTAATAAAGGTCCTAAACCTTATTAGGAAATTTGGGGCATTGCAATAATGGTTCCGGGTCTATTTCTCTTGATGACAATGCCTAAAATTCTCTTAGCCTTACCGAGATCTTTCATGTCAAATTTTGTATTCAACTGTAGCTTTAGTTTGTTTATTTCAAGTCTACTTTTTTCCAACAATTAGTATATCATCAACATAAAGCAAAAGATAAATTTGACTGTTAAAGTAGACACAAGAATCATAAAAACTTTTAGTAAAACCAATCTTCATCAAAAATTCATCAAATCTAAGGTTTCATTGCCTAGGTGCTTGTCTCAAACCATAAAGTGATTTCTGCAGTAGACATACCTGATTCATATTCTTGCTTTCAAAGCCTTCGGGTTGCTTTGTATAAAATGTTTCATCAAGCTTTCCATGAAGGAAAGCAGTCTTGACATCCATTTGATCCCCCTCAAGATCAAGTATAGCAGTCTTTGACCATAATAGCTTGGATTGAAGTTTGTTTGACCATAGGAGAAAAAAATCTCATTGAAATCTTTACCTTCCTTTTGAGTAAATCCTTTTGCCACTAATCTTGCCTTGAACCTTGTACTTTCAGTTCCTAGAATACCTTCATTTTTTCTGAAAATCCACTTGCAATCAACTAATTTCTTGTCCTCTGGTTTGTCTACAAGTATCCAAGTATTGTTCTTTTGTAGTGACTCCATTTCTTCATGACTAGCTTGAATCCATGATGCACTCTCTTTACAACTAATGGCTTCTTGATAGGTTGTTGATTTTGAGCTTTCAATCTCATTTGCAGTGGTCAATGCAAATGCTGTAAAGTCACCAAAACCGAATCTTTCAGGGGCTCTAACTTCTCTTCTATCTCTTGCCAATTGATACTCTTCTAAACTCCTCTGATTGTCATCTTGTCCTATGCTAGTAGTTGGCAGTTGCTCATCTGTTAAATTTCTTCTATTTTGATTCACCTCAAATGCCACTCGATTACTGTCATCATTTGTATTAGCTACTGAGTTGTCTTCGTTCTTCATCGCCAGTTCATCCTCCTTAAAAACCACATCTTTACTTATTATGCATTTCTTAAAATCGGATACTAGGCACCATAACTTGTAGCCCTTGACTCATTCAAGATACCTGAGAAACATACACTTGATTGCACGAGGTTCAGGTTTGTCTTGCCTAAAGTGAGCATAAGCTAGACATTTGAATACCTTCAAATGATCAAAACATGGAGCTTGACATGTCCAATTTTCTTGTGGTGTCATAAATTCTATTGTAGCTGAAGGACATTTGTTGATTAGATAACATGCTATTGTGATTGCCTCTCCCCAAAATTCTCTTCTCTAAACCAGCTCCCTTTAACATGCATCTCACCCTTTCAAGCAATGTTCTGTTCATTCTTTCAGCAAGATCATTTTTTTGGAGAGTGCCACAAACAATATGGTGTCTTTCTATTCCTTCCCTATTGCAAAATTCATTGAATTCTGCTGAGCGAAATTCCAATCCATTGTTTGTTCTGAGTTTCTTGACTCTCGTCCCTGTCTGATTTTCTATGAGTCTTTTCCATTTGAAAAAGGTGTTGAATGCTTCATCCTTGGTTTTTAATAAGAAAACTCAAACTTTCCTTGAGAAGTCATCAATGATACTCATAAAGTAGTTTTCTCCTCCTATTGTTGAAGACTTTAGATGCTCCTCACAAGTCTAAATGCATATATCCGAGTTTTTATTTTGTAGTGTGAGCTCTTGTCTTAAATTTCACTCTACAGCTCTTTCCATAAATGCATTCCTTACAAAAATCTAATTTTCCACTCAGTTTTCCTTTGAGAATGCCTTGTTTTTCAAGCTCACAAAGACCCATCTCACTTACATGCCCCAATCTGAGATGCCACAACTTGCTCATATCCATAAAGTCCATTTTGATATTCACATTTCATGACAACTAGACAACTTTTAATTACCTTGAGTGTTATGTCATCAATTTTAATGGTGCATCCCTTTGCTGCAAGTTCTCTAACAGATAGCATATTTCTTTTATGCTTTGGCACAAATCTTACATTTTGAACAATTCTTTGAATCCCATCATGAAGTTTGAATGCCACTAACGTGATTCCTTGAATTGAGCATGTCTTATTTCACCAAGGAACATAGTACCACCTTTCTTCTAGATTACAAAACAAATTCTTGTTTGGACACATGTGAAATGAGCACCCTGAATCCAGTATCCACTTGTGACCTGAATCAGCATCTGAACAACCAAAACATCAGTAGAATCATAACCCTATGAAGCAATACTTACCCCACCACTGTCCTTGCCTTTTTTGTTGTTGTTTTCATGATTAAGCTTGGCCTTTAATGCATAACATTCATCTCTGAAATATCCTTCTTTCTTGCAGTAATAACATTTATTTCTAGTTGCATTTCTTGATTTGGATCTTAACCTATGAACCTCTATCATGGTTCTTGAAGCCTTTGTTTTCTCTATTTTCTTCTCTGCCTCTAACAAACAAGCATTCTCCATTTGATTTTGATTTATCCTCAGCCCTTTTCTGAATCTCTTTAAAGTTCAAAGTTGTTTTAACTTCAGACATAGTCAGTGTATCCTTGCCATAGAGAATTGTGTCAACAAATGCTCATACAATTTTGGAAGGGAACTTAACAATATGATGGCCTGGTCCAATATTGTTCAGATCAAGAACTATTTTGTTAAAATCGTCTAGGTGCTTCCTTAATTCCTTGTTGTCATCCATTCTTAAGGTGCATAGTTTCTTCTTCAGATATAGCTTATTAGCCAAGGATTTCTTCATGTATATCTTCCCAAGCTTGTCCAGAATTCAATGGTTGTTTCTTCACTTTAAACCTCACTCAGAACCTCATCCCCTAAACTCAACAAGACAGCACTGTGAGCCTTTGTTTGAATTTCTTGCTGCTTCTTCTTATCATCACCAAGCTCAACAAGAGCTTTGTTGTCAATCGCCTTTGAGATCCCTTGATGCACCAGAAGTGCTTTCATCTTAATTCTCCATAAACTAAAGTCATTCGAACCTGTGAACTTGACAATCTCAAACTTTGCTGAAGCCATTTCTTGAAGGTTTCTTGATGTTACACCAATGTTCTTGAACCGCTATAGACATGAGCTCATGATACCATTTGTTATGATCTATTTCATAACGCCCTGGATAGCCAAGACCATTACACTGTGTATTAAATAGTCCTTAACTTTCTAATTAAGTCACTTGGACATAGACGTGTTAGGGTTAAAATTTTTGGTCAAAGGAATATTTACTTTCATTAAAAAGTTTAAGTTCGTACATGGGATCCCAAAATAAACATTTAAAAAGTCATTTACAACTCAAAAGGGTGGTTCCAACCCAAGTCGGTCTAAGTAGCAAAAATAGGGTTTAACCCTAGTTCCTCTATGAATCCCCGACCGTGGTAGTCGAGCAAGCTGCATATGTACACTCTGCCACCGAAGCTCTCAAACTCATGGCTGGTCCAACTTCCCTTTTCCCTTACCTGCACCATATAGCACCCATGAGCCAAGGCTTAGCAAGAAAACTTAAACATGCTCATAAGCAGTTAATAACTGTTGGTTTTTATGGCTAAATCAGAGAACAGTGGAAGCAATTTATTAAAATTCAATTAAAACCATAAGCCCATAATCTCAACATATATGCATTGCATTAAATTAACCACATAAAAGATAGAGAAAGTTACCTCTTGATGCCTATCAAGATTTCTTATATCTTTTTGTATATTTACAATCATCCAATCCTCGCAATTCCAACATGACAGATCTCACACCTTGATCTTCCAAATCAACCTCTAACACACCAGGACGTGTGTGTGCACGTAGATTACTATAGGATTGATTTCTAGTGATCACTAAGTGTTCTCAACTCATGAGACTTAGTGATGGTGAAGAGAAAAGGGAAGAGAGACTTTTCTGATAGCGGCTAGGTTTTCAGAAAACTAGATTGATCATCATATTAGGCCAAACTTATAATGATGTATTTATAGGGTTTTATTTAATCCAATAAAGATAAATAATAATTTTTTATTTAAACTAAATTTAAATAATAAAATATATTTATTACCTTTTTATTTAATATCCAATATTTTAAACTAATCAAAATATCTTATTAAATAAATATATTTTGAATATTATATATAATAAAATATTCAAGACAAATCCACACGGCACTCCTATAGTGCTACATGCCTATGATTGTAGAGTCATAGGCGTGTGGCATTATTTTAATGCTCAAAAAATATTTTTTCTCAATTTGTCCTCAAATAAAATAATATATTTAAATTTAAATAAATATCCGTTAATAAAAAATTAACCTTATTAAAAAGGCCCGATGCTGAGCTCTGGTTTCTCCATGGCGAGACGCAAGAAGAACAGCCCAAAGCCTGCTTCAGCTTCGACGGTAAGAGCTTCTCCGGTGGGACAAGAGACGAGTGAGGTCAGTAGATCTGCGAAGGAACATGATGCACCAGAGGATTTAGATGATGAGTTCAAAGATTCGATGGTGGATTTCCCAGACTTTGGTTCGCGAGATGCTTTAGATTCTGAACGGGATCCGACTGGTGTTTTGGGGTCTGGAGTGATTGGGAAGGATAAGGGTGTTGGTGAGGATGATTTTGTGAGCCAGGCTAAAGATAAGTGGTTCCAGTTTCGCTCATTGCTGCCTAACCAGGGAGGGGCTAAACTTACTTTCGAGGAGCCAATTGTTAAGGAAGGGATTCGGATTGCCCAGGTTGATTTGGAAGAGATTCAGGTTGAGACTTCTTTCTGGAACTCAGCTGTAGTGTGTATGGTGCTTGGGGTTAACCCACCATTTGCAGTTTTTGAGGGATTTGTCAAAAAGATTTGGGGTAAACTAGGGATTGAGAGAATTGCTAGGCTTAATTCTGGTCTTACGCTTGTTAAGTTCCGTGATGAGGCCACAAGGGATTTGGTTTTGGAAGCTGGGGTCCTGCACTTTGATAGGAAACCAGTGATAGTGAAGCCTTGGTCAGCTGATTTGGATACTCTTAAAGTTGTGAAAACTGTCCCTGTGTGGATTAGATTGCCTGGACTGGGTTTGCAATATTGGGGTACGAAATGCTTAAGTGCTCTTGTGAGCACTATAGGGAACCCACTTCTGGTAGACAAAGTTACTAAGGAAAGGTCAATGATGCAATTTGCTAGAGTGTTAGTTGAAACTGAGATCGTTGAGGCTCTCCCTAAGTCTATTCAGTTCCTTAATGAGAAAGGGCAATTAATGGAACAGCTGCTGGATTATGAGTGGCTCCCAACTCAGTGCAGAGGGTGCAAGGTGTTCGGCCATACAGTTAGTATGTGTAACAGGAAGCCTACTGAGGTTTGGAGACAGAAAGGTCATACTGAAATAGATGAGACTAAACAGGGTAACACGGAACAACAGCCAGCTTCAGAAGAAAATATTGTTACCAGTGGAGGAAAGGTAGATGTTATGAAGGATGTAGATGCTAAGGGATTAGATGCCAGTCAGGGGTTATCTAAGTCTCAGACTCAAGTTGGGAATGCTGAGCATATTGATATTGCTCTTGATGGAAATGTTACTGTGATAGATAAGTTAGAATGGAGTGCTCCTAAAAGAGGTGGTGGTCTTAAGAAGGTTAATAGGAAGATTCAAAACAACCTGAGAAACTCATATGGTGTTTTGCAGGACAAGGTAATGGAGGTCACAAACTTGGGATTAGCTTCAACAAGTTTGTTTAATGGAGAGTCACAACTTGCTTAGCTGGAATGTTAGAGGCATTAATAAAAGGGAGAAACAAGTTTCTCTGAGTAAATTCTGTTTTGTGAATAAGATTGGTCTTGGAGCTTTTTTGGAGACCAAACTTTATGGTGAAAAAGTTGGGAAAATGATGAGTACTTCTTTTAAGGGGTGGAATTATTACTCGGGTACTAATTCAGAGGGTCGTATTCTGGTTTTGTGGCTGCCGCAGGTGGTGTTTGTTGAGATCCTTTTGGAAAGTGATCAATTTGTTCACTTACTTGTTAAAGGGATTAATTCTAGTAAAGTTTTCTGTGTTGCTTTTGTGTATGGAAGGAATACCATAGAGGGTAGATTTCCTCTATGGAGAGATCTTGCTGGGTTAAGATTCCCTGTGAAACCTTGGGTTGTGGCAGGGGATTTCAATGCTGTTTTTGCGGGTAATGATAGAGTGGGTGGCCGCATTATCACTGTTGTTGAGTTGGAGGATGCTTGTAATTGGAGGGCTTTGGGGTTAGTTGATGAGTTGCATTCCATAGGGTCTCATTTTACTTGGACTAACAATCAAGAAAATGATGATAGAATTTACTCTAAACTGGATAGAGTGTTTAAAAATGAAGAATGGCTGGATTTGTACCCTCAAGCTGAAGCTTTGTTTAATTGGGATCTTCTTTCTAATCATTGTTACTGTATCATCAAGATGGGAGCTGCTAATAACAGTGGTTTTAAGCCTTTTAGATTTTTTAATATGTGGACTGAGCATAGGAGTTTCAAAGACACTGTTTTACATAGCTGGAATAAGCCTGTTAAAGGGAGAGGGCTGGTGCGTATTGTCAAAAAATTTAGCAGACTTAAGAGTGTTTTATGCAAGTTTAATAAACTCGTTGTGGGTGATGTGGCTATGCATTACAATCTTGCGAAGGAGAAGTTTCAAAATGCTCAAGGATTGCTTCAAAGAAATCCCCATTCGACTGAGTTGCAAAGGGAGGAAGCTATGGCTGGTGCGAGTCTTGTTTATCATTCTAAAGCTTATGACAGCTTTTTGAGGCAAAAAAGCAAGGTTGATTGGCTGCGATTTGGGGATGATAACACGACTTTTTTTCATGCGTGTTTAAAGCAAAGGAGAACCAATAATTGCATTACTTCAATGGTTTCGGATTCAGGTGAAATAATTGAGAATTTTGATGATGTTGTGACGCATTTTGTTCATCATTTTCAGAAAATCATGGGCAGTAGTAGTAATCCTTCAGTTCCTGTTCAGTCCTCTTGTTTCAGACTTGGTCATTGTTTATCCTTGGAGCAACAAGTTCAACTTGTTAGACCTTTCACTAAGAAGGAAGTAAAGGATGCCTTATTTAGCGTTAATTCCATAAAAAGTCTGGGGCCGGATGGGTTCGGTTCTGGTTTTTTTAAAGCTATGTGGGGCAGCCTAGAAGCTGAAATTTCAGAGGCTGTTATAGATTTCTTTGAGAGTGGTGTTTTGCCAGAAGAATTTAATAAGGCTACCATTTGCTTGGTTCCTAAAGTGGAGACTCCAACTAAGGCGATAGATTATAGGCCTATAGCTTGTTGCAACGCTATATACAAGTGTATCTCAAAAATTCTCTGTAGGAGGTTGGCCACTGTTTTTCCTAGTTTAGTCCATCAAAACCAAGGAGCTTTTGTCAAAAATAGATTGTTGGCGCATAATATCCTTATTCTTCAGGATATTATTAAGGGCTATAATAGGAAAAATGCTTCCCCTAGATGTGTGATGAAAATCGATTTGAGTAAAGTTTATGACATGCTAGATTGGGATTTTATGGAGACCATTCTTTCCGAGTACTGTTTTCCTGGCAAGTTTATTAAATGGATTATGGCGTGTTTGAAGGATCCTTCCTATTTGATCCTTATTAATGGTAGAATCCAAGGGGAGTTCAAAGGCAAAAAAGGTCTTAGACAAGGGGACCCTTTATCTCCGCTGTTATTTGTTTTAGCTATGGAGTAATGTACTAGGCTGTTAAGTCAAGCTTCTTTGGATAAGAGATTTAGGTTCCACCCGAAATGCAAGACTCTTAAGCTAGTCAGTCTGTGTTTTGCTGATGATCTGGTCATTTTTTGTAAGGGAGTTACTAATTCTGTTCAGATTTTGAGAGACAGTTTCACTGAATTTTGTATGGCTTCGGGTTTGTCTGCTAATTTACAGAAATCTCAGGTGTTTTTTGGGGGTTTGGATGACAGTGAGACTCAACATTTGCTAGGGAAGATTCAGTTCACTGAAGGGAAGTTTCCTCTCAAATACTTAGGGGTTCCTCTTCGAACAACTAAGTGGAAGGCTGGAGATTGTGCTATCATTATTACTAAGTTTCAGCAAAAGCTTCATACTTGGGCCAGCCATCATCTCTCTTTTGCAGGGAGGGCTTAGCTGGTTAATTCAGTGCTTTTGAGCTTGAGATTGTTTTGGATGAGTATTTTTATACTCCCTAAGAGTGTTACTAAGGAGATAGATCGTTTACGTAGAAATTTTCTTTGGGGAGTTAAGGAAGGCAGTGTTAACCGTAGTAAATTACATTTCACTGCTTGGAGTCAAGTTTGTCTTCCGAAGTGTATGGGTGGTCTTGGCTTCAAGGAGGGTAGTTCTTGGAACAATGTTCTCCTAGCTAAGTTTGTTTGGGTTGTTTCTAGTAAGCAAGACATTCTTTGGGTTAAGTGGGTGGACTCAATCTATTTAAAGGGTCAAGATTTCTGGTCTTATTCTATTCCTCAAGATGTCAGTTGGTATTGGAGGAGACTAGTGAAACTGAGGTCAGTCTTCTCTGGAAATAGCTTAGCTGTGGCTGTGAAGGGAGGAAAACTTTGTCTGAAGCTATTGTATTACAGCTTACTTAACAGGGAAAGAGTTGAATTCGCTGATGTGGTTTGGTGCTCTATGGCAGTCCCGAAGCATAGATTCATCCTGTGGCAAGCTTCAATCGGCCATCTTCTAACTAGGGATAAATTGCATCAGTGTAATTTGGTGCTGCCTTCTTTACTGTGTCCTGTGTGTGAATTGGAACAGGAATCACATGCACACTTGTTCTTTGCTTGTCCCTTTTCTCAACAGCTCAGGGATCATTTGTTGGATTGGTTGGGTAGGGATATCTGGCCAAGTACTTATGCTAATTGGTGTACCTGGATGTGTGGGAAGATGAAGAGTCTGAAGCATCAGGTGTTGGCTGCTGCATTGGCAGCTGCTGTTTACTTGGTTTGGAGAAATAGGAATCTTTGTGTGTTTGAGATGAGATCTTTGGCTATTGGTCCTGTTATTCAGCTGATCAAGTTCAGTATTAGATCTAGACTAGCCAGATTGCCTAAGCGGAAAGTGAGGGCCAGTGAGGTGGCGTTCTTAGAGGCTATTACTCAGTTGTAATTGGTTTTGTTTGGATTTTTTAGATTAGTTTGTTTTCTTGCTGGTTTATGTCTTTTTTAGGTCCTGTGAGGAGGCATTCTTAGGGGCTAGTTCTCAGTTTGTTTCTGTTTTTGTTAGGCTCTTTGTGCTTGATTTGTAATCTTGCTGGTTTGTTCAATATATTCTTTTTTTCCATCAAAAAAATAAAAATTAACCTTATTTTATTTTCTATTGGAATAAATTAATATCTTTAAATAAAATATTTATTTTATCTCTCCTTTTATATTATTATTTAAATAATTAAATAATACTCTTTTAACTAATACATAGTTTTAGTAAACAAAACTAAATAGTTAAAATTAATTAATTAAATAATAATAGTTATCTCATAATTATTAGTTTTCCCTCGAGAATAAAATCTCTCACAAAATAGTTATTTCTCTCACTAATCTTTCATTAGTCAATCTTACCCTGGATAGTGCAGTACAGAGGTGACTTGGGGACCATGGACCTATAATTCTAAGCTCCAATAAATCAGATTATTGATTGAACTCATCAATGCAATAATCTTATTTATTAATTCAATTATTACTCCACTATAAATATGGAATTGCACTCTTAGAAAATATAGAATTATATTTACTGAGTTCTAACTAGTAGTCCATTGATATAATCAATATAAATAGTTATGTCCTCCAATTTATTAGTTCATAATTAGAGCTGGTTAAAATTACCGTTTTACCCTTCTAATTATCTCTTGATTCCTTAAGTACCATTAATTCATAATGATTAGTTAATCTATAATCAAATTATAGATTTGAGCTCAATAACTAAATTCACTCCCAGAATTAACCCTATAGGGAAAGAATATTCGATCCTTTACGGAAAGCTTGGATTCCACTGTTGTATAACATGTTCCCAGCCATTCATGTTATTAAGTTCCCAAAACAAAAGTTACTCGGTATCATTATATATAAGATACATGAACGAGTGAATTAAAGAACCTAATAAACACAAACATGAGTTCATAAATACTCAGAATTTAGACTGATCTACTAATGATCATCCTTGTGATATAAATTAAATCTTTTATGATAAATGACACGTTAATAAAAAAATATTAATTTACATTGGTCCATTCATGTATAATCACTATTATACATAATACCTTTACTAAAATGTCTATCCACATTAGTGATCTGAATCAAAATCACATGCACTACTAAGTAGTTTTTAGTAAACCGTACTAGAAACCCTTAATTAAAGATTCCATATTTTAATATATTTCTGACTTATTTTATTCATATTTTATGATCTTAATTCTCATGCACTCTTACAAGATCATACACTAGAATATGAATAAGGAATTTTATGATATTTATTAATTATTATAAATAATAATTAACTTATTCATTTATAATATATTTGTATTTCATATATTTCACAATAAATTATCTTTTAACTTGCTTTTAGGGCATAAACCCTAAAAATCTCCCATTTGCATTTAAAGCAAGTCCAGTACTTTCTAACTCTTAGAAGTTGTTCCTGTATCTGACTATTCAGGCTAAGTCTTCAGATAAGGTCTAACAGATAATGTTACTTTGATGTTCTAACGACCATCACCCTATCTTGTATAATATACACACTTACTTTTGTATATCTTCCTTCTTTGTCACTTTTATTTCCCCTTAGGTTCTTTATCACTAGATTAACCAATGATCAATATTACTGATAATATTAGAACATTAAATCCATTACTAGATTTGATATTAATTTTGATTAATCCAGAACCTCTATTAGTCACAACTTAAGTACTTATTAATTCTGACAACTAATGATTACTTGGTTCCCATGACTAATCATGAAAATTAAATAGATAGAAATCTATTTTGATTTTCTTATATAATTATACCGACTTTACTTAAATGTAATTCAATGCCTATTAATTTAAGATTTCGATCTCATATTTAATTAATAAGAATAGTTCTTTCTTGTTTTTGCAACAATACTTTAATATATTATTTTCATTAATTAAATAACTAAATCTTAAATTTCTAGTGTTTATGACTTCACGCTTCTATTTTATTGTTTATTTCTGCTGGGTTCAAAATATACTAGCTAGTATATTTATTCCTCCTACTCAGACAAACAATTTTCTGTCATTTATGTGCATATTCATAAATTCAAAACGGAATGGTTTCGAATTTATTTTATAAAATTTATGTATTTGGACACTTCCAATATAAATTCAAAATTAACAAGTTTGTTTACATTATCCCCATAATATAAATAATGTTAAATTAAGAATTAAATCTCAATTTAACTATAATTGTTACTGATGCACACATCTCCAAGCTCTTTATCAAATCAACTATTTGATAACTTCATGTCTATATTATTTATTGAATAAATAGCATTTTTACCCCCGAACTATGACCACTGTATAAAACTGCCCCCGAATGATTCACGATGTTTTAAATTCCCCCTGAACTTTTAATGTTAGTAATTTATGGGCATTCTGTTGCATTCCGTTCAGTTATGTCGTTTACTCGGTGATGTGGCATAATACGTGTATAGTAGTTGAAAAATTGAAAGTAAATTTAATACACCTAAGCCTACCATTATTTTCTTTCATGTTCCCCCTTCTTCACGATTTTCTTCTCTTCAAACCCTAGGTTAAATTATTCATTCTGCACTTGTCTTCATCAAGCATCATAAATGACATATTCTGGGGGAACAAGGTATGGAGAAGTTCAAGGGAGTCCCCCTCTTTGTCGTTGTGGATGTGAGGCCATACTAGGCATAACATGGACTGTATACAATTCCGGGAGAAGGTTCTATGGCTGCCCAAGATACAAGGTTTGTTGTTTCAATTATTTTTCTTGATTATGTTTGGCTTAAACTCCTCTAACTCTGTATTTTATTTACAGAGAAATGAGAGAGATGGTTGTGGCTTTATTCATTGGATAGACCTTTCTAGTGGTGAAAGACATAATTGTGATAATGGGTTGTTTAAAAGAGTAGAGGAGATCGAAGGCAATCTTTTGCAACAATAGATTTTTGTTGAGAAAAGAGATGAACAAGTTGGAAGAATTTTGATGTTGATGGAGGATGTCAAAACCAGTCTCTTTATTTTTGTTGTACTTTTATCTTTTGTTTTGTCTTGGCATTATGGTGAAATGCAATTGTTCTGTTGTTGTTTTAACTGAAAAAAATGTAACTATGTTGAAGAAATGAAGAAAAACATCATTTATGGTTTATGTATTTTATTGGATCTTATATACTTGGTAGCATATATATTTGCTATGTATTTTTATTGATTCTGAGATATCTAGTAGCATATATAGTTGCTTAATACAACCAGAATAATAGTTTCATAATGAAATTTGATTGAAAAAAGGTTTCCAATAGCATAATACAATTAGAAAAATAATGTAAAAAGTGAGCCAACATTTTCATTCAGTAAACTAGTGTCTGGTGTACATCATATCTGGTGTACAAAATGTGATCCTAAATCAGATATACAACCTTGCTCAAGTACATTGGTGATTTACAACCTTGCTCAAATACATTAGGGATCCTAAAACTGATTTACAGCCTTGCTCAAATACATTGAAATGGTATTTAGTGAGCATGGGACTGATCAAAAAACAAAGACAAAAGCAGACATATCAATTGACTTTCAGCTCCAAACTTATCCAATAAACTGCTTGTCAATCAAAAAATCAGATACCACCTTAACTAAACATGTTTGGTCCTTGTTGCAACTGTGTTGCTACCTTGCCGAGGTGGGTTGAATGGAACTTGCTACAAAATAAGATAGGCAAATCAGGTAGCTTAAATAATAAATACCATATAGCAGAAATCAGTGAGCATTATTTGAAGTTGTTAGGAGATACCTGAGGTGGTGGCATTATTCCTTGTAGAGCACTCAGATTTGTTGTTGAACTCATTGAAGCATTTTCTGGCTTACTTCTATTTCTAGCATAAGTACCAGGATGAGCTGGGGGGTTGTCTTTTCCCTACCAAAACAAATCTTTTTTATTAATCCAAAAACAAGCAAACATTATGCTTCAAACCAAATGCAAAGAATACAATAGTAACTTACCGAATTGAAGTTGTTTCTAGCACAAGTTCTGAAGTTGTGGCCCACTGCACCACAGCCAGAACATCTCATTCTCACATATCTTCGTTTCAATTTCTTGGCGGTTGGTGGAGCCAACTCATCAAGTTCAACTCTTCTGCTTTTCTTAGGCCTACCAAGTTGAGTCTTCCCAATTGGCTTAATCATTCCAACCCTGCCACTTCTAGGCCACTCATCTTGATTTCTAATTGGATAAATTTGCTGAGAGTATGCCTTCATGTAGTATTCCTTGGCATACCATTTGGAGACATGTCACTGGATCCTCCCTTTTATGCCAAATAGCAGCAACAACATGGCTACATGGAATACCAGTGAGTTCCCATCTTCTACAAGAGTAGACCCAATTTTCCAAATCGATAGAGTACATGCCCCCGTACATGTTCATCACCTGGTACATAAATTCACTCCCTTTGGTGGGAATGTGATTTCCAACAACCACCTTGTTCTTTTCAAGAACAGCTGCAATCCTTGGTGCAATGTTAGACTCCCACATTATAACTGAATGTCTATTTTTAGTGAGCCTTTGCATCATGTACATCCTAATACGCTCCAACATTGACAATATTGGTCTATCTCTAGCTGCCAATATTGACTTTGTATCATTGAATCCCTCACACATGTTATTTACAAGTATATCACACTTAGGTTGAGTCCTAAAGTGTGATCTACTCCAGTGATGTGGACCTGCAGCCAATAACCAGTTGTATGCTTCCTCATCAATTGATTTGATCTCCAACATCACAGCTTCCAATCTCCTAATAGTTACCTCTCTTGTAGTTTTCCATAAAAGGTCTTTCAAGATTTTATCCCTAAGAACTTTGTTGAAATTCTTCTCTAGATGCCTTGCACAATGCCTGTGTTCAGCCTCAGGTACACCCTTATCCCATAAACTCTTCAAGGCTTGCTCTAAACCTTTTTGCTTGTCTATAATAAAGCTCAAATTGTTTGAGTTTTCAATTTTGAAATCTGCCTTCAATAGGTCCAGAAACCAACTCCATGAATCCTTATTTTCTGTCTCAACAACAGCAAATGTTATAGGATACATTTGGTTATTCCCATCTATTCCAGCTGCTGTTAAAAGTTGTCTTGGATGTACACCTTTAATGTGGCAGCCTCCAACTCAATTAAAGGTCCACAACCCTCATTGAAACCTGCTTTTAATCCAGCATAACAAATATACATCCTCTTGAAACGTGGCTTACCATTCTCACCAACTTCTGTCAAAAACTCAACAGTTGAACCCCTATTGGTCCACTTAATCTCCTTGGCATAATCCCAAAGATAAGCATATTACTCTTCATAGCTCCCTTCAATTGCTCTAGTTGACATCAGCCGAGTTCTTTAAGCTTTGTCCCGTGTAATCTCAATGACATTGTCCTTACTAGCCATGTGCATGAAAGAAGAGATTCCCCACTTGTCATTCATCTTGAACTCATTCATGTACTTCCGACTCAACCATCTAGAAGTTGCAAATCTATTTGTATTCTTTCTAGCACATTTGTGTTCATCATTATAAGTTTTGATGACAAAAGTGGTGGTGTCATCAATCTTCGATGCAAAACAAACCCATGAAAAACCAACAGCTTTACATTGGGACCTAATCCTATGAGGGTCATTCTTCTTAAAAAAATATTTCCTTTCCATTTTGGATTGCATACTCCCTAATTGCTTGCTTAAAAACTGCCCCATTTGTAAATGATAACCCGAGCTTGAACATTGGTTTTTCCATGTCAATTGAAGCCCTAAACTGAGGAAGCTCTGGCAGCTTGGTTTTTCTGTACCTTTTGTTTGGTTTGTAGATCTCTTCAATCTCCTCATCATTCTCATCTTCATCCTCACTTGAACTATCTTGTGGAACAAAGTCACTGTCAGAATCTTGTATACCCACATCTCCTATGTCAATGTCTATAGGCTTTTTCCGTAATCCTTTTAAGTGGTTTTCAGCTACCTCCCCCACATCTAAGTCATCTTCACTTTGTGCATACTTTGGATCTACATCATAATCGTTGTCTTCACTTGAGTGTTCATTTTCAGTCACATTTTGCTCATCCAAAACAGGCCCAGATTTGGTCACATCCTAATCAAAAACAGGTCCATGTTTAGTCTTATCCTCATCTATAACAGGTCGAGATTCAGTGACATCCTCATCCAAACCAGGCCCACTTGCATCTCCCAAACTAAGCCCATCCAAACCAGGCTCACTCCCACTTGCATCCTCATTCAATACAGCCCCATAAGATTGTGTTGATATTTCCTCACCTAAATCTGTTTCAACATCTCCATTCACATTAACCCGAGTATCATTTTCAGCACCTAAAATAGTTTCAACATCATCATTCACCCCATTTCTAGCATCATTTTGAGCACCTAAATCAATTTCAACATCCTCATTCACACCAGTTACTACTGAAGCTTGAGTTTTAGTCACTTCTAGTTGACAAAAAAAAACATTCCACAACATTGCATCTCTTCACAGAATCCCCAATCTTCTCAAGTAAAACTACATCACTAGTTACACATTCCATTAACATACTACCTTCCCACTTAAAATAAAAAGCAATCTCCTCTGGATTTGTGAAACCTAAATCTCTAGCAATCCCACATAGCTCAAACATGCTCATGTTATCAACATCTTGGAAATGTATTAAATTAGTAACCCCACCAAGGTAGGTTGTGTTGGATTAGCTTACACATGATCTTTATTTATTTTCATATATATCTAATATTAAACAAATTAATACGAGATAGCCTAAAACATGTTTCTAAAATTGAATTCAAAGAGAAACAAAAAATAGAATACTTACAGTATACGCAGCGGAATTAAAGAGTCCTTCCTTCAGTTTCTCTAACTCTTGTATCCTCTCTGTCGCAGAGTATTATCAAGAAACTGAACCGATCTTCTATTTTCTTCACAATCTTCCAATGTATCCTTAGAACTGTTGGTTTATCTTGATCAAATCAGAGATTATACGTAGCGGAACAACAATCAAATTGTTAGATTAATCTCATAAGATTTCTAGATCTACTTCTTCACATGCATATATATATATTGAATCAAGGACATGAACAGAAAAATTACCTCAGGTCCTTCCTTGCTGCTATCTTTTCGTATGGCTAAATCCTCGAGATCTCACACCAAGATCTTCCAAAATGTTCTCAGGCACACAAAGAACAAGTGTGGGCTCGCTATACAAATAATAGGCAATAACTATTTATCAGATGTTCTCAACACATGAGATCTGATAAAGATTGGAGCTAGGTTTTGTGAAGAACAATGACTTTTGTTTTTGTCACTGTTCTCTTTCTCTGAGAGAGATTTCTAGATATTTTTCTATCCCTAAAAAGTTACGTTCTGTGAAAAACTGATATCCAATATATTAAAATATTTGTTATTTTAAACAAATTCAAAATAATTGATCAGTTATCAGATTTTTGTTTAAATAATAATATTTTAATCATATTAAAATATCTCATTATTTATTTAATATTTAAATAACTAAAATTGTGGAATCAAGAGACTGAGTAAACTCTCTTATGCGTGTAGCACAGTGCCTGTGCACTGTGTCACACGTGTACCACATGCCTGTGATGGCATGTGATTTTTCCCAATTTTTATTATTATTTAAATACCAAAAATCCCAAAAATAAATTAATTCAAAATTAATTATATTTTTGTTAAATCAAATAATTAATTAATTACACATAATTAAACAATAATTATGTTTGATACATAGAAAAATATTTTACTTATCACATAAGTCATTTTTGCTCATTTTTTGTATTTGCCTTTGACAGTGATTGTTTGAGCCATTTCGGGGACCATGGACCTATAACATTAAGCTCCAATAAATTGAAACTAAATAATTAAAATCTTTAATTATAATAGTTAATTTATTAATTATGATATTACTCCACTATAAATTCATAATTGCACTCTTTATGTTATAGATATACTTTTACAGAAATCTTTTTCTTAAGTCGTCCATTGATATAACCATCTTACAATAGTTCAACCCTCTAATTAATTAGTTCTTAAATTAGAATGGAAGAATTACCATTTAACATTTCTAATTTACTTCTTATTCCTTAAGTACCATTAATTCACTAGTGAATAATTAATCTATAATCTAATTATAGATTTGAGCTCAAAATCATTCAGTTCCAGAATTAACCCTTAAGGGAACTAATATACGATCCGTTAGGAAATATTAGATTCCGTATTGTTGATACATGTTCCCATGATATTAAATCTCCAAAACAAAAGTTATTAGCCTCATTCTTTGAAGAGACCTTAACGAATGAATCAAAAGATTTAATAAACATGAACAGGAGTTCATGAACACTCAGGATTTAGGTTGATCTATAAATGATCATCAGTTATGATATGAATTACAAGTCTTTATGATATGAATGATCATCAGTTATAAATGATCATCAGTTATGATATGAATTACAAGTCTTTATTATTAAATGGTTTTTGGATAAAGACTCTAATTCATATCGATCCATGTCATATATAATCATATTATATAAAACACCTTTACCGAGATGTCTTTCCACATCAATAATCCGAATCTAGATTATTTGTATCATTATGATACTCAGTAAACCGTATTTACAACTCCAATTAAAGAATTCCATAACTTTAATTTGTTGTTGTTGACTATTTTTATTCATTCATGTGATCTTAATTCTCTCGTACTAATACAAGATCACATCCTCAATAATGAATATGGAATTTTTCTGATATTTTCAAAATTATTCAAACAATAATTTAACAATCTAAATATAACAATAATAATAAACTACTGTATTTATTTATTCATTAGAAAAACAAATGTCTTTACATGCTTTTAGGACACACTCCTAACAAGAACCACCTAGACTAGTGTGGGCAATTCTCAACACATGAGATAGATATAGAGAGAAGAAGAGAAAATAACAAAGAGGCTTAAAAAAGGACTTGTGTTTAGAGAGAATCTAAAACTATCAGAAAATCTGACTTGTGACTTATCAAAACTTATGTTTTGACTTCTCTCTAAACACTCCTTTTATAAACTCAATTAGGCCATTTAATTTAATTAAAAAATCAATAAAATAATAGCCATTTTGAAGCCCTAGGTCGAAATTATCATGGGCTATAGGCCCGTGAAATTTCTCATTTGATTATAAGCCCATTGGACTTAAAATCAAGACCTGTATTATTTTCTATTGATTTAATTAATTAAATAATTATGTAAATCCTTTATCAAATTAATTATTTATAATTTGAACCTTGACTTAAACTTATTTATTAATTTAGATACCAATTTATCTTAATTAATAAATCTGCCATAATTTCTCTTTTCTTCTCAAAATTACACAATTCTGTGAAACTATCCAAAATTGACCTGGTCAACTTTGATAATTCTAATTGATGATTAAATCAATTAATTGAGACTATCTAGATGATTTTATCCAAGGTACAGTGGGGACCATGGGCCTATGAAATCAAGCTCCAATAAGTTATCATAAATCTAACAAATATATTTACTAACTTATTAATTCCTCGTGACTCCACTATAGACTTGGAATTGCACTCTTGAATTCATAGAACACTCTATAACAAATATAGATACGCTATTAATTATCCATTGTTACAACCATAATTGTCACTCAATCATCTATAGACGGTCTACAATGAGATAGGACTAAAATACTGTTTTACCCCTCATTGTATTTTATCCTTAAAACACTTAGTTCCTTGTAAATGATATTTCAGTAAACTAATTTAATTACTAAAATGAGATCTCTATCATTTAACACATTGAACCAAACTAAAAGGAAACCATCGTTTCACTTCTTCATCAGAAGCTGTAGATGTTCATATCTATGATTAACACTCCCACTCAATTATACTACCGAGTTCCCAAGATGTAAGTATGGGTTAGTCCGTAGGGTAAGTTGGTAACGAACAAGTCAAAGAACTCAAATAATAAAATCAGTTAGAATACTAACCACTCAGAATTAAGATTGAATTGACCTATGGTCAACTATATGATATGACTAGAATAGATAATAACGGTATGTTTACTTATCTTATCAACTGTCAATATTGGTCCAGTCCGATGTAACAAATACATCCAATCTTATCTACTTTGCTAATGTTCTGGAAAGAACATAACACTATAATGTGTAAGTAGATTATATCATAGATTAGCAAGTCAGTGTAAATCCTAGGCACTGAATAATCTTAGGACTAACTTATTTTGAACATATAATCATATTTATATTCCACTGTGATTACGTCATTATAAATAAGATTAGCTATATGCTCGGGATTTAATAGAAGTTTATATTAAACAAATAATCATGAAAATAAAACATGTGAGCAAAGTGATTGACCAAGTCAAAAAATGATTTCTATTCTTTTATTGATAATAAAATGAGATTACAAAGAATTTGGGTTTTAATTAGGGCATAAAACCCCAACAAACTCCCATTTGCACTAATTGAAACTAATGCCTTAATTCTACTAATCCCATTTCCTTGATATGCTTATCAAATATAGCTTCTGGTAGTGTCTTTGTAAACGGATCCACAAGATTGTCTTCAGTTGCAATCTTCATAACCTTCACATCTCCCCTGGCCACATATTCTCGAATAATGTGATACTTCCTTTCTATATGCTTACTCCTCTTGTGACTTCGAGGTTCTTTCGAGTTGGCTATCGCTCCTGTATTGTCACAAAACAACACAAGCGGTTTATCCATTTCTGGAATAACACTAAGATCTGAATAGAACTTCTTTAGCCAGATTATTTCCTTAGCTGCTTCTGACGCGGCTATGTACTCAGCCTCCATGGTGGAATCTGAGATTGCAGACTGCTTTACGCTTCTCCAAATCACAGCTCCACCCCCAAGAGTAAACACCATTCCAGAAGTAAACTTTCTGTCATCGACATCAGTCTGAAAATTTGAATCGGTGTAGCCTACAGGGTTCAAAACACCACCCTTGTAGACTAACATATAATCCCTTGTCCGTCTCAAATACTTTAGGATATGCTTAACTGTTATCCAATGTTCTGGTCCTGGGTTTGACTGATACCTGCTCACCACTCCCACTGCATAGCAGATGTCTGGTCTAGTACACAACATGGCATACATCAGACTTCCAACTGCAGATGCGTAAGGAACTTTTCTCATTGCATCTTCCTCTTCAGGAGTCTGGGGAGACTGCTTCTTTGAAAGATGAATTCCATGGCGGGACGGTAGACGTCCTTTCTTGGAATTTGTCATTGAGAAACATTCAAGCACTTTATTAATGTAAGCTGCTTGAGATAGAGCTAAAAAGTTGTTCTTTCTATCCCTGATGATCTGGATACCAAGAACATAACTTGCTTCACCCAAATCCTTCATCTGGAATTGAGTGCTCAGCCAATTCTTCACATCTGATAATTTCTTAACATTGTTTCCAATGAGTAAGATATCATCTACATATAGAACCAGGAATACCACTATTTGATTTGCCTTCAGTTGGTAAACACAGGGCTCATCAATATTTTGTTCAAAGCCATAGGTTTTGATTATTTCATCAAACCTAAGATTCTAGGAATGAGAAGCTTGCTTAAGTCCATAGATGGACCTATTCAACTTGCAAACTTTTCCTTCTTGTCCAGATACTTTAAATCCTTCTGGCTGATCCATTTAATTAACTTTGTCAAGCTTTCCATTAAGAAAAGTTGTCTTGACATCCATTTTCCAGATCTCATAGTTGAGAGCGGCTGCTATGGATAGGAGGATGCAAATGGATTTGAGCATGGCTACCGGACTAAAAGTTTCCTCATAGTCCATGCCTTCTCTTTGCCACTAATCGAGCTTTATAAGTCTCGATATTTCCATCAATGCCTCATTTCTTCTTGTAGATCCACTTGCACCCAATGGCCCTAAAGTCACTAAGTTCTTCCACAAGATCCCAGACAGAATTTGAGTACAAGGACTCCATTTCCTGTTTCATGGCTTCGAGCCATAGTTCTTTTTCAGGGCTAGCCATTTCCTGTTTGAAAGACAATGGATCATCATCACTAGTGTCACCAACAACCATATTGGTTTCACCATCCAAATCATAGCGAACTGGGTTCCTAGAAACCCTCCCACTACGACGAGGTTCCGTGACTGTTTGCTCAGGAATAGTGGTACTTTCTTCATTTAAACCGACTTGCGTCGGTTGGCCGTGAAGAGTGGGAATTTCATCATCAACTCGCGTTGATGACAATGGAACATTGGTTGGAGTCAATTCTTTAACCATCTCCTCTAAAACTACTTTGCTGCGAGGTTTAAAGTTCTGGACATAGTCATTTTCCAGAAAAGTAGCATTTGTAGAAGTAAACACTTTCTTTTCTGAATGACTATAGAAAATTCCACCCCGAGTACCTTTAGGATAGCCAACAAACATGCAAACTTCAGTTCACGGTTCTAGCTTTCCCTCCTTTTTCCTCAGGACGTGAGCGGGACACCCCCAGATTCTATAATGGCGTAAACTAGGTTCACGACCATTCCAGCGTTCTAAAGGTGTTTTGGGGATTGATTTTGACGACACGACATTGAGAATGCCATTTGCAGTTTCAATTGCATGTCCCCAGAATGAAGTTGGTAGAGTTGAGTAACTAAGCATGCATCTAACCATTTCCAATAAAGTTCTGTTTCGGCGTTCCGCTACACCATTTTGTTGCGGAATACCTGGGGCAGTAAGTTGTGATAAAATCCCAAGTTCAGTTAAATGATCTTGGAACTGCATATCCAAATATTCTCCACCCCTATCAGATCGCAAGATCTTTAACCTTTTACCTAATTGGTTCTGAGTCATTGCTAGGAATTCCTGAAATTTTGAAAATGTTTCTAATTTCCTATGCATTAGGTAAAGACATGAGTATCTAGAGTAATCGTCAATGAAAGTGACGAAATACTCAAAACCACCCCTGGCTTGTATATTCAAAGGTCCACAAACATCTGAATGCACAAGACCAAGTGGTTCTTTGGCCTTATCACCCTTTGCAGAGAATGGACGCTTGGTCAGTTTGCCTTCTAGACAAGATTCACAGACAGGTAATTCACCTAAGGTGAGTTCCCTCAAAGGTCCGTCCTTTGTAAGTCTTTGAATCCTATCATAGCCAATGTGACCTAGTCGCAAGTGCCATAAATACGTCATATTATTGTTATCGGTCTTTTGACGTTTATTGGTCCTAGGTTTAGCTACTTTGAATAAATCATTGTTAAGAGCGAGGGGTTCGTTAGGTCGCAGAATATAAAGCCCGTTTTCCAAACATGCAATACACAATTGTGATCCATTGAAAGAAATAGATATATTAAAACTTGTGAAAGTCATAACAAATCGTTCTAATTGCAACATGGAAACTGAAATTAAATTTCTACTAAAATTCGGAATAAAAAATACATCTTTTAAAATTAAAAATTTATTTTCGAACTTCAGACGAGCTCTTCCTCTAGCTTGGACCGCAACGAACACTCCGTTCCCAACTCTAAGCTTTAAGCCGCCTTCGTTCACTTCCTCCCACTATTCAAGAAGTTGTAAAGAGTTACAAACATGGTTAGTAGATCCATAATCAATAATCCAAACATAGTTATCATTCTCTAAAACACATGTTTCCAAGATAAATGAACTATAATCATTACCTTTGTTTTTATCTGCTAGAAACTTGGGGCAATCTTGTTTCCAATGCCCCTTTTCTTTGCAGTGAAAACATTTACCTTTACCTTTCTTGTTTTTCCCCTTAGGCGTCTGTGCACTTGGTTGTGCACTCGCCTTTGTAGCCTTTGCAGGCTTGGGGTTGTTGTTTTGCCCACCTTTCCTCTTGTTTCCAGCTTTTGAAGACAAAGCTTGGTTAGCTTTAGCCTTAGCTGGATCAGCAGCAGTAGTAGCAGTTGTCTTCTTTTCTCCTCCCTTACTAGGTCCACCCATGATAGACTCAAAAGTCTGAAGCTCATTCATGAGCTGCATCAGACCATAGTTGAGTTTATTCAACACATAGTTGGTGGTGAATGGAAGGAAAGCTGGAGAAAGACTGTTGAGGATTAAGCCAACTTGAGTTTCCTCATCTATTATGGCTCCGTGCAGTTCAGCTTCCTGAAAGTAGTTTGTCATCTTGATCAGGTGATCACGAACATGTTGAGAAGGTGCCATTCGAGCATTGGCATATTTCTTGGTGGCCTCAAAACGAGTCTGCACTGACTTGGCACCAAACATGTCTTGGAGCTGATCCATGATTTCGTAGGCTGTCTCAACATTCTCCATCTTTGTCTTGAGAGTGTCGACCATACTAGTCAACATGTAGTGTCGTGCCTTGTTGTTAGCCGCCTGCCAACGCTCATACTTGTCCCTCACAGACTTGGTAGCTCCTTCAGCAGGAACTTCCGGGGATTCCTCAGTCATGACGAACTTGGAGTTGTCACCTATCAACACAATGTTGATGTTTTGCTTCCATTTAAGGAAGTTTTCTCCAGTGAGTTTCTCCATCGAAAATTGAGAAAGGATGGGAGTAGACACAGCCATAACTCAAAACTACAAATTACCAATAAAATAGAAATCAATCACATTTACTCAATAAAACTTCTATTCACGCAAATTTCAAGAAATAGCACAACATATACCAACAATATGTAAGATGTGAGAAAAAATACCAAAAACAATCATATCTCTATTTCTTTAGGTTTTTAACTAATCTATGATATCCTTGTCCCAGTTGGCGAGAGTCAAAAATACCACTAGTTAAATAGAGTTGTAAACTCATTTAATAATGGACACCACTATTAACAACCTACTATTCGATCAAAATAAGAAAACAAAATCTCTTATTTTATGAGCTAGACCCACAGTTTCAATAATCATAGATTTAGTCCTAGTAGTCACCGTAGGGGTGAGTCTAGTAGGGTTTGACCTATAATTATCTATCTTTTGAAATCTAACATTGTCAAAATAACTAATGAACACCTTCCGTAGGGGGACGAATCAAAGCGCCTCGAGGCCCCATTAAGCTATTGACTATGTTAAACCAATGGTGGAGATCGAATAAAATCCTTAAAATATAAAATTAAAATAGTATTTTTATTATTTATTTTTAGAAAATTAATGACTATGGTTTTCCCAAAAAAATTAAACAGATTAAATTTTTTTAAAACCAAAGTCCTATAATTTCTTATTAATTCTAAAGTGTCACATTGAAACAAATTCAATTAATTTAGAATTAATTTGTTGCTAATCAATATTTAGGTTTAACTAATATAATGAACCTATACAATTAAGTCCAACTCAAGTAAATGGGCCTTAACAATTGGGCTTGTATGGAGGAGGGCTGGGTCCAGTATGTCGTTCCCACTACAAAGGTCCCCTATCTTCCATACAAGGTCCAAAAGACAGGAATTTAAACCTTCGTTTTATTAATTGATTAGACCCACTATAGTCATGCAAAGCAAATGGGCATTCACAAGTGGAATCACCCACAAGAGAGGAATTTAAACTTTACATTTTCTAATGGGCCCAAATAAAACCTATAATTTTATGAATATTTTATTTGGCAAAATACCATATATCCAACAAACATATGGGCCACTATATGCATCTAAGCCCAATTGAAAAAATACAACATATAGTGCAAACAAACATGTTATAATTGGATGGGCCTAATCATGTTACTATATGAGCAATTCTATGAATTTATGCAAAAATACCACAATTGATTTCATTTGCAAAAATACCACAATTAATTATATAGAATTTATCAAAAAATTCAAATTAATTAAATTTTTACAAAAAAAAGTCAATTTAAATGAAATTTATCAACAATTAACAATAGTTAATTTAAATTTCATTTATCAACAATCAACTTGGTTTTAGGTTAATTTGATAAAAAAATATTAATTTAATTTAAATAGGATTTATCAACAATTAACCAAAGTTAATTTAAATCCCATTAAAAAATATATTTTATTAATTGGCTGAAAAAAAAAGATATTTTTCAAAATTTAACCAATTTTAAATTTTAAAATCAATATCTTAACTATTTTCCAAAATATATTGTGTTGTTATAACTATTGGCTAATATTTTAACAATTAAAAAATAAAATAAAATATAAAAAGTTATAACAATCCTAAAATATCTCAAAATAGTTAAACAAATTCAAATATCCATAAAAATATCTAACTAACAATATTTAAATTTCAAATAATTTAAATATTAAAAACTATAGAATAAAAAGATATTTATATTTTCAAATAAATATTTAATAAAAAATAAATAAAGAATTTAAATGAAAATATCTTAAATATCTGATATCATAATACTAATATTTTAATATATTAAAATATTTAAAATTAAGTTGTTAGCCCCTATTTTTAAATTTGAATTTGAATCTTTGTAGAAAATATCTAATCATTTATATCTCAACTAACAAAAAAATCTTTTTTTTTTAAAATAATAATAAATGATAAAACAAAAAAGATATTTTTAGTTTTGATTATAAATAATTTATTTCCACAAAATTTTAATTTTCAAAAAAAAAAATGTGGATGAAAAGTACTAGCGGTACTGTTCAACTGTACTGTTCACGCGTGCATGCGCGCGGCTACGCGTGAGCGTGCGCGTGATGGCGCGTGCGGGTGATGCGGGTGCGCGCGCGGGTGGCGCTCGGAGGCGCGCGGGCGTGCGCGTGCACATGGGTAGCCAAGCCAAATTTTTTGAGCAATTTTTCAAACCAAATCCATTTTCTAATTAATTTTTAACATGTTTTACACAAAATAAAGCACATATAAAAATTAATAGCATAGAAAACACAACAAAATAGCCTAAAAATTACTAAAATTCACATAAAATCAATATGTTCATAAAAACATGAAAACCATCAAATTATTCAAACATATCAAATAATCCAATTTTAAACATGTTCATGCATGAAAATAAAGATTACCAAAGGCTCTGAGGCCAGTTGTTGGATTAGCTTACACATGATCTTTATTTATTTTCATGTATATCTAATATTAAACAAATTAATACGAGATAGCCTAAAACATGTTTCTAAAATTGAATTCAAAGAGAAACAAAAAATAGAATACTTACAGTATACGCAGCGGAATTAAAAAGTCATTCCTTCAGTTTCTCTAACTCTTGTATCCTCTCTGTCGCAGAGTATTATCAAGAAACTGAACCGATCTTCTATTTTCTTCACAATCTTCCAATGTATCCTTAGAACCACCTAAACTAGTGTGGGCTCTCAACACATGAGATAGATATAGAGAGAAGAAGAGAAAATAACAAAGAGGCTTAGAAAAGGACTTGTGTTTAGAGAGAATCTAAAACTATCAGAAAATCTGACTTATGACTTATCAAAACTTATGTTTTGACTTCTCTCTAAGCACTCCTTTTATAGACTCAATTAGGGAATTTAATTTAATTAAAAAATCAATAAAATAATAGTTATTTTGAAGCCCTAGGTCGAAATTATCATGGGCTATAGGCCCGTGAAATTTCCCATTTGATTATAAGCCCATTGGACTTAAAATCAAGGCCTGTATTATTTTCTATTGATTTAATTAATTAAATAATTATTTAAATCCTTTATCAAATTAATTATTTATAATTTTAACCTTGATTTAAACTTATTTATTAATTTAGATACCAATTTATCTTAATTAATAAATCTGCCATAATTTCTCTTTTTTTCTCAAAATTATACAACTCTGTGAAACTATCCAAAACTGAACTGGTCAACTTTGATAATTCTAATTGATGATTAAATCAATTAATTGAGACTATCTAGATAATTTTAACCAAGGTACAATGGGGACAATGGGCCTATGAAATCAAGCTCTAATAAATTATCATAAATCTAACAAATAAATTTACTAACTTATTAATTCCTCGTGACTCCACTATAGACTTGGAATTGCACTCTTGAATTCATAGAACACTCTATAACAAATATAGATACGCTATTAATTATCCATTGTTACAACCATAATTGTCACTCAATCCTCTATAGACGGTCTACAATGAGATAGGACTAAAATATCGTTTTACCCCTCATTGTATTTTATCCTTAAAACACTTAGTTCCTTGTAAATGATATTTCAGTAAACTAATTTAATTATTGAAATGAGATCTCTATCATTTAACACCTTGAACCAAACTAAAAGGAAACCATCGTTTCACTTCTTCATCAGAAGCTATAGATGTTCATATCTATGATTAACACTCCCACTCAATTATACTACCGAGTTCCCAAGATGTAAGTATGGGCTAGTCCGTAGGGTAAGTTGGTAACGAACAAGTCAAAGAACTCAAATAATACAATCAGTTAGAATACTAACCACTCAGAATTGAGATTGAATTGACCTATGGTCAACTATATGATATGACTATAATAGATAATAACGGTATGTTTACTTATCTTATCAACTGTCAATATCGGTCCAGTCCGATGTAACAAATACATCCGATCTTATCTACTTTGCTAATGTTCTGGAAAGAATATAACACTATAATGTGTAAGTAGATCATATCGTAGATTGGCAAGTCAGTGTAAATCCTGGGCACTGACTAATCTTAGGACTAACTTGAACATATAATCATATTTATATTCCACTGTGATTACGTCATTATAAATAAGATTAGCTATATGCTCGGGATTTAATAAAAGTTTATATTAAACAAATAATCATGAAAATAAAACATGTGAGCAAAGTGATTGACCAAGTCAAAAAAATGATTTTTATTCTTTTATTGATAATAAAATGAGATTACAAAGAATTTGGGTTTTAATTAGGGCATAAAACCCCAACAGGTTGGAATGTTACCTACATGCTTGAGTTGTCCACTATGACACACCTTTAGAGTGAAGATTCCTGAATTTGGGTCTGTAAAACACAACAACATTGAATGTGACAATTTTAGATCAAAAAAACATTTAATGTGACAATTACTGAATAACTGAAGTTTGGGTAGTCCCAAAATATGTTTACAACCCTGCTTTTAGTACTTGTTATCAAGCAAAGTTAAACACACACACACACATGCACCAATACACAATAGACCCCACACACCCCACACACTCCAATCGACCTAACAAACCGTTAAGGAAAACTCCAAAAAAATTCACAAAACTCCAAAAAACACTATCCAAGATTCCTTTGACCAGACCCATTTGGTACAAAATGACCAAAAAAACCTCATTTTGTGAGGACAAAGCTCTGCAAGATTCATTACTTCCTCTCCATCTTCTCCATCCCAATAAACTGACCTAATACAAAATAAAAAAAAATAAAAAAGTAAACACTAAATACTCACAATAAAAGGGAATGTCGTTCTCATCCCTACACTCATTTGGGTGTCCTTTCTTTTTTCTTAATGCTCTGGTTTTCTTCTTCCCCATCACCGTCGACAAAGGCTTCAGATTCAATCCTTCGGCTTCAGATTCACTCCTTCTGCTTCAGTTTTCTTCGCTCTTGTAACTACGTTTTACCAAAAAAAGCCCTAAAATTGCCCCCAAACTAATCAGATCGATCCACAAAAACCCCTTAGGGTCTTACTACTTTCCTTCATTGTTATCATGGTAGCTTCAATGGTTGTAATGACGTGTAATGCCAAATAATCATCTATATTACTGTAACGCCCCAACTCCAGGGGCCGTTACGGTGCACATTGCAAACAGTGCTAAACTCGCTAATCGAATCATTTGGCCATAAACGTGTAACTAAGTATGATTAGTGGTTTAGGGATTAAAATTTTTGGTTAAGATATAACGTTTCACTAGAACGTTTACTGTATACATTGAGATCCCAAAAATATAATTTAAAGGCCTATTACAACAAAATATTTACAACCAGCCGATCTAAGCGGCAAAACAGGGTTTAACCCTGGTTCCTTTCCTTCAAACCTCGGTCGTGGCAGTCGAGTAGCTGCATATGTACACATCGTCACCTAAGCTCTCCAACTCAAGGATGGTCCAGCTTTCTTTGGCCTTTACCTGCACCACAAAGCACCCGTGAACCAAAGCCCAGCAAGAAAACTCATATGCTCACGAACAGTCATATCATGATATCAAATCATATCTGGCATGCCTAGCAAACATAGCTTTATTCAAGCATGCAAACAAGTTCAAACAATGTTGGGGTATCCAGGATAAGAAATCCTGCCCTTTTGAATGGATGACTATCAAGTCAATCCTACTCAAATGAGTGTTTCAACACTTGAGGTTTTGGTAAACCATGCTGAGTGACCAACAAACAAGTCACCACGGGGCTCAGCATCTAAAGCCATGCATATGATGATCAAAATGATCATACAGAGCTTATAGCTCTGAACAGATGAGTGAATATCACTTTGAGGTTCTGTTAACCATACTGAGTGACTGACAAGCAAGTCACTATGGGGCTCGGTGCCCATAGCCGTGTAACGAGACTGTTACCTGGGCTTTCCTGCAATGGCTCTAACCAGATGAGTGACTGATGGGTAGTCACTAGCTTAAACAGATGAGAGACTGATGGGTAAGTCTCACGGGCTCAACACCCACAGCCATGCGACTAAATAGTCACCATGGCTCTAAATGACTAGCCTTTGGCTAGAAAAGCGCTTATAGTATTCATAGAACTTGAGGTCGGTCCGGCATTAATGCTCTTTGAGTCATTCAATGCAAATATCGGTTAGATCTAATCTTTGTTGGCTTGCGTTGAACACGCTAAGGCCGTCCTGACTTATGAGTCAGCACCGTGTGACCAGTGCCCAGTACCACTGCTGAACCTGACTAATGAGTCACAACTTCACAGTTGATACTAACACCTTTGCCAATTCTGACTAATGAGTCAGTACCATGCACAAGTAAGCATTGCCACCAAACACATGTCATATGTCGAATATTCAAACGTAGGGCATTCATCATGCTTACTTAACAATTTCTAGCATAATTATGATCATGCACAAACACAGAGACTCAAGCTCTGATCAATCTCATAATCATCATTCATGGCATGCCCTAATCACATATGTTACACCCATATTTCGAGCCTTAAGTATTGTGATCTCGAAAGCTGGATTCGTCAGGAATGGGTTTGTAATGTTTGGAACACGTGTCCGCAACCTAGGCACCGAACCTATTAAGCAGGGGCAACCTCGAAGATGGTAGCCTCAAAATCCTCACAAGCTCGAAGAACAGACATCGAAGTACGTCTATTCTCGAATGACCTCAGATCAGGGGTTTCGAGCCTGACATAAGTATGAGCTCGAAGCCACATGATCCCGGGGAAAATGCTACAACTCGAAAGTCATTAAGAGACCTGGGTTGGCACAACACTGACGATGTAGATTGATAACTTTGAATATCTCAGTGAGTCATTTTGGAGAGACGTAATCTACATTTATTGTTGTAAATCCCCTATAATAAAGGGGTATTTATTATTCAGTTATACGCCCCCTGGTCTTCAGGGGACGTTTCCTTGTATATAGGAGTTACAGGCTTTTAATGCCATTAAATTTATTTACATATACAGAATAACTTCCCGAAATGTGTGGGATAGTATTTTGAAATCTCCTCTATAAATAGAGAAGTCATGTACCATTGTAAAGGACCGAAATTTTGTGATCTTGAGAGAAACTCTGGAGAATTCATTCTTGAAGAATTTCTAGAAATCATCTTAAGTTCTAATAACAAAGACTCGTGGACTAGGCAGAGTTAACTGCTGAACCACGTAAAAAATCCTGTTTATCTTATTGTATTTTTTTGGCCATAACTATTTATTGTTTTCGTGCTCTTTATTCACTGCTGACGAAAAACAGCGTCAACAGTTTGGTGCTTTCATTAAGAGCCTTAAGCATTCAGTCCCTGAACAAGTTATGGCCGCTAACGATCAGAACGTTCCTGAAGAATACTATCCGAGATGCCCTGGGAAACAGCCAATGGTAAACTCGGATGCTGAAGTGTAATGACCCAACTACTCTAGACTTTTGGACCATTAACGAAAACTATACATAAACACTAATCCTTAATAAAACTTTACAAGTGAAAAGACCATAACTTTATTAAGAAACTTGTAAAAATAAAAGTTAAACTTACATAAAATATCAAGTAGGATATGGGATCCCATTGTTTTAAATCAAAACATCACATAATTAAAAAGAGATTTACATAATAAAATGCGGAAAAATACATGTAAAACCATAAAAACAAAACTACATCCTCGAATCGAAACGCTCGGCTCTTCAATCCATTCCGCCTCAATACACATTCTCCAAGCTTCCAAGAACCTTTCCCGCCACTAAGACTATTTTCCTACACATATAAACAAAAAGGAGTGAGCTTAATGCCTAGCAAAGAAAATCTAACACATAGTCCATATACATAAATTTCATAAAAAACATGAAAACATAACATAACACTTATATCACATACATACTATAATGGCCATTATTACTTGGGGTCCCATAGACTAAACAAGTCATATGCCCATTAGATTAGTGGGGTCTTGCTAGCTAAGCAAGTCATATGCCCATAATCTATTTGGGGCTTGTTAGTCATATAGGTCATATGCCCAAGCCTACAAACATACATAACATAACATATTTCATAACATAAAAATCATAAGATAACATATAAAAACATATAACATATAAATTCTATCCTATTTTCCTTACCAAAATAACCGGGATATGGGAACTGATTTGGGACCTTGGAACACTCCTAAAAACCATTTATAATATGGTGAGTATATTTGAAGAAAAGGGATGAAAAGAATGAAAGAATTGTACCATTGAGAATACACTTACCAAAACTTATGTGCAAGTTCTTAGATTTCCTAACCAAAATAAAGAATAAGGTTAGAAGGCTGTGTAGAAGACTATGAGAACTTAAATAAAATAATACCAATGAACTAGAGTGTGGAAATACCTTGAAGACTTATAAGACCAATCTAAACCTTGAACCGAAATGCTATAAAATCTTACTTCCCAAGTGTTTGATAAGCTTATGATGATCAAGCTTATGATTCCCAACCCAAGTGTTTACACTCTCACACTCACCTAGCAACTTGCAGCCTCTGAACTTAGAGTAATAGATGAATAAATGGCTGGGTACTAGGTCCTATTTATAGAGTTTAGGAATGAAAAGATCTCATTTAACTTGAATAAAAATAGTGGCTTTTTAAGTGAAAATAATTTGAATTATCGTTCAGCAGAGGCTGAAGACTCGTTCAGAAAGGTGCTGGACTTATCAAGAGGTTGAAGGTTTGAATGGGAAACGATTTTGAAAACTTTCAAAATGTGCTGAGAGGGGCGATATATCGCCCCCTGTAGGCGATATATCACCTGGGCCAGTATGCCCGAGGCAATCGTGCAACGTTTCGTATTTTTCGTATCTTCGTACTGCGATATATCGCCCCCTATAGCTGCGATATATCGGCATACGCTGATTATTTAAACACGAAATTACACATTTTTAGCTTAATTTAAATTGAGTACACAGCCTTGACTAAGCCCTCTAACGTTTTCAAAGATGCTGACTGACCTTAGAGCATTCAAATTTTACCCTTAATAAATTTAATCCTCAAAATACTTAATCATTAATAAACCTATACACAACATGTGCTATTATCTTATTGGTTCTTATCTAAACCTTATAGTATAATAAATATTATCCTCAATATCAGTCATATTAATCAAACCTTAGGTTAAAATTAATATTCCTAAACTATAGGTTAAACTTAGAAAATCTACAAGTACTACTATGAATGTCCAAATAAATCCCGGTCTGAACCAAAAATCCACAGTTATAAAGATAATACTATTATTACTATAATACTACTATCTAACTAGCTAAGTAAAGTTCTTGGACTCTACATGAAGAGAGAAACGAGTCCTCCGATTCTCGGGGTCCGCCCGCACCTCCAAGGGATGAGGATATGTATTACAATCCTGAGCGGTACGTTCCCATTGTGGAACTTGAAAACCAGCAGCTGAAACAACAGTTGGCAGAAGCCAACAAGCGGAATGAGGAGTTAGCAAGGATAGCTGCAGAGGCGCAGGCGGCTCAGCCCCCGCCTCCGCGTGAAAACCAAGCTCCTCCTCCGAGGGACGTGCATGTTCCTCCCCACAGGCCTCGTGGGCGCCCACGAAAGAATGCTGCCACAAGAAGGCCGGAACAACCTCCGGCACCAGCAGAGCCATCCGCTCCCACGAGACCCCAGAGAAGTACCCGAGCTAGGGCCCCGGTTAATCCACCTGCGGAAGTACCAGCGGGAACTGAGAACAACCGAGCCCCTGCAGAGGCTCGGACTCAAGTCCTTGGGAACACGCAGAATGCAACCAACCCATCTCGGGCAAACTCTGGACCGTCCAGGCCATGAAATGGGTGGCAGCCACCATCGCCCATACGGTTCCCTCCATCGCCTATAAGATATCCTTCACCTCCTCGCAGGAATGCTCAACCAGTTTGAGATGAGGACGAAAGACGCGCGGGGAGGAGACAAGGGAACAGGGAAGCTTTTCGGGAGCGAAGAGGCGCCCTATCTGAAAAAAGTCAAACGTCCCGGTCTCGCACGGTAGAAATGAGGCGGCACAAAAAAGACCCATCTCGAAATAATCATGCGACAAGTCTTACTAGTGATGACTCTGGAGATACCAGATCAGTCAGTATGCATGATCGAGGTCGAAAGAATACTGGGAGCCACAGGAATCGCTCCGACCTGCGGGAACATTTGAATCAGAATCAGGGTAATGTTAACTTGACGAACCAGGACCTGAGGGATCGCTTAAATAGGCGTAAAGACCCCCTGCGGAGGCGCGAACCTGGAATTGTGATCGATGACAACCAATTCCAAACAAGACCCCTCGAGGACCCGGTCCAGGAAAGAATTGATCAGTTAGAAAAGGCCTTCTGGCTTTTGAAAAATGAGCAAGGTCAGGGTCGATATGAAGATTCTGATGAGGAGCTTGAACCGTTTGCTCCCCATATTTCCAACACTCCGTTTCCCCAAGGATTTCAGATCCCTCACGTCTCAACGTTTGAGGGAAAGTCCGACTCGTACAGCCATTTGAGTACATTCAATACCATAATGAGAGCAAGTAACGTGGGTTACGAGCTCAGATGCATGTTATTTCCAGCATCGTTGACAGGACCAGCCAAAAGCTGGTTCAAAAAATATAGAAGACACTCAATAACTTCTTGGGATCAACTGTCTAAAGACTTCAAGAAGCAGTTCAGAGCCATGATGGGGGTTAGACCTGAGGCGTCAACTCTGACTAACGTTCGACAGCAGCCAGGTGAGACATTGAAAATATACCTTACAAGGTTTAACTTAGAGGTTGCTCGAGCTCGAAATGTGGATGACAGCGGTCATTTAATGGCTATCCAAGCTGGAGTGATGCCAGGAAGTGCTCTCTGGGACGACATGCAGAGAAAACCTGTGAGGTCCCTAACTGAGTTTAACAAACGAGCACAGTGGTTTGTCAATGTAGAGGAAGCGAGGTCGACACTTAATGTGACTTCCCAGCCCGTAACTACAACGAAAAACGTAAACTCTGCCTCAACCTCGACGGACCCACCAGCTTCAAAGCCTGCTGCGGAAAACCCTTCCAAGAGAAAAAAGAACGAAGGGAGTAACCCCGAGGCCGAGGGAGGAAAGAAAAAGAAGGGGGAGAGATATTTCTCCATGTACAGAGTGTACACCGAGCTCAACGAGTCTCGGGAGAACATATACCTGGCTAAAGAAAACCAGGTCCCTTTCAGGCGTCCAGACCCAATGAGAAATCAGAAATCCAAGAGGGACTCCACCAAATATTGTCGATTTCACAGAGACACCGGGCATACTACTGATGAATGTCGACAGCTAAAAGATGAGATCGAAGGATTGATCTCAAGAGGTTATTTCAGATAATATGTCAAAAACCAGAATGCTAATCAGGCGTCTGCGAGCCAGAGGGCAGCCGCGCCACAGCCCACACAAAACAACAATCCCCAAGCTAGGGAAGAAGATAGGCCCCCTCCAATTGATGGGGAAGACGTGATAACCATCTCGGGAGGGCCTCATCCCGCGAGCATGGGCAGAAATGCCCAAAAAAGATATGTGAACGAGCTAAAAACTGGGGACGGGTCTCCTTATGAACCTGAACCTAGAGCTCCAAAAAATCAAAAGATTGAATCCCAGCCGATAACCTTCACTGAGGACGACACGTCCCATGTTCAGTTTCCTCACCATGACCCACTGGTCATCACTCTCCAGCTTGCAAATAAGAGAGTTCACCAAGTTCTCATAGAGAATGGGAGCTCGGTTAACATTCTTTATAAAGCCACCTTGGAGAAAATGGGACTCACTCTTCGCGACCTGAAAGCATGTGCAACAACGCTGTACGGCTTTTCAGGAGAAGGGACTGCTTGCATGGGATCCATCAAACTCCCCGTAACCTTGGGAGACTACCCAGTCTCAACAACCAAGATGATGGAGTTCATAGTAGTAGACCTACCTTCGACTTACAACGTGCTGCTCGGAAGACCCGCCCTGGTTAGGCTGGGGTCAGTCTCGTCTGTAAGGCATCTAGCCGTTAAGTTCCCGACCCCTAGTGGCATCGGGACATTGAAGGGAGACCAGTTGGCTGGAAGGGAATGCTACAGCATTTCCTAAAGAGGAAAGAAACAGACGAGCGCACAGGCACTCGTCATTGTTCAGAATAAAGATGGGACGGTCTTGGAGATTGATGAAGAAATAGATCCGAGGGTTGAGGAGAAAGTTGATCTTGAATCGTTAGAAGAGCTCGAAGAGATCCAGCTCGAAGAGCCCGATCCCTCGAAAAAGGTAAAGGTTGGGAAACACCTCCAGGAAGAAACCAAATAGCAACTAATTTGCTTTTTGAAGAGAAACTAGGATGTCTTCGCATGGTCACATTCGGACATGGTAGGAATAAGTCCGAACATAGCGAGCCATGCGCTAAACATTGATAAAAGCTTCCCTCCGAAGCAATAAAAGCGAAGACAGCTGGATGACGACAGGAAGAAGGCACTGAAGGAGGAGGTCGACAGGTTAAAAGCAAACCGATTCATTAGGGATGCTTTCTACCCTGACTGGGTAGCCAATCCGGTGTTGGTCCCAAAACCTAATGGGACGTGGCGAACCTGTATTGACTATTCGAACCTCAACAAAGCTTGCCTGAAGGACTGTTTTCCCTTACCAAGGATTGACCAGCTCGTGGATGCCACAGTGGGGCATGGACTGATGTCATTCATGGATGCCTATTCTGAATATAACCAGATTCCCATGCATGCCCCCGACCAGGAACATACGAGCTTCATAACGGACAAAGGGCTATACTGTTATAATTTCATGCCATTTGGGCTCAAAAATGCTGGGGCCACATACCAGCGGCTCGTGAATATGATGTTTTCAGAGCAGATAGGGAACAACATGGAAGTTTATGTTAATGACATGCTTGTCAAGTCTCAACTTAACAATAACCATGCTGATGACCTCAAAGAGTGCTTTGGCGTGCTCCGGAAGTATAACATGAAACTAAATCCTCAGAAGTGCTCCTTCGGGGTATCATCAGGAAAATTCCTGGGTTTCATTGTAAGCGCTCGTGGAATAGAAGCTAACCCAGACAAGATCCAGACCCTGATCGACATGCCCTCACCTCGAAGACACAAAGATGTCCAAAGCTTGACCGGCAGGATGGCGGCGCTAAGTAGGTTTATTTCGAAATCTACAGACAGTTGTCTTCCGTTTTTCAACCTTTTGAGGGGAGGCAAGAAATTTGAATGGACGGAAGAGTGGGAACTGGCCTTCCAGGAGCTTAAAAAGCACCTCGCAGAACCCCCCTTCTTATCAAAACCTATTACGGGTAAGTACTGTACTTATATCTTTCCACTACCGAACACGCAATAAGTGCAGTGCTCGTGCGAAAAGAAGAAAAGGTACAGAGACCCATATATTACATCAGCAAAAGATTACTGGGGGCAGAGTCGAGATACCCCTTGATGGAGAAGCTAGCTCTCAGCTTAATTCATTCATCTCGTAAACTTCGACCCTACTTTCAGGTGCACCCCATCCATGTATTGATTGATCAACCACTTAGGCAAGTCCTGTCTAAACCGAAGGCTTCGGGTCGACTTCTTAAATGGGCGGTTGAACTCGGACAAATCGAGATCACCTACCACCCGAGGACGACCATTAGGGCACAGGCATTGGCAGACTTTATAGTAGAGTGTACTGGCATGACCAACGATGAAGTTTTAACCCCGCCCCACGAGCTGTGGAAACTTTATGTCGATGGGTCATCTAATGAAAATGGATCGGGGGCAGGGGTCATTTCGATTACTCCCGCAGGGAGTAGATTTCATTCTACCTTAAGATTCGACTTCAATGCATCGAATAACGAGGCCGAATACGAGGCTTTACTGGCGGGACTTCGTATAGCCAAAGAGCTCAAAGCTAAAGCAATACATTGCTACAGCGACTCCCAGCTTGTGGTTAACCAAATCTTGAGAGAATACCAGGCTCGTGGCACAAAAATGGTAGCTTACTTAGAGAAGGCAAAATCCGCATTGGAACATTTTGAGTTTTATGCGATCGAACATGTTCCCCGAGAGAAAAACTCAAATGCAGATGCTTTAGCTCCGCTCGCTACTTCCGCCGAGAATGATGAACTAAACGTTGTGCCAATAGAACACCTCTCGGCACCTAGATGACCCCGATAGTCGAATATCTCGAGACCGGAGTCCTTCCAAAAGATCAGAACCAGGCTCGAAAGTTAATGTATCAACTTCCCCGTTACACCATTTTGGACGGAAAGCTGTATAGAAAGGGATATTCCATGCCATTACTTCGGTGCGTGACTCCACCCGAAGCCAAGAAGATCATTGAAGAAATTCATGAAGGGTTCTATGGAGACCATACTGAGGGGCATAGCCTGTCCAAGAAAATCATACGCCAAGGTCATTTCTGGCCTACCACTAAATCGAATTCTTTCGAGTACGTAAAGAAATGCGATAAATGCCAGAGGTTCGCCACGATTCCTCGAGCTCCACCATCCGAGCTGACCATGATGACTTCCCCATGGCCATTTGATGTATGGGGAATAAACCTCATAGATTACTTCCAACTGGCAAGGGCGGTGTGAAGTATGCTGTAGTTGCCGTAGATTACTTCACAAAGTGGACAGAGGCTGAACCGTTGGCAACAATAACTTCCAAAAAGGTCCTTGACTTCGTGGTAAAAAACATCGTATGCCGATATGGGATGCCGAGGAAAATTGTATCCGACAACGGAACCCAGTTCAATAGCGCCTTGTTCACCAACTTTTGTGAGAAGAATGGAATAATAAAGAGTTTTTCGTCAGTAGCTCATCCTCGGGCGAATGGCCAGGTCGAAGCTGTAAACAAAACTCTCAAGAGTTCGCTAAAGAAAAAGTTGGAGGAAGCAAAGGGACGATGGCCCAAAGAATTGCCCCAAGTCCTATGGGGATATAGGACTACAGCTCGAACATCAATGGGACATACCCCGTTCTCTCTAGCATACGGTTGCGAAGCTATGTTGCCTATCGAGGTCGAAATTCCTACAATTCGAACTCACATTTATGACCAAAGCTCGAACCACACTCAACTCAAAGAAACCTTAGACTTGATCGAAGAAAGAAGAAATGAAGCTCAGCTGAGGAATGCTGCCTACCAGCAACGAGCTACCAGGTACTTCAACAAGAGGGTTCGAGATCGAAAGTTCGGTGTGGGAGATCTAGTGCTAAGGCGTGTATTTTTGGCAATGCGAGATCCGACAGCTGGCGTGCTCGGGCCAAATTGGGAAGGACTCTACCAGATAGAGTCAGTCATCCGCCCCAGTGTCTACATGCTAGCGAGATTGGATGGGAGCCTGGTACCGTGAGCATGGAATGGCGAACACCTAAGACCTTACTATCAATAGTGTAGGAAGGATGTTGAATGTAACCATGCTTGTTTATCTGTACTGTTTTTCCTACTTTTGGATTTTGTTAAATAAAGAGTTATTTCGTCTGATATAATTTATTTTTGCAATCTCTCTTAATCTAATAACCTATGGTCACATTCATAGGATATTAAGGGGGCATCATTGGTATATATATAAATACCACCAGCTTGAAAAATAAAGTAACATATACGAAATACATACAAGTGTTTGGAGATAACCAAATGCGCCAGATAAGATAATTTGGATATAACCAATTATAAAAAACGTAAGTGTTTGGATGTAACCAGATGCGCAAGCTCAGATAGTTTGGACGTAACCAAATTATCAAAATATTGAAATACTTGGATATAACCAAATATGTGAATTAGACTAAACATATAAGTGCATGGATTTCAAACCAATCACAGCCTTAAAAGGTTTAGAGAAAACCAGCTAAAACTAATTGACAATAAGTTGGAACATAAACCCACTTCAAGTTAAGTCGAGATCGAGGCTGGAATATCTTATAAAAAATAGTTTCGAACTCACAATCTTGGAGAGATAACCGAGGACGAGAAAAAGTAACTAAAAAATAAGGTATAACTAAACCGTTTGCATCACACACCATACAAGTACTTTAGGGTTCATGGTTAAAGTAATATCCGACCTCGATGAATGACGAGATCGGAAGCGGATAATTCGAGCAAACTGTGCATGAATGCATTGAACTTCGAGCCTAAATCCAAACTATGTTTGTGCGAATAAACAAGCATATGCGACTCTTTAATGTAAAGTGTGCAAAATATTTCAAATCAAGAAATGTAAAGCATGTATATTAAAAGAAAAGAAAAAGAAATTGTATCAGCCCTACAGGCATAAATTAAAACAATTACAAAAATAAGGGGACGCAGCCCCGAGGTGAGGTTCAAGAAGGAGCAGTTTCCTTGGCCTTCTCAGCATCAGCGACACTAGACCCCTCAGGACGAATAGCATGACTATCCTTCTGAGCAACCTCCTTAGCGGCCTCCCGAGCAGCCTCCTCCGCCTTAAGCCGACCATTCCACTTATCAAGGAGCTTTGCCTCAAGAGGACCTAGGAAGCTGGTATAAAGGTCTTCATTATTGGCCCACATTCTGTACATGGCCAAATCAACCGCTCGGTCTTTTTTCTCTTTGTACTCGACAAAGAGGCGAGCCTTTTCACTCTCGATTATATCAAAAGTGGCGGCCTTGTCTTCTTCGAGCTTTTTATTGGCCTCCTTGAGTCGGGTGTTCTCCTTCTCAAGCTCCGCGAGCTTAGCGTTCTGCTTCTCGAGCTCAGATGTCTTGGCTTTAAGCTCCTCAGCTCCTGTCTCAACTTTTGCCTTTTTCACCTTCAGTTCATCACTCAGTTTGAGCTAATGATCCTTGGCCTCCTGAGCGTAGGATCTGCTCGAATGAACCTCGTTGTTCAAATTATAGTTGAGCTGAGCAGAGACAGCAAGAGCCTGACATACAGAGAAATCAACATTAGCATACGGACCATCTATAAATATAGCCAGCAGCGAAAAAAGAAAAGTTACCGCGGCGATGAGCTCGACACTCTTCTCGTAGAGTGTGTTGCTGTCTCGGGCCTCGGTCATAAATTTCCAGTGAGAAGCATCAAAACCGCTAAAGCTCTGGCCCACTCGGGACAAAACATCCGAGCCCAGTGTGGCCCCATGGGACCCAACAGCGTTGTCAACTACATACTCCTCAACGTGAGTAGAAACTGACAACTTGTGAGTTCGGGAAACAGAGGGTTTTTTGGGAGGAGGACTGAGCGTCGAATGAACAAGGATGGGAGGATGGGTCTCGACCATAGTGGATGTCCCGACCTGCGAAGTCGGTTCCACAGCGGAGCTCGTGGCGGGCAGAGCTGGTGGGGGAGGTGGCGTCTTTTCAGTCCTTTTAAGGACCTTGGCAGGCCGGTCTATTTTTCGCGATCCCCTGGGGCGCTCGGTCCTCTTGGCCCCGCCACTCTCGAGAATACTGTCGAGATCGGAGTCCATCTCACCTACACAATCACACCACTGTATGAGTCATCAAAAAAGAAAGAAAATATATATAAAGTAACTCAACATCACACAAGTATGCAAAGTGATGAAGAGGCGAGTGGAGAGAAACCTAACTGGAACTCTCCTTCGAGCTTGAGCTCGGAGACCATGAAATTCCCCCATCTTCAGAAGAGGCGGGGGGAGTACCTTCCCTAAACATGGACGTCAACCTCGAAAGGTCCCTATAGTCATTGGTCCCGTATTGGACAGCTATTCCGTTCCATACCTCGTTCAGGCTATACATAGTATCGTATTGCCCGAGCCAGCTATCAAACCTATGAACTCGTTCATCTACCCAAGTCCACACATAGAAGTGGTTCCTATCGTCCTGGCACAACACTAACCTATCGGGTTTGTGTTTTAGTAAGGTGGGGGACCACATTTTCGAGCTTAGGATGACTGTACCTTGATCATCCGAGCCCGAGCTCGAGGCTTCATCGTTGGCCTCATTCCCTAATTGTGGGCTCCTCCGGCGAATTGGAGGCGGGGGACTCACCTTACTTCTCAGGGGAAGGGCGCCTGTTGGCAAGGGCACGAGATCCCAGCGGTCGTATTTTTTGTTAGACCAGTCCGAGGTGGACTGGCCATCTTCCAAGAGCCCGTAAGCTCAAAGTTTACCTTCATGCAAAAGGTATGAGAGTGATCTCCTGCCATAAGGTAGTTGAAGCAGGGTCTCCCTACGCCCCTTCATCTCATCGGAAGGAGTGGGGCGATGATAGTTGGCTGGAAAATAAAACACATTTCAACTAAGTATAATGTGACGTCCCTAAGGTAGGGTACGTTCGCCACATACTCGTAATTCTAGAGTTTACGAGTATGTTAGGCACTTGACCAAAAGAATTAAATAAAATGATACGAAGAAATACAGAAAAAATTTAAACTTTTATATAAACTTATTAGTAGAAATTATTACACGTATGAATACTTTAAATTTAAGGCAGCCATATGAAAACTCTAAACCATTATTGCATTGCTACTGAGTCCGTGCTCCACAAGTTGCTCAACAGCTAAAGCCACACCTGGAAAAATGTTGGAAAACAACATAATGAGCTAACGCTCAGTAAGCAAATCTCATGCATACACATACACATGAATGTCGTGAGTTTGTAGTGCACATATTCTAATATGCTGACTTATATACTTATGCATTTCATTTATTGCTCATGCACTTTCAAACTTTACTTTTATGCTCTTTCTTTTAGTTTCACATTTTTATGGGCCCAATAACACTTGTGCACACTGTTTGATTCGACCAATGTCTGCAGGGCTTGTTACACATATCATATAGAATCCCATGGGTTCTCCTCCGGCTAGCCATCATCACAGCTAGGCTTATCATAACACTCATTTCATCGTTGCCATAGCTGCCATACTTATTACACATATGGAGGAGAAAGATGGAAACATGGCAAACATATCTGAATGGTCAACTCTGACCTAGCCCACACTAGTGGGCAGCCACTATAAGTCTTATAGACTTCCGTCTTCTTTACTGAACTTACTTGATTGCTTCATCAAAACAGTGGCACCCTTTTTAAACATCTTATTATCACTTTGCTTAAGCCTTGTGTCATTAAAATGCTCACTTCACATAAGACATTTCAAGGCATTTCAAAATTTTCCTCATATTTATATGCATGGTCTTATATCACATAATAATGTATCACATAACTGTACATGCCATGCATACATGCTGATGCTGAAATGTCAATGTTCATGTTCATGATTCATGTTTGATGGTATCCAATCAAAGCATTGTATCACATCTCATATAACTCAAAACATCTTTAGTCATAATACATGAAGCTTTGGGTTGGTGGCGTTGTTATACCTTAACGTAGAGCTATGGCTCAGGTCTAAGGTTTCCAGCCTAAAAACTTAAACGCTTCATATATCATAACATATAACAAATCATGAACATAAAGTAATCCACATATCCATCAAAATAAGAACACATACTTGCACATAATTCATATCATTCTTAACCAAGTAAGACATCTTTCACATATCACGGAATTCATCAATTACTTATCACACAACACCCTTATGGTGTTCATATAACCATTCTTCACATACTTATCATATGCATCATCATCATACCATACTTAACTCATCAAATGTACACAATCAATGTAGTCATGCATCTTACACTTAAGCACAAAAGGTGAGATTTACTTACCTTAGGTCCTTAGCTTATTTTAAAATTGCCCAGCAAGAGTCAATCAATCAAATCCATACAAATCCTATTCAAGGCACATCATTTATTAAATTCTATCAAAATCGTAAATATACACTATTGATAGTGTATATTAACAATACCATAAACTATATGAATGATAATAATAATTATTATCAACGTAATACAAATAATTTTTCATATAAAACATTGCTCATTTAATAATGTACTCTCATGATAATAATAATAATAATAACAACAACAACAATAATAATTATCATCTATAAATAAACTTATTTCAATAATAATAACAAAATACCTCAATAACAATACATATATGAATGTATATATATTCAAATAGTCATTTTATAAAAGAAATCATATTTTTAACATAAAATTGTAATAATCAATATAATGATAATAATATAAATATAAATATTTATATTATTATTAATTAGTCATAATATCAATTCCAGTGATATAATAAATATACTTTCTCCAAAATTCACTGGTCTTACAAATATCAATAACGGTAAGAAACTAATATTTGATAATATTTTAATATTCAAATATTAATAAAAATATTAATATACAATAATAATGGTTAAATAATAGGTTTACTATAAATCACACTTTTCATATATATATATATATATGAATCTGTATTCTTGATTTACTTAACAAAACAATAACAATAATAATTAAAATTAATTAATCATAATAATTTACATATTAATGGAAAATCAATTAAATATGTATTTTTATAATTGATTTAATATTTAATATTTTCTAGAAAATTGGACAGCACAACAGCTATAAAGTGGACAATTCCAAAATCAAAACCTGTATAAAAAATACATATAATCCCAGACAGCCAGTATAATTACAGAAAAATATTCCATATATCAAGAATATATAATTATATACTATAAATACACATAATAACAATTATTCTAATCAATCACAATATATAGGTCAAAGAAATTATACCAAAGTGATCGGGTTCCACAACAAGTCAAACGATGATTTTCTGAGACTCAAAACGTACTTCAAAACCTCGAACACTAAGTTTCGACCGTCGGTCTACGGTGGATCGCGGTGGCTCGTGGTGGGCCCACCACCCAACTATGGTAGATGTAGGAACCAGTTATTGGGTTTTGAAGCCCACAACACGAGGAACACGATGGTGGTGACGGATCGGCAAACGGATGCCCGAGGTGGCCGAATCGCAACTTTGAAGTCGCGGGGTGGCCGAACTTAAATCGACCAGTTGAGGTGTTTAATCGGCGAGTGAGCTCTAGATTCCCGCGTGGTCGATAGTTCGGAGGCCTCTGAATCCAACGGTCCGGCGCGTGGCTATAAACGGTGATCGCCGGTGGATGTTCGGTGGTCGGGCAGACGCACGCACGCGAGAGAGAGAAAGAGAGAGAGAGATTTTTTGAGGAGAGAGAGAGAGGGGCTCGGGTAAAAAAAGAAAGGCTGAAGCCTTTTCTTTTCTTTTTTTTTTATTTTTTATTTTTTTTATTTTTAAAATTACACTTGGACCCAAAATACTAAAATTCTTTTCAAATAAGCCCTTTAGCAAAACTTTCTTAATTTTATAAAAATCCCCAATTAAAATTATATGACATTTGGGTCCAATACTTGACTACTCAAGTTTCTCTCTCTTTAATCTCATTAAAAACATAAAATCATATTTTAAACACTATTTTTCCATTACTATTTCTTAAATTTGTAAACTTGTACATTTTATGTATTAAAACTCTGATTTATAATAAATAAATGTATTATGAAAATATTGGATATTACATATAAGCCTATAGATAAATGTTCGAGCACGGAGATAAAGGAGGTGGGACACTTACGGATCCGTCTGAACGAATAGCATCGTGACGGAGACAAGCCATCCGTCCAGAAGAAGGCCTTCTTAAAATCAGGAGGATGGTTGGGAAGATCCTCAAACATCTTTTTCTCCTTTGGGTAGCTCGAGAGGTAATAGAAGCCATCTCCTCCCCGAGCTCGAGAGGGATTACTTTTCAAACAAAAGAGATACAAGATCTCTTCTGGCGTGGGTCCTTCCCACTTCAGCTCGTTGTAAATCGACTTCAAGGCAGACAGAACCCTATACGAATTGGTGTTGAGCTGGAATGGAGCCAGCCCAACGAAGTCCGTGAAGTCCTTGAAGAAAGACTTCAAAGGCAGTAACGCTCCTGCCTTCATATGCTCCTGGCTCCAAGCCGCCTACCTCAGCTTGTTATCAGGATTTCCATCTCCTGAGGCACGACAGCTTCGCTCTTGGGAGGTAGGAGCTCGGCACCTCAAGGAGTCGGACAGTCTGAGACCATGGAAGGCCATGATATCATTTATCTGACCTAGCGAGGTAACCGAGCTCCAGTAGTGCTCGGCCTCGAAGAACTCCCTCCTCGGCTGCGAGGTAGAGGGCTCCCCCATTAGTGAGAATTGAAGCTCTCCCGGGTTGTACGCGATGATCACTTTTAGCCTAGGGTCGAGGGGGATCGGCCTGGGCCCTGAATCAGTTTCCGGATAAAGAGCCTCTCGAAGGATTTTCCTCTTCTTTTCTATCACCTCGACAATTTGGCGGCAATAGTGAGCTCGGGTTTCTTCCTGTTCGCGCGCGAGATCGTATTCACGAATCAGACGTTGGTTCCGAGCAAACAGCGATTCTGGGCTCGGAGTTTTTGGCGAATACGGAATTGCCAGCAGCGACCCCCACCGTCTTTCCAGATTCGGTGACATCTAGCGAGAAAGAAAATATGGTGAGGGCCATGCATGCAAGGATTCAAGAATTACGAGCTTGGCAAGACAAGCTCGGAGAGTGCTTGGGTACGAAACGAGCTCGATACTGGAAACCCGATTAAGGGTCAGAACGTGTATTTTACGAGAAAAAGGAGGGGAGTGGATCTAATTTTTTAGAATCCCGAAATATCATGGAAAAAGGTGACGGTTATTCAGAAATGGTAGTCTTGGGTATTGTGCATTCTTTAAAACCAAGATTGTGTACCCAATATCTTGGTGTGCAAGATATGTCTTTTAAATTTTGAAAACCCAGAAAAAAGAGACCTTGTTTGAGCTTGTTCTACATCAAAAACTGGATTTGGAACCAGTGACGTAAACCTAGCGTGGAAACTTAAACTTAAATGCCTATCGGCCAGAGCTTCCTAGCATGTCAAACTAAAAAATAAACCAGTACATTCCCAAAAATAAAAGAACAACACAGACAGAAACCGGCATAAAGGAAAGCGAAAAGATCATCAAATACTTACACAATGATGGCGATTGCAGAGAAATCGTTGATTGAAGGAGAGGCTGCAGGTATAACCTTACGGTCTCGAACAAGCTGGCGGTCCTTTGTTTCTTTGGCTGGGAGAACATGCAAAAGCAAAAATCTCTCTCGGATGGCTTCTGGTTTTGTCTCTTTTCTTTTTTCTCTGATGAGTGTAAAATAAAAGGAAGAAGATGTCCAGGGACTTATATATAGATAATAAAAAGTGGTAAAAAGGGATTAATCTGAGCCATTGGCCAGAATCCTTATAAAATTCGACAGCCATGGACAAATGACAAGATGACACCGAAAAGGTGGCAGGCGAACGATTGTGGGCGGATTTCCAAGGTACTCGAGTACCTTGGATGAGCAATACCCAACTGACACGTGTCCACCCTCAAGTATGTGTGACGGTGCGGTTCCCGAAGAAAGTAGTTCAAAAGTTTCCTTCTCATAGGATTCGAACAAATACTTTTGAGGGGGCAAAATGTTACACCCAGATTTCGAGCCTTAAGTATTGTGATCTCGAAAGCTGGATTTGTCAGGAATGGGTTCGTAATGTCTGGAACACGTGTCCGCAACCTAGGCACCGAACCTATTAAGCAGGGACAACCTCGAAGATGGTAGCCTCGAAATCCTCACAAGCTCGAAAGACAGACATCGAGGTACGTTTATTCTCGGATGACCTCGGATCAGGGGTTCCAAGCCTGACATAAGTATGAGCTCGAAGCCTGATGGACCCAAAACGGGTATGTTTAAATATTTATACTCGCAAGCGCACGAATCGTATTTATAGAATAGTTTTCGTGTAAGTACGAGGTCGAACCCAAAGGAGTTGTCTAAAATAAAAAAAGAAAACTATTTTAAATCAAAAGTAATAAATTCTAACCTAGTTCCAAAGATTGATGAGTTTTAATATTATGAACATAAAATAAAAGATTGAAAAATAAAGCTATTTAAAAGAATGAAAATAAACCAATAATGATTTGACAATAAGTGTTAAAAGAAAAGATTATTAAGATACTAGAATCCACAAAATGTAAGTTTAATAATATTTATTAGTATATTGATTCCCAAGTTTTGGTGATAGTTAAAATAATTTAAACTATCATTTTCCAAAAAGATTTATAATTTTAAACACAAATTTCTTATAAAAAGATAGGATTTTTCTTCACTTTTCAAAATTATAATTTCAAAGCATTTAGTGTAAATCAATCTAATGAAATAACAAATAAATCAATGAACATTATTTATAAAGCAAAACATAATATTTTTGTTCTAAGCATGGATGTGTACAATTTAATGACACACCTTACACAAAGAATATTATGTTTATGCACTAATGAAGAACAAAGTGTAAATATGTTCTAACAATCTAAAATACAAGATATTTAAGATGAAAGAAATATATGAAGAAGAAAAATCCATAGACTTTGTTGCATTACAAGGGAAATCAACATACAACATAAATATTACCTAGTTACAAGTTGCTTCATCGTGATCTTAATAATCTTATGAAAAAGATTAGAAGCACATAACTAGAGTAGAAATTGCAAAATAAATGACATACATACTTGCAAAATGCTCTTGAAAACCCAAATGGAAGAGAGAATGGTAGAGAGAAAATGAGAGAGAAAGATGGTAACCAAAACATTAAGCACCCAAAAATGGTCTTCCAAAACCCTTATTTATAGCCAAAATGACATTATTAAAATAATCAATTTAAATTAAGTAAATTGATTAAATTAATAGAAATATGGTAAATAGGGGTAAATTATAGGAGTGATGATGATTTTGGGGTAAAAGTGTGTAGACAAAAGGGTAAAAAGGTTGGCATTTTTGTCATAGGGGACAAATGAGTATGTTGATGGGCTCAAGAGGATTTTTGTGAATGCAGAGTACGGCTGGGCAGTTGGAGGCTGCTGGGGATTTTGGGCCGTGTGGTTTGGAGTTCAAGGCTTCACGTGGTTGGGCTTGGGCCGACTGCTGAGAGGAGAAAAGCCCACGGTTTGGGCTTGCTGGGTGCAGCTTCAGGCAAGAGTGAATGGCTCTCTTCAGGAGTCGCACGGCTGGAAGGGGACACGGCTGAGTGCATGAAGTGGAGGAGCTTCTTGAAGAGGCTGGGTGATGAAGGCTTCGGACAGGTGGCAAAAGGAGGAAATGCTGATGGCTGAGTGCTTTTGCTGCTGGGTGATGTAGAAGTCGAATGGAGGTAGGCTTCTTGGGCTAGGAGATGGGCCTTGGTGGTTAAGGCATTTCAAGAATGCCACTTTTATCATAGATTTCCTTTAAACACAAAAAAATGCAAATTAATTTCTATAAAGTAGCATAAATTAACTTCAAATAAATATTTTCAACATACAAATACATCTCATTAATTTAAAGAAAATATTAATTTAAACTTAATTTGTTTTGACACTTAAGTTGAATAAATATGCATTTATTTTTACCACTAAACACACAACAATAATTCAAATAATTAAATTACAACATATTACAATATAGTAACTATAAAAACATACAAATATATATAAAATCAAAATAAGCCCAATAAATTCAAAATTACTTTAAAATTTAATAAATCAATTAAAAACTCAAGAATTAAGCAACAATTAGCACATAAAAAGTGGTAAAATAACTCTATTTTGTAGAGTTATCACACCCCCAAACTTAAAGTTTTGCTAGTCCTCAAGCAAAAGAAAAATTAAAACACACATTTTTTTTTTTAATTGGTGATATATAAAAATGATTTTCTCAAAAATTGCACAATGAAAATAATTCTAAAAAAATTATTATGAATAAAAGTTAAGCTTATGTAATTAATTAAATTGTCAATTTTGCTTTTAGAAAATAGGTTTTCATTAAAATTATTTTTCACTTAAACTTATAGGAAATAAGAGTGCTCTTGCTATGAAAAATGTAATTTTTGTTACAAGCAAAATTGACCCTATAATTAAAAAAAAAACTTAAAAATTATTCAAATTTTTAAGAGAATTAATTTCAAACTCAATCAGAATTTTTATCATTGAAAATGAAAAATATCACCAAAATTTATTTTTAAATTTTTTTTTTTTTTTTTTTTGGAATTTTTATGAAAATGAACAAATTAAAAAAAAATAACAAAACAACAACATATAAATTTTTTTTTTTTTTGGTTCATAACAAACATAAATAACATAAATAAAACACAAAACATTAAAAACAATGCAAAGAAATAACATAAATAAAACACAAAACATTAAAAACAATGCAAAGCATAACCACAATAAAACTCGATACCCCCAAACTTAATTTAAGCATTGTCCTCAATGTGTCAAAAGAAATATAAATTAAAATTGACAAGAGTGTAAAGTTTAGAATGGTCGTACCTCGATATTGTGCATCGCGAAGAGAGAACAAGATACAACTAACAAAAATTAAATCACACATAAAACAACAATACAAATACAACACAAGTTATCAAGATCACACAGGAATCAAAGAGCATGGTAAACAGGGTCCTCAAGGAGTATCTCATCCACTTCATTAGATTTTAATTCTAAAAATGGTTTTAATTTTTGTCCATTAACTTTAAATATATCACCATTTTTAGGATTTTCAATTTCAATAGATCCATGTGGAAAAACAATACGAACAATGTAAGGACCGGACCACCTAGAGTGTAACTTTCCCGGGAATAAGTGCAAACGAGAGTTGTATAAAAGGACTTTCTGACCTGGATAAAAATCTTTTCTCAAAATATTTTTATCATGGTAAAATTTCATGCGATCCTTATACTTTTTTGAATAGTCATATGCATCATTCCTAATTTCGTCTAGTTCATTTAGTTGAAGTTTTCGTTTTTCACCTGCCTTGTCTAAAGAAAAGTTTAACTGCTTAATTGCCCAAAAGGCTCTATGTTCTAACTCAACAGGTAAATGGCACGCCTTCCCATACACAAGTCTGTAGGGTGACATGACAATGGGTGTTTTGTACGCGGTACGATATGCCCATAATGCATCAGTGAGTCTTAAGGACCAATCTTTCCTAGTTGGATTCACAGTTTTTTCTAAAATGTGCTTAACTTCCCTATTAGACACTTCAACTTGACCACTAGTTTGTGGGTGATATGGTGTTGAGACTTTATGTGTAATGCCATATTGTTTCATCAAATGTTCAAACGGCTTATTACAAAAGTGTGTACCGTTATCACTAATTATAGCACGTGGTGAACCAAAACGGGAAAATATATTTTCTTTTAAAAACCGAAGCACAACTTTGTGGTCATTAGTGTGGCATGCAATAGCTTCAATCCATTTAGACACATAATCAACTCCAACAAGAATATAAAGATTACCAAAAGAGTTAGGAAATGGTCCCATAAAATCAATGCCCCAAACATCAAATATGTCAATAATAAGAATAGGATTTAAAGGCATCATGTTTCTTTTAGTTAAACTTCCTAACTTTTGGCAACGTTCACAAGCTTTACAATAAACATATGTATCATGAAAGATAGTAGGCCAATAAAAACCACATTGTAAAATTTTAGCAGCTGTTTTCTTACCACTAAAATGTCATCCACATGCATGATCATGACAAAAAGATATGATTTTAGATTGATCATAGTTTGGAATGCATCTTCTAATTATTTGATCAGGGCAGTATTTAAACAAGTAAGGATCATCCCAAATAAAGTTTTTCACCTCAGAATAAAATTTAGATTTATCATGTTTAGACCAATGAGATGGTATTTCTTTAGTGACCAAATAATTAACAATATCAGCATACCAAGGCAATGAAGAAATATACATCAATTGTTCATCAGGAAAAGTTTCAGTGATAGGAGTGGGATCATGTATAGTTTCAACAACTAGTCTAGATAAATGATCAGCAACAACATTTTCAGATCCTTTTTTATCACGTATTTCTAAGTCAAATTCTTGTAAAAGCAGGATCCAACGGATCAAACGAGACTTAGCATCTTTTTTTGATAAGAGATATTTTAATGCAGCATGATCAGAGTAGACAATAATTTTAGACCCTAACAGATAAGATCTAAATTTCTCTAATGCAAAAACAACAGCAAGCAATTCTTTTTCGGTTGTGGAGTAATTTAATTGAGCATCATTTAAAGTTTTGCTAGCATAGTAAATTACATGAGGTATTTTTTCAAGTCTTTGTCCTAATACAGCACCTATAGCATAATCAGAAGCATCACACATTATTTCAAAAGGTATTTTCCAATCAGGAGGTCGAATAATGGGTGCAGTAGTCAACAAATTATTTAATTTTTCAAAGGCAACATGGCAATTATTATCAAAGACAAAAGCATTTTCTTTTCCAAGTAAATGGCATAAAGGCCGAGAAATTTTGCTAAAGTCTTTTATAAATCTTCTATAAAAACCGGCATGGCCTAAGAATGATCTAATTTCTTTCACAGTTTTAGGTGGGGGAAGTTTTGAAATAAGATCAACTTTAGCTTTATCAACTTCTATTCCATCAGATGAGATTACATGACCTAAAACAATTCCTTTTTTAACCATAAAATGACATTTTTCCCAGTTAAGCACAAGGTTTTTCTCTTTGCAACGAATTAAAACAAGTGAAAGATGATGCAAACATTCATCAAAGGAAGAACCAAACACAGAAAAATCATCCATAAATACTTCAAGAAATCTTTCAACTATGTCAGAAAAAATCGAAATCATACACCTTTGAAAAGTTGCAGGTGCATTGCATAATCCAAAGGGCATGCGACGATATGCAAAAGTTCCAAAAGGGCATGTAAAAGTAGTCTTTTCTTGATCTTCTGGGGCGATGGGGATTTGGTTATATCCCGAATACCCATCAAGAAAACAATAATATGCATGGCCAGCTAATCGTTCAAGCATTTGATCAATAAAAGGCAATGGAAAATGATCTTTTCTAGTAACATTATTCAACTTTCTATAATCTATGCACACTCTCCACCCCGTTTGTACTCTAGTAGGGATTAATTCATTTTTCTCATTTTCAACAACTGTGATCCCAGACTTCTTAGGCACAACTTGAATTGGACTAACCCATTGACTATCAGAAATAGGGTAAATGATACCTACGTCTAACAATTTTATGACCTCTTCTCTAACTACTTCTTTCATATTTGGATTTAATCTTCTTTGACATTCCCGAGAGGTTTTAGCATTCTCTTCTAGATGGATTCTATGCATACATATGGATGGGCTAATTCCTTTAATGTCTCCAATGGTCCAACCTATAGCTTCTTTATGTTTTCTAAGGACATCTAACAACTTATCTTCTTGTTCTTTATCTAAAGCGGATGCTATGATAACAAGTAAAGTTTCAGATTCTCCTAGAAAAGCATATTTTAAATTTTCTGGTAAAGGTTTAAGGTCTAACTTTGGAGACTCAGAAATTGATTGAACATGATCTAAGGGTGAAAAAGGTTCAACTTTGGTTTCATTTAAGGGTATAGGTTCTACCAAAGAATTCACATCATCATTAGAGTCATCAACATGCAAGTTCATACCAAAGTATTTTTCACAAAAGTCAAGTAAGTCATTTCCATCATCTTCACATATGCTATCAATCATGTTAACTTCATGTATTTCCTCACACTCAACAGATTTAGCAACATTAAAAACATTCAATTCAACAGTCATATTTCCAAAAGATAATTTCAAAACACCATTATGACAATTTATGATTGCATTAGATGTAGCTAAGAATGGTCTACCTAAAATGATAGGAATTTGAGCATGCATATTTTCCACAGGTTGAGTATCAAGAACAATGAAGTCAACAGGAAAATAAAATTTATCAACTTTTATCAAAACATCCTCTATAATGCCTCTAGGAATTTTCACAGAACGATCGGCTAATTGAAGAGTTATAGAGGTAGGTTTTAGCTCACCAAGACCAAGTTGCTTATAAACAGAATAAGGCAATAAATTCACACTAGCACCCAAATCAAGTAAAGCTTTGTTAATAAAATGATCACCAATAATGCATGAAATTGTGGGACACCCAGGATCTTTATATTTAACAAGACTCTTATATTGAATAATGGAACTAGCTTGTTCAGTTAAAAACGCCTTTTTAGGAACATTAGTGTTTCTTTTAACAGTACAAAGATCCTTTAAAATTTTGGAATAGGCAGGAATTTGTTTAATGGCATCTAAGAAAGGGATGTTGATACTAACTTGTTTAAAAACTTCTAAGATGTCATTATATTGGCCGCATTTTTTAATTGGAAGCAATCTTTGTGGGAATGGGGCTTTTGGAATGAAAGGATGGATTGGAATTTCTTTGTTTGATGAGTCATTGAGATTAGAACTAGAAGGCTGACTCTTTTCTTTTTCTTTTTCGTTTTCAACCTCGGGTATGTAATCGGGTTTGACAATTTTCTTTCCAGACCTAAGAGTTGAAATTGATTTGACTTCTCCATTATGACTAGACTTTCCTATCTCATTTTGACCTTTTGGATTAGGGATAGGTTGACTAGGGAATGTTCCTTTTTCTCTATCAGCTAAAGCAGTGGCGAGTTGTCCTACTTGTGTCTCGAGTTTGGTAATAGATTGAGATTGATTTTGTAGGATTTGTTGGGTGGATTGCATAAATTGTTGTAAAGTATCTTCTAAGGAAGGTTTTCTTTGTTGCGGATATGATTGATTTTGTGGGGCATGAGCTTGGTTTTGTGTGTTGTATTGGTGCCCTTGATTCATTTGGGGTTGGTTTTGTCTCCATGAAAAGTTCGGATGGTTTCTCCAATTTGGATTGTAGGTGGACGAAAATGGGCTATCATTTGGTTTTCCATAAGAATGAAAAGCATTGGCCTCCTCAGAAAAGGCTTCTTGGTAGGAAGGGCATGATTGGGCATTATGGCAAGGACTAGAACATATAGAACAAACATCTTTTCTAGGTTGAATTGGAGAGTTTATAGTTTGGCTTATGGCTAAAGCTTCTACTTTTCTCGCTAATTTGTCTAAGGATGTTCTTAAGTCTAATTCTTCTTTTACTTCCTACCTTCCTCCTCTTTTTGGTGAATTGGTTGACCTAGACCTAGGATCAAAATAATTCCATTGTTGTGAATTGACAGATAAATCTTCAAGGGCGTCCCACGCCTCTTGTCCTTGAAATTTTAAAAAATTTCCAGTATGCATAGATTGAATCATTTGACGATTAGAGGGAGTCAAACCATCATAAAAATATTTTACAAGTCTCCATTTTTCAAAACCATGATGAGGACATTTTAATAATAAATCTTTAAATCTTTCCCAACATTCATAAAACTCTTCATTATCTTTTTGAAAAAACTCGGAGATTTCTCTCCTTAGACTATCAGTTTTAGACATAGGAAAAAATTTCAGTAAGAATTTATTATAAAGTTGATCCCATGTAGTTATAGATCCCGTGGGAAGGGAGTTTAACCAAGCTTTTGATTTGTCTTTTAATGAAAAAGGGAACAATCTTAGTTTGACCGACTCATCAGAAAAATTTTGAAATTTAAATGTTGAGCAAATTTCTAAGAAATCTTTGACATGCATGTAAGGATCCTCTCTATCTAACCCATAAAAAGATGGCAATAATTGAATGATTGCGGGTTTAAGCTCAAAATGAGTAGCAGAAGTAGTAGGTAAAACAATGCATGAAGGAGCATTAGATGAAATAGGTGCAAAATATTCAAGCAAAGTTTTTTCAGGCACAACATTTTCATCAACAGGATTAGCAATAGGTTCCATGATGCTCAAATTTTTGCTAACACTTTCAATTTCAAGCAAAGATAAACATCTTTTTACTAATCGTTTTTTAGAGTTACGTTCCCAATGATGCATACAATTTTAACAAATAAGGCAACAAGGATAATCTCAAACAAGCAATTTTCTGATGTGGAAGATCAGTTATAACCGCAACCACAGAGCATACTTAGAATTTTTAGAGATTTCACAACAATATAATTCTTATGGTTTACTTGTCCCCAGGCCTATTTGATTCCACTTACTCGCGCACTACTAACAACTCCCCGAGGTTAATTAGTAGAGGCGGATGGGAATTTTGTTCAAATTTCCTTTAAGCAAAAATTGCTTATGGTGAAAGGACAAGATTTAGGTTTTTTTTTTTTTTTTTTTCAAGTATTTTTCACAATTATAGAATAATATGATAAAAGGTAAAGAAAAATAAGGCAAAATTAAATAAGACTAAAATTTAGGCAAGAGTAGGGAGGCATAGCATGCCATCAACCATAACAAAATTAAGGTAAAAATTAGGAGACACAAGTGCCATCAACTAAAACATAAGATAGAAGGCTAGGAGGCAAAATTGCCATCAACTAGTAATTTGCGGAAATTAAATAAAATAAAAATTACAACAATATAAATAAAGAAAATTACAACAAATGTTAGGAGGCACAAGTGCCGTCAACTAACAAAGATATAAAAGAAATAAAATTACAACAAAATTATAACAAAATTAGGAGGCACAAGTGCCATCGACTATAAAAATTAAAAGGATAGATAGGAGGCACAAGTGCCGCCAACTAAAAAAAAAACAATAAATATAGAAATATAAGTATATATATTTTTTTTTATGGGTGGTTGAACCGTCCCAAATTTCTTTTTATAGATATATATTTTTTTAGTTTTTTTTTTTTAAGTGCGAAAATTAAAATAACTAGTAGAAGAATTACTAACCTTGAGATAATTTTCGTTTCTTTTCTCTTGCAACTCCCCGGCAACGGCGCCAAAAACTTGATGGACCCAAAACGGGTATGTTTAAATATTTATACTCGCAAGCGCACGAATCGTATTTATAGAATAGTTTTCGTGTAAGTACGAGGTCGAACCCAAAGGAGTTGTCTAAAATAAAAAAAGAAAACTATTTTAAATCAAAAGTAATAAATTCTAACCTAGTTCCAAAGATTGATGAGTTTTAATATTATGAACATAAAATAAAAGATTGAAAAATAAAGCTATTTAAAAGAATGAAAATAAACCAATAATGATTTGACAATAAGTGTTAAAAGAAAAGATTATTAAGATACTAGAATCCACAAAATGTAAGTTTAATAATATTTATTAGTATATTGATTCCCAAGTTTTGGTGATAGTTAAAATAATTTAAACTATCATTTTCCAAAAAGATTTATAATTTTAAACACAAATTTCTTATAAAAAGATAGGATTTTTCTTCACTTTTCAAAATTATAATTTCAAAGCATTTAGTGTAAATCAATCTAATGAAATAACAAATAAATCAATGAACATTATTTATAAAGCAAAACATAATATTTTTGTTCTAAGCATGGATGTGTACAATTTAATGACACACCTTACACAAAGAATATTATGTTTATGCACTAATGAAGAACAAAGTGTAAATATGTTCTAACAATCTAAAATACAAGATATTTAAGATGAAAGAAATATATGAAGAAGAAAAATCCATAGACTTTGTTGCATTACAAGGGAAATCAACATACAACATAAATATTACCTAGTTACAAGTTGCTTCATCGTGATCTTAATAATCTTATGAAAAAGATTAGAAGCACATAACTAGAGTAGAAATTGCAAAATAAATGACATACATACTTGCAAAATGCTCTTGAAAACCCAAATGGAAGAGAGAATGGTAGAGAGAAAATGAGAGAGAAAGATGGTAACCAAAACATTAAGCACCCAAAAATGGTCTTCCAAAACCCTTATTTATAGCCAAAATGACATTATTAAAATAATCAATTTAAATTAAGTAAATTGATTAAATTAATAGAAATATGGTAAATAGGGGTAAATTATAGGAGTGATGATGATTTTGGGGTAAAAGTGTGTAGACAAAAGGGTAAAAAGGTTGGCATTTTTGTCATAGGGGACAAATGAGTATGTTGATGGGCTCAAGAGGATTTTTGTGAATGCAGAGTACGGCTGGGCAGTTGGAGGCTGCTGGGGATTTTGGGCCGTGTGGTTTGGAGTTCAAGGCTTCACGTGGTTGGGCTTGGGCCGACTGCTGAGAGGAGAAAAGCCCACGGTTTGGGCTTGCTGGGTGCAGCTTCAGGCAAGAGTGAATGGCTCTCTTCAGGAGTCGCACGGCTGGAAGGGGACACAGCTGAGTGCATGAAGTGGAGGAGCTTCTTGAAGAGGCTGGGTGATGAAGGCTTCGGACAGGTGGCAAAAGGAGGAAATGCTGATGGCTGAGTGCTTTTGCTGCTGGGTGATGTAGAAGTCGAATGGAGGTAGGCTTCTTGGGCTAGGAGATGGGCCTTGGTGGTTAAGACATTTCAAGAATGCCACTTTTATCATAGATTTCCTTTAAACACAAAAAAATGCAAATTAATTTCTATAAAATAGCATAAATTAACTTCAAATAAATATTTTCAACATACAAATACATCTCATTAATTTAAAGAAAATATTAATTTAAACTTAATTTGTTTTGACACTTAAGTTGAATAAATATGCATTTATTTTTACCACTAAACACACAACAATAATTCAAATAATTAAATTACAACATATTACAATATAGTAACTATAAAAACATACAAATATATATAAAATCAAAATAAGCCCAATAAATTCAAAATTACTTTAAAATTTAATAAATCAATTAAAAACTCAAGAATTAAGCAACAATTAGCACATAAAAAGTAGTAAAATAACTCTATTTTGTAGAGTTATCAAAGCCACATGATCCCGGGGAAAATGCTACAACTCGAAAGTCATTAAGAGACCTGGGTTGGCATGGCACTGACGATGTAGATTGATAACTTTGAATATCTCAGTGAGTCATTTTGGAGAGACGTAATCTAAATTTATTGTTGTAAATCCCCTATAATAAAGGGGTATTTATTATTCAGTTATACACCCCCTGGTCTTCAGGGGACGTTTCCTTGTATATAGGAGTTACAGGCTTTTAATGCCATTAAATTTATTTACATATACAGAATAACTTCCCGAAATGTGTGGGATAGTATTCTGAAATCTCCTCTATAAATAGAGAAGTCATGTACCATTGTAAAGGACCGAAATTTTGTGATCTTGAGAGAAACTCTGGAGAATTCATTCTTGAAGAATTTCTAGAAATCATCTTAAGTTCTAATAACAAAAACTCGTGGACTAGGCAGAGTTAACTGCTGAACCACGTAAAAAATCCTGTTTGTCTTATTGTATTTTTCTAACCATAATTATTTATTGTTTTCGTGCTCTTTATTCACTGTTGACGAAAAACGGCGTCAACAACATGTTTCTCGTGCATCATATGCATCACACTTAATTATCCAGCATGCCTCAATAATTATAATATGCAAATGAGCAAGATTGCTAAGCATTCATTATGCTATCAATGTTTACATTTAAACATCCAACATGCATCATAAATAGCCATGCATATCACACATGGGGTGCAATTTTCTTACCTTCGGTCCAAGCACAGGTTACCAACAAACGAGCCATAAGAACGATCCCGATTCCAAACCTCTGGTGATAACCTAGTCACAACCACAAATGGTGATCCAATGAGTTCAAGTTCTAAAACCAATCCTTGAACCAAAACTTAGCCTCCAAGACATCAATCCTCACTAATCCGGGTAGTAGGAATGATCTCGGGGCTTAAAACCATGTTCCCGGGGTCAAAACACGCAAACGGGCTCAAAAGCCTGCCTGAGCCGCGGCCTTGGAACCTTGAGCCACGGCCCCCAGCCAACTCTGAAGCAAGGGCCGCGGCGCCCAGCAGGAACAACTCCTGCCACCAGCTTCATCGAACCAGGGCCGCGGCCCTACTTCGGGGCAGCCATTTTCCTTCATTTTTAACCTTTTAAAACCTCCCAAAAACATGTCTAAACATTCTCGAATCATCAAATCAAAGTTCCCAAACTTCCCAATGGTCCAAAACCATCAAAACCTGAAGCTCAAACGAACCAATAACTCAACGATTCACAAAATCCAATTCAAGCTTAAAACTTTTAAAAACTTAAAACTTAAAACTTGAATTACCTCCGATTGAGTTGTTTTCAACTAAATCCTCCGGCTAATAAGCTTCTAATTTTCCGTAGGATTGCTATGCCTCGATCCTCGCTTGAATCCGAGTCCTAGAACTCAAGATACCTTCGAAAACACGATCGGGAGACGAAAAGGGAACTTTTAGGGAGAGAGAACGTACAGAACGTTCTTTTTATTTCTTAAAAGGTTACTTCAAGCTTAAGTAGCTTCCAATAAAACCTAGTTCTCGGGGTCCCAAAAACACCCCCGGGGATATTATAGTCAAAACTTCCAGAATTTTCCCTTGATCTTACTAACTCCCAATTTATCACCAAATATTAATTCCCATTACCCAATAACCCGGTAATGCTCTAAATACCCCTTGACTTACTCCAAGTCAAGCTTAAATCCCGTTGTGACTTTCCCACTAGCTTACCTCCTAGGATCGTCTTGTACTGGGTAACCCTGGCATATCCAAATAATAACAAAGCACCACGCCCATTTCACATATATGCCAAAAATGCCCGAAATGGCCAAAATATGGAAATCACCCAATTAATCACAAATGGGTTCACATACATATTTAATACACCTAAACATGTATATTATCATTAAATAGCATAATAAATCAAATATGGCCCTCCCGGCCTCCTAATCAAGGTCCTAAACCTTATTAGGAAATTTGGGGCATTACAATTACTACATCATCCCATCTATTGCCATATCATGCAGTCTATCTTATGTGTTATGACACATTATCATAAATTGTAAAAAAACTAATGGAATGCCCATAAATTACTAACGTTAAAAGTTCGGGGGGAATTTAAAATATCGTGAATCATTCGGGGGCACTTTCATACAGTGGTCATAGTTCGGGGGACAAAAAAGCTATTTATTCTTATTTATTCATGTTTGATGTCCTTCTATTTATTCATAATAAATAGATTATCTCACATAATAACTAATAACTTACCACCTGTTTTCCACTATAAACGACCTTTTGAATCTACCATATTTCTATGGTTTTAATAAAACTGAATTTTTGCTTTAATTCATTCTTATTAAACTTTGTCAACGTCATTCACATGATATTGAATTTTCCAACCATTATGCTATTAATAGATAATTATCGAATAATTATAACTTCAAGCTTTCGTCAGAAATTTGAAAACTTGAGCTTTCCCATTAATGACCCAAGTTGATTTTGAATGTCCATTAATCAAATGACACTAACCCCGTCAGTTGGATAGTCAAAATTTCCAGATGGATTTAGAATTTCTATTTATTTATTAAATTCTATTTATTTCAATAAATTCTATTTATTAAATTTACAATTTCTGAATTCTTTATAATTTCATAAATAAGAATTCACCCATATCTCAGTTAGTTGTCATTAGACAATGCTCCCTCTAAAATATTTGACAAGTTTTTGTTTTTCTCAAAAACAATGTATTTTCCCTTGTAACTAAATGAATATGATCTTTATGATTAATGTTTGATTTCTCAAAACTAATCATTTAGATGATCATTTATTTTGAGTGTTACCAATATAAAATTTTTCGATACAAATTCTTATTAATGTAGTCAAAATTTGTGTATTCTTAATACAACTCAATTTATCTTCCAATTTTAAATTAAGTCTCCTCAATTGAAAATTAATTTTAGAATCATAATCCCAATATATCAACTATATCTTTATGATCTAAAATTCCAGTTAAGATCTGTTTTGAGCAAACCTTAATTCTAAGACAAATTATAACTGAAGTAATAATTCAAGCAATATTAGACTTAAAGTATAATTAATTTCTTCGTTTCTTCTACACTTTTAAAAAAAAATGTAGTCTTTTTTTTTTTTTTACGTTGAGTTGGGATTGAAGTCCATTCTCACGTACTTTGAATTCTGAATTTAAGTAATTTAAATATTAACTAATTAATATTTCTTCCTTAAATCTAATTCAATGATACTAAGTGTTACTTTACATGAACCTGGACCTGTTTTCACTGGACACGCGCCGCGGTGCTAAGGCAGTTCAGAAGAACCCCAATTCCCTTGAGTTCATGCGGGTCGCGACGCTCCAAGAACAGCGTCATGGCGCAACCTCGCGAACCCAGTTTTCCAACATTTTCCTCTGAGCTAAATCCCTCAAATTTCATCCCAAATAACAACCAAACCCATAATTCAGTTCTATACTTGTACGCCTTGAATATCTGCACACTTCGACGAACTAGAAAAGGGCCTAACTCGGTCTGCCACATGTCAACCGTCCATCCGGAGCTGTTTATTGCCATCCCCAAATTTAACCAGCCCGAGCTGGTTAATCATTTAGCTGTTCCTTGGAACCATTGTGTCAACATGGTGAGAGCCACGAGCTAGCACCACCTTAAGCTCGTAGTGCGTCAGAGGCCTGACACCCCCGAATCCTTGTAAAGTCAACCACGCAATATAAACGTGCATATCCCAAACGTCACGTGTCTATTCTATTCCTGAATTCTTGGACACGCAGTATAAACGTGCGTGTTTAGACGTCACACGCCTGATTTGGGTCATGCGGCCCATTATCCATCCTTACCTATTGATTAGACTACACTTCACTGCAAGGTTTAGGAATTAATCATCGATGTCACATAAATGATTTGATGGATGAAGAGGTCACGGGATGACCCCAATACCTACTCAGAGATCAATCTCCTATAAATACTAAAACCCTGGATAGTGCAGGGGGTTGGTTTATTCTTGTAAAACAAACACTTTGTAAGAAATAGTGAGGATATATCAATAATATCGACTGGTGGACTAAGGGGATTTTAACCTCCGAACCACCTAAAAAAGGAGTGACTATTGTTTCCTTGCAATTAATTATCACATCCTATAATACTATCATTTTCATATTACGGTTTATCAATCAGCACTAATCCATCTTATTTATTTGTATAATTATCTGTTGGCGAAAAACCGCATCAACAATACTCATATCAACACATCATAGGCAGCATATAAACCCCTAAAATCCAAGTCAAAACCTCACCAAAGCTCAAAAACCCAACCTTGAGTTCAAAACTCAAGAACACTCTAAAAGCTCAAGAAAATCATAAACTCACTTAAAGAATTAAAGAGAATTACTTACCTCCTCTGAGAATTACGACCCTAAGCTGCCTTTAAACCAATCCTAGCTCCAAACTCCTTCAATTACCAAGCCAATCTCTCAAAATTTCAAGAACTCACCCAAGTGAAAGGGAGGTAGAGGGAAAACGAGAGAAAGAGAAAGGGAGCTGAGTGTTAATCTGATTCCCTTCTGAAAGCTTCTAAGTGACTTAGCTATTACAAGGCTAGGGAAAAGACCAAAATACCCCTAGCCTTTACCTTAGTTCTCTAATGCCCTCAAGGACAAAATTGTCTTTTGCCACCATTTTCCCACTAATCTCAATTTACACCCATAATCCCAGTTTATCACCAATAAATTCCCATTACCCGATAATCCCTGGTAATGTACTAAATTACCAAAATACCCCTAGGCTCACTCCGAGCCTAGTATTTGACCACGTTGTGACTAAACCGCTAACTTACTCACTAGGATCATCTCGTGATGAGTAACCCAAATATATCTACATAATAATGTGGTATAAATCACAAAATACATATATTTACAAGTATAGCATCAACAAGTCAAAATTACGAAAATACCCTTCTAATAAGAAAGATGCCTACGTGCATATTTAATATACTTAAACATGCAAACATAGTCATATCATAATATAACTCACCTAATTCATATAATCATAAAAATGCACGCAATAAAACATACATATAATTAATCTAATTATTGTCTTCCTGGCCCCATAATCAAGACACTAAGTTTTATTAGGGAATTTGAAATATTACATTAGGTATATGTTTAAAAGACTATATTATAGTAATTAAAAAATATATTTTTTTAAGAGAAATTTTTTTCAAAGACCATAATTTTTTTTTATAAAAACATGATTTAAAAAAAAAATCATATTTTAAATGTTAGAACTTATATTATTATATGATAGTTATTTACTAATGCAATTATTCATTAAATCTTATTACGGTAGAACATTAATTTCACAAAATAAAAATAAATGGTTCATTTTGTAAGGTTTTTTTTAATCTATATTTGTTTTTCTAATACTAGTGAACATGTAAAATATTTATTATGCCCACCATAAGGACATAACATAACTCCCCCAAAAAAACTATTCTATATGTTAAAAACGCATGTTTCTCTATTTTTTTTATTTTTTTTTTATATTTTCCTAACATCATTTGAATATCATATTTTTATTAAGGGAAAGAGAAAGGAGCAAAATAAAATAAAATATAATTAATATAGAAAAAAAAAGCAAAATTAATAAAATAATTTTAAAATTGTCTCCACACGTAAAGTAATAATATTCATTAAAGAAAAAAAATGTAAATAAACTTAAATTTAGTTTCTGAGTAATCTTATATTATATTTTATTAAATAATATTATTTTTACATTTTTTTTCTTCATACTTTTACTATTTTTGGAATATGTAAAGCTATTCTAGTTGGACGATTTTTTTTCTTTTTCACTTGATTGTATTACACCCTGATTATTTTTCAATGAATTAGGCATTGCTTAAAAAAAAACAAAAACAAAAAACCTATCTCAGTTACTAAAAAAATATTATATTTTATAATAAAAAAAAATTGCATGGACTTAAACGGTTGAAATATTTCCCGCCAGTCCTAACTGTCGAATCCCTCTTCGGAGTTCGTTCAGCTGAGCTGGACCATAAAGGCGGTAACTCTCTCCATTTCAAACAGACCTGTCGTCTCTCTCTCTCTCTATTTCCTTCCCTGTATCACACTTTCTGGTTTACTTGGGGTAAGAGTGACCAACCTTTTCTTCCTTCAATGGCAGAGACTTTGATATTGGAAACCCAGATCGAAATCAAGCCTCCACCGCCGCCATTCTTCCTCGAAAACATCCAAGAACAAACGGTCGTCCTTTCCTTTTTCAAATCCTGCCATCGGAGGCGCCGGCAAGGCGACACATGGCTCATTTCCATCTTTTTGATCCTCCCCATCATCGCTTTCCTGGTCACAATGTTCCTCAATGACTGTTGGCGAAAATCCCATGGAGACTGCGTTGTTAAGCCCTTGGGCAGGTTCTCGTTTCAGCCGCTCTCCGAGAATCCCTTTCTTGGTCCTTCGGCTTCCACGTACGGTGACCAGTTTTTTCCTTTTTCTCATTTTGATTTTGGAGATTTTGTATCTTATTCCAAGTGGGTTTTGAGTTTGGTCAATGAATCTTTGGGAAATTGTTTTTGTTTTGCGTAAGTTTTGATGGGTTTCCTCTGTTTGGTTCGCCGGACAATGAAAAGAGAAGAAATTTCCCCACTTATCCAGTGAAGATTTTGTATCTGATTCCATCTGTTTGGTTCATGGGAAAACATGGAGAGAGGAGAAACGGGAAACCTTGTGATAAAAATACTCTGGTGATTCTTGTTTCTTGGGGGTACAGTTGTGCTCTTCTGATTCCTCTCTTGATTAAAGTAAATCATGTTTTAATTTCTGGTGATTCTTGAACCGAAAACTTAACTGTTTATTTTACTAGAATTTTTATTGCTAGCACATATGCCATAAATCTTTAATTTCTTGTAGTTCATTAGCAGAGAAATAACTGTGCTTACTTCTGTTTGGACTTGATCAAGAGTTCTATGTAATCTTTTGATGAGGAGACAAGAATATTTATCTGCTTTTGTTTGGACTTTTATTTAAATCTAGTGTTTTTATGCATTATTTAATATGAATACTTTAGATTTTTCTCAATTTAACACATTCATTGTTGAATCGCTTAGAATCGTTTTTTTTCTTTCTTTTCTGCAGTGTTTCCAAGATTATTTCTGAATTTTGGTCATTGCAAAGCTATCTTTTTTCGGTCACTCTTTTTTTGTGTCTGTTTATGGTTATGCCTAGCAGGCATAAACTTCTATTTTCCACCATGTGTGATTTAATTTTTAGTGAAATTGCAGGCTAGGTGAGGTGGGGGCTCTTCGACGCACATTTTTTATTGAACATCGGCAAAATTGGCGCTTCTTCGCCTTTCAATGTCTACACGCCGGCTTGATCCACCTTGTCATCAATCTCGGCAGTGTTGTCTTTGTAGGGATTCACTTGGAGCGGGAGTTCGGTCCATGTAAGTCTTCTGTGCCTAGTTCTCTTTACTTTGTATGATCAATTAGCAAAAATCTTCGAATGACTTTTAGGCCATGTATATGACATTATTTTTTTTTCTTTCGGCAGTAATGGTTGGGATAATCTATCTACTTTCATCCTTCTCTGGGACATTGATGGCCGCGCTCTTTGTTCAAAACAAGCCTGCTGTTGGTTCATCTGGACCTCTGTATGGATTACTTGGTGCTGCGCTTTCTGAGCTGGTTTGGAACTGGAGAATGTATATCGACAAGGTTTTTAAATCTGCCCTTTTCTCCTCTACAGCTGATTATTATATTTCCACAGTGTTCTGAATTAGAATGCATACTGATTGGTTTTGTTTAATGTGATCAGTTTACAGCTTTGGCATCACTTTTCTTGGTCTGCATGATCAATCTAGCTCTTGGTTTGCTTCCATATGTAGACAACTTTTCAAGCCTTGGTGGTTTTATAGCTGGAATCCTACTTGGATCAGTACTTTTATGCAGCTCTCAGATCGAACAAAACCCTCAAAATAACGGAAAAGGAGCACTGTTTGAGCATAGTGAAAACAAAAGCTTTACAAAACTGAGGTTAAAGCAGAAGCTGGACATGTCAATTCTCAGAACTCTCACTCTTGCTCTCTTTTGTGTCATGTGAGTACCTTTGAGTTTTGACCGGTCATTTTGGTTTATAAAATAACAAGACCCTTATGAGAGAAAGGCTTTCTTTCTAATAATGCAGATGTACTGGATGTCTAGTAGCTCTTTTACGTGGCATTGACATGAACGACTACTGCAACTGGTGTCGATATATTGACTGTGTTCCTACGAAAAGATGGAGCTGCGAAGACAGAGTAATTTCTTGTGAGGTAAAAATAATAATGGTATTAGATTATTGTTATGTTGTTGAAAATAGTTTATTTATTATTATACGAGGAGAAAGGAGAAGTTAAAGAGTGAAACTTTTTATCTTTTTATGATGCATTGCAGACCATGGTGAGCAAGGCAGAGTTGACTTTGACTTGCTTGAGTAATGGGAAGTTCAAGGTTTTTCCTTACACCAACATTTCAAGACCGAGGGTTAATGATATTTGCAGTGAGATCTGCGGATATTGATGATGGTTCTACTAATCATGTAATAGGGTCAATATTCGTTGATGGCTATTACTACTAATACCAATACTATACCACGTAGTATGTAGTACCATTTTTTGGTTTTTCCAGTTTAAACTTGTGGCCTTTTCTGTAGGGTCTCCTAGTTGGATATCAGTGCAACTTGATAAAACATAAAAGCATGACTAAAGACTTTTATTCTGCTTTTTCCCATGTACATCGATTTTGATGATTAAACTTCACCAATTCTCTTGTCGTTTGAGAAAAAAGCAGTTGTCGTTTCTCATTGAAATGAAGATTGCACACAAATTTTAGTTGAGTAAATAACATCAAAGAATCACACCAAGCGCAAAGCGCCCGTGGCCTAATGGATAAGGCGTCTGACTTCTAATCAGGCGATTGTGGGTTCGAGTCCCACCGGGCGTGCAATTTTGTATTTTTATTTTATTTTTTGATAATCCTAGAAAATTGATGTTACGGATTTTTTTTTTAATTTTTGATATATAGAAAAGGTTTTATAAAATAAAATAAAAAGTGAAAAAGCAATGTGTTTAACTATTCAATAACAGGAGAGATAATATACAAAATGTGTTAAGTTTAGTATTAACAAAACCTTTTCTTTTAACATGAATGTGTTAACCTTTTGTTTCGTTAACTATGTTTTTGTGTGTAGATTATTCGGAGAAAAAGGTTACTTGAAATGAATAAATAAAAATGACTTGGGGGAATAAACATAAGAAGGATTTTGGAATGAGGGTTTTCCATTAAAGCTTCTGCCTTTCCTTGGATGAGAGTTTCTCCAATAGTGATAGGATTGGTTAAATACATAATGTGAATGATTGTATGCAAAGTGGTGTAAAACTCTTTGTTCCGTTAAATTTAACTTTTTGTTGTAAGCATTTAAAAAGTGTAATTTTGGATCTAAAGTAATACATTGAGATATCTAAGGATGCTCAAAATGTTTGGGAGTATTTTGTTATGGTAATTCGCACTCTTAGAGTCAGTGCCCAACTCCCAGCCAATACTAATTTCTCATTGCATAAAAAAAATATTACATCCTCTTTTTGGGTCTAAATACTTCCAACCAAAACAGAAAGGAATAATAGAATTGGGTTACATTATTTCTCTCTCTCAACACTCCAAGAGTCCCACGAAATCCTTCAGCCATCTTGGCTTCGCACGCACTCGGCTGGGACGCACCGTTTCTTTCTCTTTCCCGAGACTGGTTTCTCCTTCTTCTTCCTGGATGTTCTGAATGTTCTCCCGAGCCCCCAAGTCTTCGGCTTCATGAGCTGAATGGTCCATCCACTTCTTTGCACTGGCGTGGGCCTGTTGTGGGTCTAAAGTAATTGGGCTCATCTGTTGGGCTCTGCTATCACTGCCCCCCGTCTCAAACACAACCTTGTCCGCAAGGTTGAGTAAATCATACATCTGTATGAACGTATCGAAGTCCTCCCAGGTAGCGTCTTCAGGGGTGCTGAGAGTCCACTGGACCAACACTTGGCGGTGGGGAATGTTGTTGGAGTACAGAATACGACTGGCCAATATGGCTAATGGGAGCATCACGGGTTTGTTGGCCACGCTTAATTCTCGAAGCGGAAAGCAAGTATTATCCAACGAACCATGAAATGGTTTCAACAGCGATACATGGAAGGTGGGATGTATCCTGCTGTAGGGGGGCAATTTGAGAGTATACGCTACATTCCCGACTCGAGCGAGTACTTCAAATGGACCAAAGAAACGGCGACAGAGTTTGTAATTTAAGCGATGCGCTACAGTGGCTTGACGGTATGGTTGCAGCTTGACCAAGACCAAATCACCAATCTGAAACTGAATATCTGTGCGATGCTTATTGGCTTGCAACTGCATTCTATTCCGCGCCTGAGTCAAGTTATCTTTAAGTTTGGCAAGGATTTCATCGCGAGACAGCAAGTCGTGTTCCACAGCCTGAACTGTTGTCATTCCGCGGTGATAAGCAGGAATAGATGGAGGCTCTCGGCCATATACAGCCTGGAAAGGTGTCATGCCAATAGCGGAATGAAAGCTGGTGTTGTAGTGATACTCTGCCCAGGTGAGGAATTTACTCCACTGTTTCGGGTTGTCAGCCGTAAAAGCACGGAGATACTGTTCGAGGTATCGGTTGGTGACCTCTGTTTGCCCGTCCGTTTGCGGATGGTAAGCAGAACTCATTTTCAGCTTGGTACCCATGAGTTCGAATAACTTTCTCCAAAAGGCACTGGTGAAGATCGGATCACGGTCAGAAACTATAGTGCGAGGCATACCGTGTAACCGTATGACCATATTGGAGAAGAGTTCGGCGACTTTAGTTGCGGTATAATTGTGAGGCAGCGCTCCAAAATGGGCATGCTTGGTAAAACGATCAATAACTACCAAAATATTTTGAACTCCTTGCGATTTCGGTAAGCCCACAATGAAGTCCATGGCCAAATCTTCCCAAACTCGCTCTGGCATTTCAAGCGGCTGTAATAGACCATATGGGGCAGTAGTAGATGATTTCACAGTTTGACAAGTAAGGCAAGACTAAACAAAGTTTCGGACCTCCTGCCGCATCCCTTTCCAAAAAAAATTAGCTCCAAGTCTGAAGAAAGTCCGTTCAACCCCAGTGTGACCCCCCATAGGAAAAGCATGGAATTCATTCAATAGCTGTGTTTTCAGCGAAGAATGCGAACTAATCATCAGACGCTTCTTGAAATACAACAACCCTTCCTGGACTGAATATAAGTTGTTATCCAACAAGCCTCGCTGCCACTGTTCATGAAGATTGCGCAAATCCGGACAAGTGACATTTTCCTGTTTTAATGCATCCAAGAACTCAAATCTGGCTGAACTCATGGCCACCCGAATAACGGAGTCTGGTGTTTCGTCCACGCGAGAAAGAGCATCTGCTGCCGAATTCAATTTGCCTGCCTTATACTCAATGGAGAACTGAAATCCCAGTAATTTCTGGAGAAATAATTGTTGTTCCGGGGTCTGAATAACTTGGGTACACATCTCGCGAAGGCTCTTGTGATCGGTTCGAATGATAAAGTGGCGACCCAGCAAGTATTGCCTCCATTTAGCCACTGCCTCGAGTATGGCGCGCATTTCTCTAGTATAGGCCGAAGCCCCTCTGAATCTAGGGCCCAATTTCTTGCTGAAAAAAGCTAGTGGGTGTCCGTCTTGCATCAACACGGCCCCAATACCCACGTTTGATGCATCTGTTTCAAGGACAAAGTCCTTGGAGAAGTCAGGGAGTCTCAACACCGGTGTAGTTGTCATGGCTTGTTTCAGGCGATCAAATGCCAAGGATGCGGCCGTAGTCCAGTGGAAGTTGTCTTTCTTGAGTAGTTCGGTAAGAGGGGCTGTAATGGCTGCATAGTGAGCGACGAATCGACGGTAATACCCCGTTAGTCCCAAGAAGCCTCTTAACTGTTTGACTGTCCGTGGAGAGGGCCAATCAACCATGAAGCGAATCTTCTCGGGGTCGGCTTGAACTCCATTGGCGGACACCAAATGACCAAGATACTCAATAGTGCGCTGGAAGAATTGGCACTTGCTGGCTTTAGCGTAAAACCTGTTGTCACGTAGTACCTGTAAAACCAACGTTAAATGATGAGAATGCTCCTCCTCCGAGTGGCTGTAAATAAGAATGTCATCGAAAAAAACAATCACAAAACGCCGTAAAAAGGGGCGGAACAGCTGGTTCATTGTGGCCTGAAAAGTCGACGGGGCGTTGGAGAGGCCGAAAGGCATGACTACAAATTCAAAGTGGTTGTCATGTGTGCGGAAGGCCGTTTTATGTATATCCCGGTGGTCCATTCTGATTTGGTGGTACCCAGCCCGTAAATCCAGTTTTGAAAAGATGGTAGCGTGCCCCAACTCATCTAACAGCTCATCAATGGTGGGAATCGGAAATCGATCTTTGACAGTGATTCCGTTCAAGGCGCGATAGTCCACACAAAAGCGCCACGTCCCGTCTTTTTTTTTAACCAACAAAACTGGTGAAGAGTACGGGCTCGTACTAGGCCGAATGAACCCCAAAGCAAGCATCTCTCTGACCAATTGTTCGATGATATCCTTTTGGAAGTATGGGTACCGGTAAGGACGGACATTCACAGGGGCAGAACCGGGTTGCAAGAAAATTCTGTGATCATTCATTCTCGGAGGTGGTAATGCCGTAGGAGTGGTGAAGACTTCAGAGAACGTGGACAACAGTTGCTGTACTTTCGGGTCAGTGGACTCATCCACGAGTGCTTGATGGACATCATCGGAGGTGGGGGTTGAGGTAATCGCCGCCAGTTTAAAAACATCTTTGACTTCGCCTTCCCGTATCATAGCATGGAATTGAGTAAAGGAAAGTTGATGAGTAGCCACTTCTGATGAACCCGCTAGTTGAATGCGACTGCCTTTCCAATTAAACTCCATAGTGAGAGCTTTGTGGTCATGAACACAAGGACCCAAAGTTTGGAGCCATTGCATACCAAGAACGACATCCAACCCGCAGATTGGTAACACGTATAAGTCTACTTCGAAACGATGACCCTGTAAACTCAACTCCACCCCTTTGCAGATTTTCGAACACAGTAAGAAATTCCCATTGCCCATATAAACCTTGAAGCGTTTGGTGTCCTCGGAACTCAGCTGTAATTGAGAGACAAGTGCTTCCTGGATGAAATTATTGTGGCTCCCGGTGTCAATTAAGACCTCTAATGTCTCCTTGCCGTGTTGTGCCATGATACGGAATATTCGCGGGTTCATAGAATTGGACAGCGAATTCAAGCTAACTTCCTCTTCAGTACTCTCCTCTAACCCCTGAATATAGGTGTCCTGGCTGTTGTCAATTTCCTCCTCATCGTAGCCACACAAAATCAACATTCTGTTCTTACATTTATGGCCGAAATTAAACTTCTCATCACACGTAAAACAGAGACCCTTGTCACGTCTCTCCTTCAACTCAGCTGGGGATAACTTCTTGATGGGTAACGACTGTGATGGAATGGGTGTATTCTGAGTACTGGTGGAGGATGCTGGGCGTGGGTTTCCTGAGTTAGAGGTAAACGAACCCGAACTCGGAGAAAACTGGGTTGTGCGCGAAATCGAAGGCGGTCGGGAATCATGGAATCGACTCCTAAACAAAATGTCTTCATGGCGATCCTCGAACAGCTGCGCTTTCGCCATAGCATCTGCTAGATCCACTGGTTTCAACATTAATAATTCTCGGCGAATCTCTAACTTGAGCCCCCATATTAAGAAATTGAGAAACATTGCTTCCGATACTCCAGTAATCCGAGGCATTAATGCCTCAAATTCAGCTCTGTAGTCTGCGACCTTGCCTCTCTGGATGAGCTTCGAGATGCGCCCGAGTGGGTCGTCATAAACGGAGGTGCCAAAACGCAGTTGAAGAGCCTGTAAAAAGGAATCCCAATCGGAGAAGGATCCACCCTTTTCCATCCATTGGTACCACGTTGATGGGATGCCTTCCAGATGAAACGGAATGACCGATAACCGTAGCGAATGGTCAATTCCATGAAGATCAAAGAACTTGTTGATTTTATAAACCCAATCGTCGACATTGGTGCCATCAAAACGAGGTATCTTGACGCGCAGCGATTTCAGTAGTCCATGCAGCTCACGGGGGTCTGAGTCGACATTAGAACGACGTCCCTCCAAGCGATCTTGGTCCTGAACTGTATTGTCTCCTTGACCCACGGCTCTGGATGGTGACGGACTGACCTGAGCCATACGTTCCTCTGTCTTCGAAGTGTGCTGTTCCAAGAGTTGTTTGAAGTTCTCCATCTGCAATTCAGAGCGTTGTTCCCACTTCAAGTCTAACGCCTGCAACAGAGCAGCGATTTCGTCGTTCTTCATGGTGAAGAAGATGAAATGGATCCAATGAAAGCACCAGTGTTATGGTAATTCGCACTCTTAGAGTCAGTGCCCAACTCCCAGCCAATACTAATTTCTCATTGCATAAAAAAAATATTACATCCTCTTTTTGGGTCTAAATACTTCCAACCAAAACAGAAAGGAATAACAGAATTGGGTTACATTATTTCTCTCTCTCAACACTCCAAGAGTCCCACGAAATCCTTCAGCCATCTTGGCTTCGCACGCACTCGGCTGGGACGCACCGTTTCTTTCTCTTTCCCGAGACTGGTTTCTCCTTCTTCTTCCTGGATGTTCTGAATGTTCTCCCGAGCCCCCAAGTCTTCGGCTTCATGAGCTGAATGGTCCATCCACTTCTTTGCACTGGCGTAGGCCTGTTGTGGGTCTAAAGTAATTGGGCTCATCTGTTGGGCTCTGCTATCATATTTGGAGGTGTTTAAGATCATTTTTGAGAAGTTTGACCAGTCTCTCAGACGTTGCATCACCTCCTTGAAGGTGACGCATCGCCTAAGGTTTAAAAACCTAGGCTTGTCGCAATAGACGTCGCCTGTTGCGACGCGTCGCTTGTTAGTAGGCGATACATAGCCTACCTACCAGGCGACATATCGTCTGACATGTCCATACAATGTTCTTACAGTTTCGTGTTTTGGCTCTAAAACTCAATTTGAAATACTCTAATCCTATAAAAATGTTAACACTAATAATGGTGTCTACACTATAAAAATGTTAATTTAAAATTTGAGAAGCCTTTATCACACTTCTCTCTCTAGCTCTCAAAGACCATTAATTTTCTCCAAAAAAATCATCAAGACTTGCTTGACTTGTTGATTTCCAAGGTTTGTAAATCTCACTTCTCATTCCTCCATTGTTGAAGCCTCAAGCAATTCTAAGGGAAAAGCTAGGAATAAATATTTTGGACAACAATCTCAACGAGCCAAGCCTTTGTGTCTCTAATTTTGTTATCTCAACCAAATTCATGTTCTAAGGATTATGTTTTCTTTTCCATCAATTTGTCTTTGAGTTTTCTTCTTTGTTTGTTCATATTGTAAATAATTCCTTAAATTATAATATTGTGACTATTTGGTTCAATCCTTCCCGTCATGTAGGAGGAAGTAGATTATGATCTACATTTAATGTAATTCTACTTTACAGCTAATAGGACAAAGAGAAGTACATTCTGTCAACTACTTTTAATGTTAATCTAATATGTTGGAAACATGCTTCTGAGGAAGAGTTTTGAGTCAGAGGCATGCTCTTGGGGAAACGATGTGCCAGAGCCAGTGACCGAGCCCTAGGATCTTGCAAGGTGTCAGCGAAATCTCCAGAATTCTATTGTCCACCTTTTCTAGTATTTGTAGTTCCTCTTGAGTATTTCTCGCGATGAGTAGGGATCCTTCTCGCGAGGTTTTGTCCCGTCTTGACTTCTGGTTTTATATCTTTCGGGCGACATCCTTCTCGTTTGAAAGGTAGGCGAGAATTTACACAACCTTGAACCTTTGTTGGATTTGTGTTGGTTCTCACGTAATGGATGAGACGATGATTGGGCATATTCTGTGTCCTTCTCGTGAATTGTTTTTGATGGAGTATCTATCTTCTTTTCTTTTAATGCGGGAGATCGAGATTGCTTTGTTGATCTCCTTCTTTGTGCGAGCTCCAGGCCGAGTTCCTTGTTGGGCATTCTCGCTCTTTGGGGGGTGATTCGCCTGATGAACATTCAAAGTCTACTCTCTCAAGGGCATTGGCTATCATGCTGAAGCTTGACTTGGGTCTTCATAACTTTTCGTGGGGAGTCAAGATTCTTTGTGGAGTTGTCTAGAGCTTGCTTATTCTTGCTCGACCCAATGGACTTCTATTTTATTTCTGATGTTTTCTTGGTAAAACAAAATGCATTAGAGAAGATCTATTACAGCTTAACAATAAAGGTATGTCTACATATCATATGGGTTTAAGGAATGGGTATAATTAATTACTCATGTTTACTTTACCAAATTTACTAAGGAATAAGAATGAATTATGAGGGTCCTACCTAAATTTGGAATTATAGAGGCTTATTCCCCTTTAATAATGCATGAACAAATTTGCACTTATTTTAAAAGTAAAAATTGGAATTGTCTTTTGTATTAATTTTATTTAAGGGTATTTTTGTAACTTACAATTTATTTATTCCAATTTAAAGTGAAATAACACATCTATGACTATAATGTTGCATACATTCTGAGCTTTACCAATAAAGTAAACAACTTATTTTAATTTCGATTAATTAATCCAATTTGAAGTGAATCTGATTGCTAGTGAATTCGTTTGTAAGCTATTTAATTTGTGTGTATGTAAATACACTACAAAATAGAGAGTATTGGGCAGGTTAAAACTAAAATTTCAGTAATCTTATAAAAAAAATAAGAGTTATCAACTTTTAAATTATTTTCCTAATTACAGTAATATCAACTGTTTAAAAAGAAAAGAAAAATCAAAGTTTTCTACTTAAATAATTAATACATAAATATTATATAAAATATATATTTATAAGAAATAAATTCAACATACACATATTTCATCTAATTGAAATGCATGTGAAAAATGAAAATGATACATATATGTGGAAGAAAAAAAATCATATAAACGGTTTATTGTTGAAATTTCATCAGGTTTTGTTATCTGATCGTTTTTGTCACAGAAGCTGGCCGAATTTTTATTATTAATTTCATTGTCAAAAGTTGAACAAGACAATCCTCTAAATATTTATTCAATTACTTTTAGATTATCCTAATCATGAAAGAAGAGTTCAAAGTTGAATTTATGTTTATTTGATCCACAGCAGAATTATGAGAATTTTTCTGAAAACAACCCCATATAAATAAAATAAACTAATTAAGTGACATAGGGCGAGGCCTAAAAAGCCCAATTTGTTGATAATTATGGGCCAACTTTTGTTACTCTCGTTTCTTCCACTTCCTATTTTTTTCTAGTGAAAATTACATATTATATGGGAATTTTAATAGATTATGCAAAAATATGTCTTTTTTTCAAGAAAAGTTAATCCATGGCTTTTTTTGTTTTAATTTCACTTTTATGGGTTTAGTTTCCTATATTTTTGTATAAAAGTTTGTTTATGTCATATTTTCACTCTTAATCAAGTTTTATGAATTTTGAAGGGTATGTTTGTAATTTGATTATTTTTTTTTAGCTTATTTGATTATTTTTTTATATTAATTTTATATAACTATTTTTATATTAAATTTTTCCATGGTTGTTTTGCAAATTTTTTTTTTTTTGTAATATGAATTGTGTTTATTATTATTTTTTTTATTTATTGTAAACATTTTTTTTCCTTTTTTTAGGTTGTACGTTTTTTTTTTTAAAACCTGGGTAAGGTAACCAGTTACTTATTTAATTTTTCAAAGTTATGTAAAAAAAAATCCTACAGCTAGCTTAAATAACATTTATCTAGAGGGGTAACCAGTTACTTGTTTGTGTTTTTTCACATTTATATAAAAACTAATCTTAGAGGTTAAATAACATGTATCAGGAGGGGTAACCAGTTACAGTGCGATTAGTAACTTATTTCCATAAAAGGGGTAACCAGTTATCATAAGAGGTTGACGAGTCACTTATATTAGAAATGAAAAAAAAAACATCACATTTGAAGGAAAAAAAGAAGAAAAGTAAGTATGATTTAGTAACCTAGGTAACCAATTACCATATAGAACCTAGAAATATACACACACATCAGAATGTGAAGGTAACTAGTCACCTCCTAAAATATACAAACAAACAACGTGAAGGTAATCAGTTACCACAGATCTCAAGACAGAAAACAAAACCAGATCTGACCACGAACCAACCTCCTCCCTCGCCTCCGACCACTTACCTCCAAATTGAACCAAAGAAGTAGTATTTTCCATACCTGTAATATTTTGTAAATTTTTAAGTAGTTAATTGGGTGTAATTGCTAAAGGTAACTGATTACTTTAGTCTGCAATTAAATACGTCACTGAAAAACTTAATTGGAAAATATAACAGTTTTTCAAGGTAACTAGTTACTTTGTTGTTACTGAATGTTTTGACAATTAGAATTCAGACCAATATCAAATATCTTTTTATCGCAAAGACAAAATTGAATCTAAAATAATCATAGTTCTTGTTTTTTTGTATATTTTTGGTCAATCAATGCAACCATATTAGTAGGTTTAATTAATTTTTTCAAATTTCAAGTTAATTATTATGTTTTTTTTTTAAATGGACATCATGAACTTCATGATTATCATTATAATCTGTAAAATAGCTATGAGAAAAATATGAAATCAGTGGTTCTATATTATGTAGAAGAATTAGGAAATTAATAGATTTTAAGTTGAAGAAAATTAGATTAATATAGTATTTGACAGAGCAAGATTTTACAAACAATCTTGACATTTCTAGTGCCAATCAAAGTTGCTTATTGTTAAGTGTTTAGTATACTGGTGCATATATGTAACCATCTAATTGATATTCCTACAAATTTCCATATTAAATCATATTTAAACTCCAATTCATAAAAAAAATTATTTCTTCTAATTATTATTTTTAGAAAGAAAAAAAAAAGCTTCAGAATCTACTTCGGAGCCATCATTGACCAAATAATCCAAGACCAAAAATTAAAAAAAAAAAAAAACAGAAATGTAATTAGCTTGGTGATGGAACTAATGGGGATAATTCTCAACAAACAATCTAATCAAATAAAAAGCAATCAACGAGATTACAAGTATAAAAGATTTAAGAGAGGGGGAGAAAAGAAACCCTGAGAGATGCTTGTGGGACCACAGGATTTACAATAGCTGCAAGAGCTTCTATTCCTTCCACAATCGGCGACCTTACTTGCCCCGCTGCCACTGTTGATTATATTATTCCTGGTTCTGCTGCTACTGCTGGCCTCGCTCTTCATCTTTTCTTGGATGCTTTGGACGATGGAGAAGTTCTTCGCCGGAGATGGAGAAGGACGTCGCTGGTGATGGAGAAGGACGTCGCCGGAGATGGACGTCGCTGGAGAAGCAGATCCGATTGTAGGAAGGTGTTGTTTCACGTGGCTGGAGGTAACTGGAGGTTTGGGTTTGTGGCTGGAGTTGCCGGAGGAGAATTGTGTTGCCAGCCGTAGATGTGTGTTCTTGCTGAATTTTTTTTTTTGTTGGGGATGTTTTTGATCGAGTCAAAATTTCAGCATTGTAGTATTTGGATGTTTAATTACAATGCTACCCTCCTTAATGGATGATTTGTTTGTTTATTTTTTATTTTTCAATGTGGGATAACTTTTCCCATATTCTGATTTTTTGTAGTTAGATTTTTCCATATAAAGTAAATAAAGTTTAACTTCCATATTTTTGCACATTGATGGCTAAAAAGCCATATTTTTGAAAAATCTCTTTATTTTTACATTTAACTACACAACCCATAATTTTTATTTTTGTGGGTAAACCATGGTTATGTTACTAAATTCACAACTTCCGTTAGTTTTCGCTGATATCTGTAAGTATAGAGCCGCACGGCCATGTAAAAATTGATACATTCATTAATTATTTTAAATTAAAAATTAAATAAAGAATATTTAAATTATATAAATATAAAAAAAATCATTTTAATATAAATTAAAACTAAAAAATATTAAAAAAAAAACCAGATTTCTTATTAACCCCGTTTTCTCATTTACACTTTTTTTTCATCCAAGAACACTAACCGAGATTTGTCAAGAACACCTAATAACACTAAATTAAACCAAATTTAAATTTCATCATGTTCATCCTCCTCTCATTGTTCATCTTTTAAACACTGCAAGTTCCATCTTATCACAAAACATTTCAAAACTAATCTTCAAACCATTAAAAAGAATAAATATGGATATTATCAGATTTTTCTTAATATAAGACTTTTTTCTAACTTAAAGCTAATTGTATGAATTTTTTTTTCCATATTTTTCCGTTTTTTTTAAATAAAGCCATATTTTATTTACTTGTTTAGTGTTTAGAAATTTATGTTTTTTTTAATATTATTGTCCTTCCATCTGACTTTTAAATGATTTTGTAATGTGTACTTATTTTTTTTTTTAATATATTTTTAATTGTTTATAAATTTAACACAATTATTAATATATAAATATCTAGATCTATATGCACACATACAGCTTATAACAATGATGCATTATTTATTTTTAAAGTAGTCCATCTTTTTTATATATGTTTTTCTTTCCAACCAGTAAAAAAAATAATACCAAATAAGTCATATATAAATATAAATTCATATAAATCTCATATCAAAATAGGTTAGCTATTGTATGTATTTATATATTAGCTAATATGAAAGATTATACGCATTAAGCAGTCTCAAAATCATTAAGCTGCAACTGATTTGTATCATTTGAAAGATCAAAATATATTATGTTAACTTTGAACAATTTGAATTACATGTATATATTAAGAATATAGTTTTCAATCAATTCTCTCAAGATTATATGTATTCATAGGATATAGGTTACTTTTTAAAGTAAAACAATTGCAAAATATTATTAAATGATTATATTAGGTTACTTTTTAGTAAACCAAGAATTCTAGTATGTTGTTACTTCTATAAGTAATTTAAATTCAAATTTCACAACTAGTCTAGTTACTTAAATGTGAAAAAAAAAGTAGAGAAACTTTTATAGGTTACTTTTTCATTACAAGTCAATTTTCTTTTTTTATTTTGAACATGATAAACATATTCTACTAAAAAAAATGACAAGTATAGGTTACACTTTACTCTGTCAAGTTGCAATTTAAAACATTCATTAATGCTCCATATATTATATGGATAAGAGAGACAATGTAATGAAGAAAAATTGCATAGAAGCAAGTTATTGGTTACCTTTCCAGTATAACTTTTTTTTAAATCTTGAAAGATGTTGAACATATTCTATTTTTAAAAAAATAAAAAGACAACTGCCAAGTTACATTCACATGCTAAATTAAATGCATTAATTCAAGTATCGTATATCAACATATTCAAACTAGATTACTTCATTAACCAAAAACAAAAGAAAAATATACATTTCCAACTGCTGAATTTTTTAGTCTCAATACTATATTGATCATGTACATTTAAAAAATCATTCATTAATCTCTTTCCACAAAATGGTGTTTAGATTTTATCAAAAATATGTAATATGTTGTCTATATTAACTTTGGTTTTGAAATATGAATATACAAAATGATTTATTCTAAAGTAAGTCTAAAGGAATCATTTGTTTGCTTTCATTGCCTTGAGTGGCTTCTCCATTGATAGATTTCTACAAGTTCTCCTATTATGTCATCGTTTTCCACAATTTCTGCACTTCATAATCATTTTTTGCTTTCCACATGATCTTATCATTTTCTTTCTTGGCCTTCCGGGAGGAATTCTGGCTCTTGGGGGTAGCACAAGGATGTCCAAATTTTATGGTAAATGTCATTCAGATTCATTTGGAAGTGGATGCACTCTTTTTGCATATGTAGCTCTCATTGTTTTAGTTTTGTAGTAGTTGGAACAATGGTCGTAACAACTCAACCTTCTCTTTGCAATGACTGCTAAGCCATGTGAACTTGGTACTTCATCTTGATTAAATCGTCGACATGAGCAAATCTTCTCATGAATGTTCACAGTAAATGTTCCATTTTCTTCAATTACTTGGAAAATGGTGGTGTTGCATAGTCTAACCTGTAAACAATATAAAAAAAATAAACAGTTTTCTTAAAAATGTAACATGGTTTAAAATATTCAAATGATAAAAGTACCAGGTTACGTTATATTCATTTTGAAAAATAATTTTAATTTTTTTAACTATAACTTGTTACCTCAAATTTTGTGCAATTCAAATAGTTTTTTCTGAGAACAACTTCAGCTTCTGATGATATATCTGTGAATGTTCATTTTGCTTCATTTCCATTATTCCATATCCATTGTTGTACCAAACTTCTTATGCATTCCAACATTAATGTTATTGGTAAATTCCTTGATGCTTTAATTGTTGCATTGATAGACTCAACTATATTCGAGATCATCATGGTATATCTTTTTTTTTTTTTTTTTGGGTGAGTGGGATCTTATCCATGTTTGGTAACCTGCCTTTTGCAAGTAAGGTCTTATGTTGTCATCTATTTTGTCTAGAACAACCATGTAGTGCTCAAACTCAATCAAAGTATATGCTTTTGTTGCTTTCACAAAGTTTATAGTCAAATCATCTCTATGGATAACAAACTTTACTTTAATGTTGTTGAATAGATAGAAAATGCACGCTCCATGAAAGGCATAGACTTTTTGCATAGCATTTTCAATGCTTTGATGCCTGTCATATATGATTACTAGATCTGCAATAACCTTTGTATTGTAAGGATTTTTTTGTTTGTAACATGTTACTTTATTAGTGCATTAAATCAGAAAGGTAAGGTAACCGGTTACCTTTACGTTCTCCACATGTTTCTTTGAGCTTTGTGAAGAACCATTCCCAAGCTCCATCATTCTCTGAATCACCAACACTGAATGCTAATGGAAAGATATTGTTTCTTGTATCCATTATTGATGTTGTGAACAAGGTACCTCCATATAAAGATTTCATGAAGGTCCCATCAACCACAATAAATGGTCTACAACGTGGCCATCCTTTGATGGAGTTAGAAAATGCTAGATACAAGTATTTGAATCGGTCTTTGTTGTCTCCGATCAATGTAATGATGGTTCCTGGATTTGCCACTTTCAACATATGAAGATACATTGATAATTGTTGTTATGATTCATCCATTTTTCCTCTTACCAATTGTAGAGCTTTTTCCCTTGATCTCCATGCCTTTGTGTAATTCATTGATACTCTAAAGTCTTCTAGCATATCTCTCATTGTATACCAGGTTACACAATCCAACTAAAAAAAAAAGGAAGAGATACAAATACCAGGTTACTTTTTTCCTGTTTCAGGAAACTATTCACAAAACCAAAGCAATTCATCAAACTCTCTCAAATTAATTCAGTCAGGTTACACAATCCAACTAAAAAAAAGGACAGGATACAAATACCAGGTTACTTTTTTCCTGTTTCAGGCAACTATTCACAAAACCTAAGCAAATTCTTCAAACTCTCTCAAATTAATTCAGCTAGGTACCATGTTATATAATCCAACTAAAAAATAAGGCAGGGATACAAAAACCATGTTACTTTTTTCCTGTTTCGGGCAACTATTCACAAAACCAAAGAAAATTCATCAAACTCTATCAAATTAATTCAGTTAGGTACCATGTTACACAATCTAACTCAAAAAAAGGGCAGGGATAAAAAAACCAGATTACTTTTTTTTTGGTTTCAGACAAATATTCACAGAACCAAAGCAAATTCATCAACCTCTATCAAATTATTTCTGCCATGTACCATGTTACATAATCTAACTAAAAAAACATAGGGATTCAAATGCCAGGTTACTTTTGCAGAAAAATAAGAACAACCAACACAAAACATGAAATGCCGACAGTTTGGAATTCATAATGAAATTTTATATCTAACCAATGGTTAGAATCATTCAGATCATTTCATAATTATAATTTTTAAGAGAAATTTCCTGTAATGCCTCGAAATCCCTAATGTGGTTTAATGGCTGGATTAGTAGGCCGGGAGGGCCATAACTGTTTAATTGTGCCATTAAATGAATATATGCATGTTTATGTGAATTATATTATAATATAATGTTATATGCATGCATGTGGGTCCACATTTGATTATTATGATATTTTGGTAATTTGGCCCGTTGAGGGCATATTTGTATATTTGGGTGCGTATTGTGATTTGTGAATGAGATCCCATTATTATGGAGATATATTCGAGCTATTCGGCATGAGATGGTCTTATATTATAAATTAGCGGTTTTGTCATAACGGAGGTCTTTTATTGGGATATTGAGTTATGAGGATATTATTTGATGATAAATTGAGAGTTATTGAGATCAGGAGGAAATTCTGGGAGTTTTGACTATAATGTTCCCGGGGAGGTTTTTGGGACCCCGAGCACTAGGTTTTATTTGAGGTTACTTAAGCTTGAAGTAGCTTGTCAGATAGAACCGTACGTTAGAAAGCCTCTCGTTCTCTTCCCGTTAGTTCATTTTACCGTTCGAGGCATCTTCGAAGAAATCTTGAGTTCTAGGAGTCGGACTCAAGCGAGGATCGAGGCATAGCGATCCTAGGAAAGATTAGAAGCTTCTTGTCCGAAGGATTTGACGAGAAACAACTCAATCAAAGGTAATCTAAGTTTTAAGTTTTGAGTTTTTAGCGTTTCTAAGCTTCGAATTGGATTTTGTGAACCGTTGAGTTTTTGGTTCATTTGAGCCCCGGGATTTGATGGTTTTGGATCATTGGGAAGCTTGGGAACTTTTATTTGATGATTTGGAAGTGTTTAGGTATGTTTTTGGAGGGTTTGGGATGAAGGAAAATGAGTTTGAGGATGGTTCTGGGTTGGGGGCCGCGGCCCTGTTCTTGGGCGCCGCGGCCCTAGCTCGAAGAAGCAGGAGGAGGGTTTTGGCCTTGCTGGGCGCCATGGCCCTGGGTGTAGGGCGCCACAACCCTTGCTCCTGGAGTGGCTGGGGGTCGCGGCTCAAGGTGTTAGGGCCGTAGCCCTTGGGCAGGTTTGAGCCCGTTTGAGTGTTTTGGTCCCTGGAACTTGGTTTTAGGCCTCGGGATTGTTCCTACTACTCGGATTAATGGGGATTGATGTCCCAGAGGCTAGATCTTGGTTTGGGAACCCTTGTTAATCATTTTACTGATGGCGTCCCATATTTGGTTATGATTAGGTGACCGCTAAAGGGCTAAAAGTCAGATCGTTCTCAGGGGTCGTTCTTTTATTCGTTCTCGCTCGAATCAGAGGTAAGAAAACTGCACCCTGTGTATATGACATGCATGATTGATGTTGAGGCATGTTGGTTGATAAATGTGAACTTTGATTGCATATTAAATGCTTAGCAGAGCTTGCTTACTTGTGTATGGTACTGATTAGTCAAGGACGACACTGGTCGCGTATAACTGACCTAAGAGTCAGAAACGGCATAAGCGTCCTGAACGCAGGGCTGAATGAAGATTAGATCTAATCGATATCAGCGTTGAATGACTCTAAAGCATTAATGCTAGACCGACCCTAAGGTCGATGAAACTTATAAGCGCTTGGCTTGTCTAGGACTAGTTACTCAGAGCCAGGGCCTAAGGCCTAGGTGACTGCTTGTCACATGGCTAGGGAACAGAGTTCCATGGTTATGACTCTATGGTCATGAGGTAGGTTATGTTGGTGACTAGTCATCATGCACCTAACCTGTTTAAGCTAGTGAAAGGTTCACTTATCTGCTAAGCCCCGGTGACCCTATCGTCACATGGCTAAAGGGAATTGTACCCACCTTGGTGACTTTTCCAACTGTCACCTCTTTATTTTGGATTGAAAGTCCTAAATGATTATTATGATCATTGTTGATATTATATCATGCTATATTGTGTTTTCTTGCTAGGCCTTGGCACATGGGTGCTATGTGGTGCAGGTAAAGGGAAAGAAAAGCTCACCCAGCCTTGAGTGGAGAGCTTAGGTGGTGATGTGTATATATGCGGCCGCTGACCACCACGACCAAGGAGTTCTTAGAGGAACTAGGGGGTTTACCCTATTGTTGCCGCTTAGGTCGGTGGGTTTGTAAATTTGAAACAGTAATGACCATTTTGAGTTGTAAATAACTTGTAAAATGTTTTGATGGGCCCATGTACAATTTTATGTACTTAATAAAGTATATCATTTCCTTTTTATTGGTTTTTCACCTTAGCCTGTTAATAACACTTAGAAGCATGTTTTTAACCAAAGGACTCGGGTAGCGAGTCAAATTTCTGGTTCACCGTAACTGTTCTGGGGTAACCAGAGTGTTACATTTCCTTTCTCCCAATTACCCAATCAAGAAAGATGAAGTTAGATGGTCATTTTGAAGAATAGTGCTTCTTCTTCGGCGAAAACCTGTAGTCTGAGAAAATGGTGGTTTCGTCTTCAATGCAATGAAGGAGAATTGTAGAAAACGGTCGATCAGCAGCAAATTTGTGGAAAATTTTTAGTATATTGTTAGTTTTTCTTCATCGTAACTTGGAGAATTTTTAAGCTCATATTAGTTGCCCATTATAGAGATCTAATATATATACCCTTTTGTAATTTCCATATTTGGTAACTTTGTAATCAGATTTCCATATTTAAAAAAAATTAATTAAATATCTAGATTTTTTAAAAACGTTGTTTAAAAATCCATGAATATATATAAGAAAGAAAAACCCTAAAAAGAACAAATTCAAACACAAGTTGATCATATTTATGAATTCACACAATCAAATCAATATGTGAACTATACAGCCTGAAAACACTTATTTCTTAACAAATTCAATACAAAATACAATCATAATATCAATACAAGACAAACACCAAAATCAATCTTCCCCACCCAGCTTAGATATGAACATTGAAGTTGAACCTTGAAATTTAAAAAAAAAATGTCAAAAATACAGATTTGAACCCATAGGTATCGACCCACCAAGCCCAGTCTTCCCACCCTAGCCGCAACTCCCAACGCCACCACCCCTGCTCGCAATACCCAAAACCGATACCTTTGCCTTCCTAGTTGTCAATGTCGCACAACCTCTTCCACTCTGTCACACAACCCAGATCCATCACCTAGTCGCCCCCTGTCAACCTCAGCGAGCCCCCAAGTCTCACTGCAACCTCGTTGCCTCATCCCCGACCCTAGATTCTAGCACCATCTTCGACCAAAGTTGCAAGAAGAAGAGGAGGAAGGGGAAGAAGAAGACGAGAAACGGGAAAGAAAGAGAAAAAAATTAGGGCTTTAATTTTAGTTCATATTATATATTTTAGTTTTGTTGATGTATTTTTAAATTTTAATTAATCTATTTTAAATTAAAAAGATTTTTTTTAATTTTTAATTAATTTAAATATTTTTATTTAAAATAATTAAAAGTTTATGACGCGGCATTAGTTTAGATGACCACGAGGCTCCACGTTGGCAAATAATAGAGAAAAATGGATGAGACTTGTAAATTTGTTAACAGAACGGTTGTTTGAAAGGTTTACCCACCAAAAATAAGAATTTTGGAGTTAAGTGTAACAAAATGTAAAACTTAGAGAGTTTTGTCACAAATTACTCATTTTTCTTTCTCCAAATAGATGCAAATATTGTGCTATATTTGGCACAAAAAGTTAATAATTGATATATTTGACACAATTTTTATAAATTTGTTCTCATGCACCATTGTATAAATTGATACAAATATGAATATTTGATTAATGCTCATTCAATATTTATTGAAAATATAAAAAAAAAAGTAATAATTTTCTTTTTTATTTTATTATTATCTAAAAATCTAATTATATAAAAGTTTCCATTTACATTTAATGATATACTAAAAGTAACGGGAATTTTTATGGTAGGGGCTAGAAAAAAAGACCTATTGGTGGGACTATTTTGTATTCCCGATCCGTGAATAGTTTTTACACAGTCATAAAAAAAAATATCGCCGAAAACTATTTACTGGTCAGGAATACAAAAGAACCCCACTGGTAAGATATATTATTAGACTAACTTTTTTTTTTTTTTTTGTAGAATATGCTATATTTTAGCACTATATCACTAATTTGATACTCCATTTAGAGATCTTGTAAGCTTCCCAATGTTTTAAGCAGCCATGCACTGAACTCAAAAGCTTTCCAAGCAAAATGCCAATAATAATACTACACAATGGCCAAATATTCTCAAACTGTCCCCCAAAATAAAGGCAACTCAAGTGGTTGATTCTAATAATTAAAATAAAACAATAATTAATGTCTCAGTTCAGAACTTTTACTCTATTTATTTACACCTTGCAGAACTGAAATTTTTCAAGATTTCGGCTCATAATTAAATTAGACCATAGTACATTTTTTACCTTCCCCTGAAATTATCACACTCTTGATTATTTGAACCCATTATTATTATTAAACATTTATTTATTTATGTCTTCAATTAATAAGACTCATAAATAGCTGACGAACTTGTACTATATATACAGAACAGAGTAGTATTCATTTTAACTCTTTTTTTTTGTTTTTTGTTCTTGTTTTTTTTTTGTTTTTTGTTTTTTTTTTAAAAAAAAAAGCAGCCTTTGTTCTTTTAACATTAAACTACTTTCTCTTATTTCGATCATATGCCAGGCCAGCTATACGCTCCACCTCTCCACCACCGCCAACCAATAAGAATAATAATATTATTAATTCCATTCAAAATACAAAAAACACCTCTTTTGAATTGAGCTTTTTTAGTGAACAAATATTACTTTCACTGCTCATGCTAGATTCATTCCTATGATATGAGTAGTGTACAACTCATTTGAGAATAGTACCAAATATTTGGTCATGGGTTTTTAATTTTTCAAAACAGAAAAATTCTTTAACCCAGAGTACCCACTACTATATATCATCAATATATATGGGTATTAACGAGAAAGATAAGATCATGTATTACATAACTGACCATATGGGTTTAGCTGTTTTTGGATCACTTTAGAGGTGTCCTATTCGTCTGGGATTAAAATACATGCATTCATATACAAACCATACATAAATAAACATATATATATATAGGACAATTATTATGTAGGGGCTTCACTTTAAGTCCTACCGGTAGAACTTTCAGTGTTTCTCGACCTGTGAACAGTTTTCGGCACGAATTTTTTTTATAACTGTATATATTGTAGCTATTTCGAGCATCCTGCAAAGTTTCAGAAAATTCCGAATAGTTTACAGTACCGAAAACTAGGTTCAAACATGTTGATTTCCACGCGCATAAAAAAAATTAGTCACGCGTGCAACAACATATTTGAACCAAGTTTTCGGTACTGTAAACTATTCGGAATTTTCTGAAAATCGCACTGATGGTCTAAATAGCTACAATATACACAGTCATAAAATAAAGTCGCACCGAAAACTGTTTACTGGTCGAGAAACACTGAGAACCCTACGATATGACTCTTTTTGAATGCCCTACCAAAAAAATTTCCTATATATATATATTTTATACATAAATAAACTCATACCCCTTCACGATAAAAAAAAAATGACTAGGACAGTATCTTCTTTCCAAAATAGTGTGAGTTGGCTTACGTTAACTATATATAACTTGACTAATTCATGGCATCGATCAACAAACATATCATCTGTCATAGGAGTTATATTTTAGATTATTATCTTAACCACTCTTCTTTCCCAACCTGATTATGATGTACATACCAAAACCAAATCAACTTATTATGACATCATTTGTAAGATAAATAAAGGTTCTTATATAATATATAGCTATATATATATCCAAAATAATACTCCCTATAAATCACCTTAGGGAAGGAGTGACATTACCCTAATACCCTTATGTAGTCTAATAAGAATATATTTTTATATAATCATAGAAAATGTTGTTCACTTGGATGGAAAAAGGGAGCTAGCTAGGGTTGAAGCACTTAGTAGACTTTTGTGTTTTTTATTTAATTTTAGTTGAGAAAATGATGTATGTAGTGTTAGTTATGGAAGGGTATAGTATTAGTGTCCCTCTTTTAGGGGTGGAGAGAAACTAGAAAGGGTTTAAAAGGCGGCTTTAGTGGGAAGGAATCCTCAAGTGGGTTTTAGCTAGTTCAACCCATAAAGTAATAAAGCAATACCAATACCAAATACCAATGCCCCCCTCACCATCAAATGCTTGGTCAAAAATGACCATTGCCCTATATCATAAATATACACACACATATATATATATATACCTGCCTAACTTATATAATTGTATAGATGTGAAATTTTTTTTTATAAGTAATTTTAATAATTACTAAATAGATCATAGCTATTAATTAAAATAAAATTAACCGTTAAAACTTTGAGAAACAATAAATACACTTTATTTTACACTATCTTAAGTTAAATAATATCCGCACACCATGTATCAGAAAAAGAGTGTAAAAAAAAAGATTTTTAGCACTTCTCTAAAATTTACAAGTGTTAAGAAACTCTCTTTCCCACTCTCTTTTACACTCTCTTATACAAATGATTGTCACATGGATCTTACTATTATTATTAACAAAAAAAAAAAAAAATATATAAAATATAAAATATTGTCATGCATTTAAATGGGAGGGTGTAAAAGAAAGTAGAAAATAGAATCGGTTAGCACTTAACTTATAAATACTCACACAATTACTATTCATTCATTACTATAAGAGCACTCATCAATAGATATTTTCTTAAAATATATATATATATATATAAAGTTATTATTGATCATTTAATTTTAAATATTGGATGTGAAGTGAAAAAGAAAAAAAATGATGATGTATTAAAAAATAAGATAAAGAAGCTCATTGGAAAATTCTTTTGATAGATCATAATATCATTTCAAAGTAGTTGACTATGACATATATAGAGGTATGTGATCGTTTAGTGTGACCTAAAGTAATTTGCCAAAGCTGTATGTACACACACATCAATCAACAAAAATCAAGTTATGCAATTAGTAAATAATGGAAATTGAAGTGATTTTGGGTGCCTAGCTTTTACTTTAGGTGTATTAAAATCTCTTTCTAGCTTGATTGAATATTTCAGTCAAATCAGTTTTTAACTTTAATAAGTTATTTTTAGAACAGTTACAAAATGTGATATTACGTAAAAATGATTTTAATAAGCAAAGCTAAAAACACAAATTTCGCCAATGAAGCCCTTTATTCACTTGTTAAGTCTATTGGTTGACGCTTAGGAAAATTAACAGACTCCTCCATTGAATCTAATTCAATAATTACGACTATAACATGGGTGACTAATAACAAACTCTAATTTTCTATTACTAATCATTTCATTTGTTGCACAATTACTCTTCATTTACTATAACATGGCTTAATTTTTATGAATATTGATAAGAAGTATTGTATAGTACTTTCATAATATAATTTGATTGAATTTAAAATCAGTCCTATAAACCTGATTTATTAGGTACTTAGTAAAATTATACTTAAATGTTTATAATTATTTAATTTTAACATAACTATGTGTTGGGCCCAAAATGTTCGGCCCAAAAACACTTACCTCATTTATCAAATATTCAAAACGGAGCGTTTTGACAAAGAGAGGCTCCGAAAGCAGAAGCTGTGGGTCAGAGGCAATCTGCGCCTCTGACCCCTGAACGAGACATTTTAAAAGTCGGTATTTTTGGAGGGAAATTCAGTTATTCTCTTTTCCCCTTTCCAGGGTTCGCTTGAACCAACTAACTGCTTTGTATATTTCATCCTATAAATATGAGATTTTGAGAGGAGAAAATGATCGAACTTTGAACTGACTTAAGCATCGGAGTGTCTTTCTTGCAGGTGATCCCGACGAGTCAAAGGCAGATTTCATCACCGGAGTAGAAGCAAGTTATCATTCATCGTTGGGTTTTTACTTCCAGATATAGAAAGACAAATTGTTGCCCCAACAATTGGCGCCGTCTGTGGGAACGACAAACACATCGGCCTTAGCCACGTCGTCGAACCAAGAAATCAAGATCCACTATGAACCCAGAAATCATGCCACCAAAAGGCAACGGAGTTTCGGGCCCAGTCGCACAAAGCGTCCCTCCGACGGACATGAGCGACCATATCGAAAGGATGTGTCGTCTATTGGAGGCGAGCCAACAGCGGTCCGACGAAGCAATCAAGACATTGACCGAAGCCCAAGCTAGGCTCGAAGCCGAGATTGCTGAGCTGCGCAGGTCCGCTGACACGACTCGCAACACCCAAGCCCACGAGAATCTTGATTCTAGCAGATCTGACGTTCTAATCGACCGCGTTAATTCCCCACATCAAAACATGAACCCAGGTAACGGGCAATCCCAAGGCATCCCGCCATCCTCCGGGGCCAAAGAGCGACAAGCCCCAACCTCTGACACGCATGGGCGGGCAGAAGCAGAACCCACTGGACCCGCTTAGCCAGCAACCGAAGTCCGGCCTTAACGCACCACACCTCAAGTCGCACACGATTCTCCCTCTGAAGGTCGCGTTCCCTTGATCCGATTCTTGGACAGCTGGAAAGAAGACATGATGAGGGAAATGATGCAGAAGTTCTCAGATGGGCGATCCGCCTATGCCACCGAACATTTGGATCTAGTATCAAGAACCACTGAGAAATTGCCTTTCTCGGAATGGATTCAGAATAAGCCAAAGCCTCGGGACTTCGTCATCCCTTCCCTGCCTGCGTTCAATGGAAAGGGAGACCCTCTAAACCACCTATTTCAATTTCAACAGAAGATGGCATTAGAAGCTAATAACGAAGCCATACAATGCAAAGTCTTTTCAATGACTTTCTCCGGGCCAGCTCTGTTATGGTTCCGACAATTAAAGCCCGGGTCACTCAACAGTTTTAGTGATCTCCGACGGTCCTTCTTACAGCAGTACAGCGCGAACCGAAAGGCGCCCAGAACAATGGTCGATCTCTATCGAATCGAACAGGGGGAGAATGAACATCCGAAAGCATACTTACAGCGTTTCATTGACCTTGTGCATCAAATCCACGACGTCGACCCACTCATCGCAGCAAATCTCTTCGTCAAAAGCCTGCAGGTGGGATCACTCTTACATGAGAATCTCACCATGACACCACCATACGACATGGCAGACGTGCAGACCCGAGCCGAGGGCGTCTTCAGGGTATTAGAATTTCGAGAGCGCGCACAAAAGAAGACTGCACTCATCTCTGCTCCGCCAACAAATAATCCTCCACCACCTGCCAGGGATGACAAGAGGAAACAGAACCAAACAGATCATATGAAGGAAGGAAAAAGGCCAAGACAGGATCGACAGCCATCACGATACCCATCCTTCGAATACACCGTCCCGCAAGAAGTCATTTATGAAGAAAATAAAGACAGACCTATCTGGCGAGAGCCCTACAAAATTACCACTCCATCTGACAGAAGGGATAAAAGCAGATACTGTCTCTTCCACAAAGATCACGGTCATACGATCGCTGAATGCCACAATTTGAACAATCAGATCCAAGCCCTCATGAGGAGCGAGAGGCTTACCCAATACATCAAGGAGACAGGTAGACCAGGCGCCTCGCGACAAAAACCAGCTTCTGCCCCCGCTCCGTAGGCGTCAGACCCCGTGCACACAGCCTCTGACAGCACCCAGGAGCCTCTTAAGCAAGTCCCTATGATCCATGGGATCGTAGAACCCACTGATAACCAAGAGCATGCAACTAAGATCCATAAAAGGATGGAAGGACGAGTGAAGCGATACAAATCATTAGGCCACGTGGTCAATCTCGTCACTTCAGAAGACAGAAGCTACCCAGCCTCTGCTATCACCTTCACCGATGATGACCTGAAGGGCGTCCACCTACCCCATGATGATCCACTCGTCATTTCCCTACAAGTTGACCACTGCCAGCTGGGCAGAGTTCTGATCGACGGGGGCAGTGGGGTCGACATCCTCTTCTGGGAAGCCTTCTAGAAAATGGGGTTGGAGGAGAATCAGATCCGGCCCTCCACCATGCCCATTTTGGGATTCAATAGCCAAAGAGTCTATCCAAGGGGCGTCGTTCGATTAATTGTGGTAGTTGCAGAACGTGCCCTGCCAGTAGACTTTCTCATTATAGACTCCACCACAAGTTACAACGCCATCATGGGGAGAAATTGGATCCACCGGATGCAGGGGGTAGTCTCAACTCTACATCAGGTGATGCGGTGTCAATCACTCAACGGGCGATACACCGTCGACATCAAAGGCTGCCAGAAGCAGGCCAAAAAGTGCTTCCTTACCTTAAAAGAAATAAATAGCTCTGGCTCTGCTTCCCATTACAACTCCCCTGAAAAATAGCAATTACAACAGGACCTACCAACGTGCCTAAAAGGAATCAATCTAGAAGAAGACCAAGAAAAACCCCAAGTTACACTAGATACCTTAGAACAAGTGGGTCTAGATGACGCTGACCCCTCTAAAACGGTCCTGGTAAGTACCAAGCTCTCTGGAGATGAGAGCCAGACCCTCACACGATTTCTCAAGACCAGAATGAGAACTTTTTCCTGGACTCCACATGACATGCCCGGAATAGACCCTTCTGTCATGAGTCACAGCCTGAATATCTCCAACAACTTCCCACCCGTCAAGCAGAAGCAGAGGAGGTTCGATCCAGAGGTGAATCAAGTCATACAAGAGGAGGTCCAACGACTCCTAAGCACAGGGGCAATCGAAGAATGCTTATACCCCAGTTGGCTTGCCAACCCCGTCGTGGTCCCAAAGAAGAATGGGAAAAAGAGAGTATGCATAGACTACACAAATTTAAACAAAGCGTGTCCCAAGGATAGCTACCCTCTACCAAAGATCGATCAGATGATAGACGCCAAGGCAGGATATGAAAGGATGAGCTTCCTTGACGCCCACTCTGGATACAATCAGATCCCCATGAAATCAGAGGATCAGATTCATACGGCTTTCATAACAGAGGGTGGTTTATATTGCTACAAAGTTATGCCCTTCGGTCTAAAGAATGCAGGCGCAACATACCAGAGGCTGATGCACAAGTTGTTTTCGTCATTACTCGGGAGAAATATGGAGGTTTATATTGACGATATGGTCATCAAGTCCAAACAAAGCTCTTCACACATAAACGACTTGACTGAGTGTTTCGACATCCTTGATACTCATAAAATGAAATTAAACCCTTCGAAATGTGTCTTTGGGGTATCCTCTGGACAGTTCTTGGGTTACGTCGTCAGTCAGAGGGGCATCGAGGCAAATCCAACACAGATCGCATCCCTCTCAGAAGTCAAAGAGCCCCGAACCATCCGTGACATACAGGCTCTGACCGACAAAGTAGTAGCATTAAGTCGATTCATATCAAGAATGTCTGACCGTTGCCAACCCTTCTTACAATGCATAAAGAAATCTACCAACACCACCTGGGGACCAGAGCAGAAAAAAGCATTGGAAGAGCTGAAAACTTATTTGAGCTCTCCTCCTATATTGAGCTCCCCCATTGCTAATGAAGATTTATTCCTATATTTGTCTGTCTCACAATTCGTTGTAAGTTCTGTCCTCTTCCGCGAAGAAGACAATCGTCAGAGGCCAGTGTTCTACTGCAGCAAGATGCTCTTGGACGCTGAAACCCGATACAGTATGATGGAAAAGTTGGCACTCGCACTCCTTACGGCAAAGAAGAAGTTACGACAATATTTTGAAAGCCACACCATCATTGTATATACGGACTATCCATTAAAGCAGGTATTGAGTAAGCCCGACCTCTCTGGAAGGTTATCTAAATGGGCCATTGAACTAGGGACGTACGATATTCAGTTTTCGCCACGAAAAGCTAAAAAAGGACAGGTACTTGCCGACTTCCTGGTTGAAATTCAGTCGTTCACCCCTGGCGCTCTGCCAGAATTGTTAGAATCAGAAGATCAATGGGTGTGGACGATGTACACTGACGGAGCATCCAATTCTCAAGGGGCTGGTATTGGCGTTGTATTTTTTTTTTGTTTTTGAAAGAAGGTATTGGCGTTGTATTAGAAGCTCCCTCGGGCCTCAAAATTGAAGAAGCCATTCGTTTAGAGCAATCCACGACGAACAATGAAGCAGAATATGAGGCACTAATCTACGGTTTAGAACTCGCACGAGAAATGGGCATCCAACGTCTGAATGTCAGAGGCGACTCGCAGCTTATGATAGAGCAAGTGGCTGGAAATTTTGATACCAAAGCACCCCATCTGGCTAGCCTTCTACAAAAGGTAATTGACTTACGATCGCATTTTCGCCAGTTCGAACTCATACAAGTACCTAGAGAGCAAAATCAGAAGGCCGATGCCCTTGCCAAGTTAGCTTCTGCGGGAGGATGCACACGCCAGTCCACCATATCTATAAGCCGATCAAGCGAAGACATGGGAGTCTATTCAACCTCATCAGAACCTGAATGCTGGGTAGATCCGATCATAAAATACTTGACCACCTCCGAGCTCCCACCTAATCCGAAAGATGCAAAGCTTCTGCGCCTTCGAGCACAACGATATTCCATGATTCATGGGACGTTGTACCGAAAATCCTTCAACGGCCCATACCTACGATGTTTGCGCCCATCAGAAGCTAAAAAATTATTAGAGGAAATACATGAGGGGACATGTGGAAATCACACAGGGGGACGGAGCTTGGCACACAAGGCACTTACGGTAGGGTATTACTGGCCATACATGATGACAGAAGCGCGGGATTATACCAAAAAATGCGACAAATGCCAACGATTTGCACCCACCATCCATCAACCTGCTCAAACCTTACACTCCATCGTTGCACCTTGGCCTTTTGCAAAATGGGGTATGGATGTAGTAGGTGAACTACCTAAGGCTGCTGGTGGAAGACGGTATGCTCTTGTAGCCACTGATTACTTCACAAAATGGGTTGTGGCAGAGGCGTACGTCACGGTCAGCAAAACAGACACTATGTCCTTCATCTGGAAGCATATTATATGTCGATTTGGGATACCGTGGGAGATAGTCGTCGAAAATGGAACTCTGTTCCAAAATGCAAAGGTACAAGAGTTATACGACACGTACAAGATCAAGCTAAGTTTCGCCTCTGTCACTTACCCACAGGGCAATGGACAAGCAGAGGCTTCCAACAAAGTCATCTTTGCCAACATTAAGAAGAATTTGGAAGACAAAAAAGGAGCATGGGTAGAAGAATTATCGAAAGTATTATGGGCTTATAGGACAACAAAAAGATCCTCCACGGGGGAATCTCCCTACGCCATGGTATACGGAACAGAGGCCGTCATTCCAACAGAAGTCGGTCCACCTACACTTCGGACAAAGATCGCATCTGACCCAACAACAAACAACATTCAATTGCTGCACAACCTAGACCTTCTAGAAGAAGCACGTACAATGACACAATTGCGACTAGAGAATTATCAAAAGGTCGCAGAACGCTACTACAACAAAAGGGTCCACTCACGAACATTTCGAGAAGGTGATTGGGTTCTGCATAAGGTCACAGGCAACAAGAAGAAGCTAGAGCCTAACTGGGAAGGGCCTTTCCAAATCATTAAAGTACGAGGCAGAGGGTCTTACACTCTAAAGAATGTACGTAGTGGGAAAATCGTACCCCGTACTTGGAATTCAATGTCTTTGAAGCAATATTATTGCTAATAGTTGTACTGTGCAATTCAAAAGTAATACAACAACTTTCCATTTTTTCACATTCTTTTAATTTTCTCTTGTATATTCAATTCCTTGGCAATATTATCAACCATATTTCACCAAGTCAGACACGTGACAATCAACTTTTTACTCAAAAAGGTTCCTCAACTATATCCTCACCTAACTTTGTAACATTATTCACGTGTACTCAAAAACCACCTACCACAATGGCTATAAATAAACAGTTATCTAATGCTTGAAGTTGCCAACATCCCCTAGCAATACACCATATGTCTTTAATCTCAATGCACACACCTACAACAAAGAGCAATAATAATGCACAGCGAGGATCACACCACTCACGTTGGCACCAGGATGAATCTCAACAGTTCGTGGCAACAAGGCCACTACACACAATCTGCGTACACGATCCTACCGTCTCTGCGTGCACGTTTCACTGGATTTTTGTACCGCATTCTAATATGACTTGACTAAGCTCACAGGGAGCTACGACCAGCCATTTTGCAGTCTAATCTGCCCTGACTATGCTGATCTGGCCGTCCAACGGAGGTGCACTGCAAACCCTACCCTCTTACCCGCATAAGAGGAGCACTTCCTGCTGTCTAATCTGCCCTGACTATCACAGCAGAACCATCTGCTGTCATGCTTCGGATTCCTCTCCAATGTACACCAACTGGTTTGGCAATCCAAGGCTGGGAGGAACTTTTCCCGCAGTCGCACCCATATCCTACACAATGGGTGCCTCTGACAGGATACGCGGCAGCCCAAACGACCCTTCACCACACTACACGGTATGGGTGCATTGGAAAGATACCTGCCTCGCAATTTTCACCTCTTTGCATCTGCCTCGACAATCGGTCTGGATCACATTAACCCCCCCTGACCTCATGGGAAAATCTCCGTCTCCAAAGGCCGAGCTCGTTCCGATCAAGACCACTACAACAACTCCTTACGAGTAAGAAGGTCTGCCACCCAACAATAATGGCAACATCGCAGGAATACGACACACTTATCACTATAACTTAAATTGGCAGATGCTAAGTATGGGCACACATATTTGCTCAACTCCTTTCTCAATAAATGAAAACGAATATTTGTACAGTAACTTAAATTGGCAGATGCTAAGCATGAAATCAGAAGGCGGTGTATACTAAAAAATAGCAATAAATCAAAAGTTGTTATTTATAAGTTATATTACATTGACGACAATATTAACTCCTGATTTCATAATTGATCTGTTTTCTATGAACAACTATTTTCTTGCCCATACTTAATCCCACTCAATACGACACATGTACTCTACCATCGCACTCTCTAGCTTCGGATGGCCTAACCCATAGCGTTCACACGATATGTAGTACGGGATGCCACTTCTGATAAGCTCTTCCATAGCCCAAGTTGAGTAAAGCCACTGTGGGTTATCAAAGATTCTCCTCAAAAAGGGAACCTTCGTCCACTCACGGTGCTCACCTGCAACAACAATGCTGTCAGCTCCAACCCTTCATCAAAACACCAAGACGGATCACTCACACAAACACTTAACTGGGCATCCTCTCCCACCATCTGTATAACCTTTCGCTGTATTTCGCACGCAATGGCCTAAAGGGTCTATGAAGCTTACGATCTGAGTAAACCGTACGACTCGCACCTGTCATCACGCTGTCGATTAAGTCCTAAACAGCACCACACACATACAGTACACACACCAAGACAACCAACGAGAAACGAAGTTTTATTTGTATTGATAATTTGCTTTATTACAATCAACTACATACTAGTGGCCTAAAGAGCCCAAAGAATGTATATACAGAAATTAATTCACAGCAAAACATGACAAAAATTAGCAAAACAATAGTGTGTCGTTCATTCTATGGCACCTCTTTCACCCTCTGGCTTGCCCTCTGCTACAGACGCGGATCCTGATGCCTTCTGATCAGATGCCACAATGGAAACACTATCTTCAACAGCTTCCCCATTGGCATTATACATCGACCAGCGCGTCGCCCCTCAGCTTCAACTTCTCCAAATGGCACGGTGGATAGGAAATCTACAAATCCCCAAGTTCATTCAAATACTTGTCGACGTCATACTCTCCTATTTTTACATCAACGCTCTTACAATACATCTCCAGTTTTGCCCATTTCTCCTCTGGGGTCTGCTTCTTATTACGCAATGCCAGATCCAGGTACTTTGCAGTATCTACCTCAGCCACCCTCACAAGCTTGCGTTCGGTGATCTCCTGATCTCGGATACGCTGCCTAGTGGCTTCAAGCGCTGCCTCTGCTGCCCTCTGCAAAAGCAAAAACATTACGGAATCAACACACGTGTTTCATGTGCCAATTTATTTTCTAATGCATCAGCAACAAAAGAAAAGTCGCATACCTCTGCCATCTCCTCCAACTGCTTCTTGGCTTCGGCTACCGCCTCTTCTGTTTCCTTCAACTTCTTCCCCAAAAGAAGTTCAGCTTCCAGCTTCTGCTTCTTGGCATCTGCAGCGCTGGCTTCAAGACTGTTTGCCCTTCGCTCCAGCTCTGTCTTTTCTTTGTCTAAGATCTCCTTATCAGTTTGCAACGACACAATATCTTCTTCAAGGTCGTTCATCATACTGCTAAGCTTCTCCATGCGGGCTTCATGCTGAACACAGAATTGACTTTTTTCCATCCACTTATTGGTCATATCCACCAAGTCAGCCTTCAGTTTGTCTCGTTCTACTTCGAGTCCGACAGTACTGACCAGCTTCTCCTCTGTGGCAGTCACCCTCTTTTTTGCCTCTGCCAGTTCTGCCTCTAGCCTCTTGATGGCCTCCACAAGCACGCCCCGATTCGCCTCAGCCATCTTTCTCCCTGACCGCTCCTCTTCTAATTTCGCCATCTGCTCCGCCAGTTTGGAACCATTATGCATAGCCGCCGCACATTCTCGCCTTGCAGCCGAAGCGCATACATAACTCTGTGACAAATCAATTATGTCCATTACACCTAATATTACACACATATCACGAAATTTAAAAAGAGCCTAATTTTTTAATCAACTTACCATCCAGATATGGTTTGATACTTGCTGCAACAAATCACCTTGACCACTCAAAGATCCAATTGCTTCCGTAGGTAGATGGGATCTGCTTATGCGTAGCATTTCCTCCATAACTTCATTAGACGCAAAGGGGCCATATTCCGACATTACTCCTGTTCTGTCACTTGCTTCTCCCCCTGCAGATGCAGCCGCAGAAGCAACGGGGGCAACTGGCTTCTCACCTTCTGCTAACGTCGATACCATAATGCTATCAGACACCAGCGCAACTGCCCCCGCGCCAGAAGGATATGTCTTCGAAGGGCGTACAAATAAGCTATCATCTTCACCCAAATCACTGGGGAGGTACACCGGCGTCTGCACGGCAGAAGACGTGAGCTGCTCCAAGAAAGCACTAGGAGATTCAAAAGTGTTAGTACCCTTCGGGGACACAGCAATGACATCTCCTGGATGAGACTCAGAAGCGATAGGCGGTAATGAAGAAACGACAACACCAAGAGTGTCAACACCTGTTACTTTGACAGCCCCTGATTCCTGGCACCCAGGGATAGTTTCAGACTCAACGGCTTTACTTGCCTCAACTGGCAAAGGAGTGGTATTCGCAGACTCAAAACCCTCTCCGAAGGCATCCTCTAGAAGCTTGTTTTTACGAGAAGCAGAGGAAGGACGTCTCCCCTCTGAGCCACGCTTATGGCCAATAGCAGACCCTTAAGACAAATCAGAAGCAGGGGGCAATGCTTCTGATGGATTCATGCAGACAGCAGGAGACTTCGCTTCAAACGGTAAGCCACCCTGCACTCCATCTCCAATCGCTACTCCTGATAATTTGGACGGAGAAGAGGAAACGACCTCTGCATGAACCACCCCTTCTGAGCCTGCTGCCAAGGAAGACCCACCTACATGTGAAGTAGGAGACGCCCCAGGTAAATGCCCAACAGGGGCAAATCCTCGTGGCTTCTTGCACAATGTGAGGGCCTGACCTGTTGGTAATTTTCCTGGGGAAAGTCTGGGGATTGCATAGGCAGATCCTTGAGTGGTGGGGACAGAACCTTTTGGGATTCGAAGCTTGGACGAAATGCACTTCCCATCATCCGAATCTTCGCCAGAGGACTCTTCACGCTCCTTTCTTTTTCCTAAGGCTTCTGTGGGCAAAGGCATTTGTTGAAGAGGCTGAATTGGCAGAACATCAGAAGGCGTGGACGATCGCCCCTGGATGCGAGAAGACCTGCGCGATAAACCGCATTTGTCAGGGGAAGACTCTGTAGCCAGGCCAGAACCCTCCTTCTTTTTACCCTCTGGGACCCCTTGACGCTTGGCACACGCAGCGTAGGCTTCAGAACACGCCCTTTCGAACTCAGCCTTCGTCAGCGACAAAGTTGAAGGATTAGGAGGGGATTTCTTTAGGAAAGCTCCCAGCTTCTTCGCGCATGCTGCGGTAATCTTGCTTAGGGTCATGTCACCCTTCTGCGATCTAACTTGCACAGCTCCAGGGTCGACTCGATCCACGAAACAAAGCCGAGTCATAATCTGCATACAGTAGGGGTTCAATACACCCCTGATACTAATGGCATTCTCCTTAGATTCATGTAGAAGCCCCTTCTCTGTCAGCTTGCTCTGTCGCTCAGAACTCATGCTAACTTGAGGCCAAGAAAAATCTGATACAAAGAACCGAAACAGTAGTACAGAAAGTTAAACTAGTAGACAATCATCCAGATATGATTAATTCACATTAAAGTTAATAAGAAATAGAATGAAAAATGTGACTCACCTTTTATAAACACCCTGGCCAGAGGAAAAATTTCCTGAGGCACGAACTCAGGATACCACGCTCCTCCAACAGTGAAGAAGTATTTGTCCCAATTTCGATGGGAGCTATCGAAATCGGTGAAGATTGTCCGATCCTTTTTGGGAGAGAGGTAGAAAGTTTTCCAAGGCTTTCCCTCTATCACCTTGTTCGTAGACTTGGTGAAGCACGCGTAAATGTCGTCCGATTAAATATTGACATTCCTGAGGCTCCCTATCATCTGAGCCCCGACTATAGACTGAATAGCATTTGGGAGAAATTGCGAAATGTGAGCCCTGGAGTTTGAAATTATCTGAACAACCAGAGCCGGGAGAGGGAAGCGGAGCCATTCGATGTGTCTCAAACTCATGACTATCTCAGTAGGCTTCACTACATCCTTAAATCGCCATTCTCGAAGCTCGGCCTCCGAGAGCATTCTCACCGTGACATTGTCTGGAATGTCGAATGATTTGCGCATGCGTTCGAATGCATTTTTGTATCCAGCATGATCCAAAGGTTCGGGAGATGAACGAGAAGACATTATCACATCGAATGAGATGATTGTCGAAGGTTTGAGCTGAAGGAAATCTCTAGGGTTTCTTCGGAGCTTCTCTCTGGAAGTTGGAACAAAGTTTGGGAATTTGAATGAAAATTATTTTGAAATAAAAACTACTTAAATGAAAGGTAAAATTTTGAACCGAACGTTTTACTCGGTAACCATGTTTGCATTAAGTGTAACTTGTCAGGTAATCAAATAATCATGTACCTACGAATTACCTCGGTTTACGGAGAATGACGGCTCTAGGCAAACCTTTTGGTGTTGAAGAGTCGGCCCAAGACTCTAACAGATTAACATACCACGCCTATCCGAAGCTTGGGCCAGGGGGCATCTGTTGGGCCCAAAAACACTTACCTCATTTATCAAATATTCAAAACTCAGCGTTTTGACAAAGAGAGGTTCCAAAGGCAGAAGCTGTGGGTCAGAGGCAATCTGCGCCTCTGACCCCTGAACGAGACATTTTAAAAGTCGGTATTTTTGGAGGGAAATTCAGTTATTCTCTTTCCTCCTTTCCAGGGTTCGCTTGAACCAACTAACTGCTTTGTATATTTCATCCTATAAATATGAGATTTTGAGAGGAGAAAATGATCGAACTTTGAACTGACTTAAGCATCGGAGTGTCTTTCTTGCAGGTGATCCCGACGAGTCAAAGGCAGATTTCATCATCGGAGTAGAAGCAAGTTATCATTCATCGTTGGATTTTTACTTCCAGATATAGAAAGATAAATTGTTGCCCCAACACTATGTAAGTTTAGTCATGTTTATTAATAATCTTTTGTTAAAATTTAATATTTGGGAGCTTATGCTTCCACTGCCCTGCCAACAAGTTATGATTTAAAATATTAAAAATCACTAAATTTAATTTATTACGAGATGTCATCTCAAGTCTCATTTTACTTTTTTTTTTTCCTATCGTTATATGATATACTTGTGGAATTAATTATCTATTTTACTTTATGATTGAATATTTTCTCTCAATCAAGCCATCAAAGCATCTCTAATTAATTTACTAGTTTATAAGCCATAATAAAGATTTTGTGCCCAATTAATTAGATTTTTAATTTATAATATCTGCGCGGGAATAATAATGTATACGATATGCATTGTATTGAGAACAAACCTGCTTTTACCGAATTAAATAATTTATATGATATATTATATATTATATACATTAAGTATCTATATATATTATTATAAAAAAGAATTAAGCAAAGAAAAAAAAATATTCCAGGAATGATTCTATAATACTAAATCATATGGGTAGGTAACCGAAATTTTTAATTTTAAAATTAATTAAAAATAATTATTTATTAATTATATTAATATAGATTCAAATATTATAAAATATCATTAGATATTTATTAATTATATTAATATAAATTCAAATGATATAAAATATCATTAATAATATTTAATACTAAATTTTTATTAATTATATTAATATAAATTTGAATGTATAAAATATAATTATTATAATGATATATAATACAAAATTAAATATTTAATAATTATATCAATATAAATTCAAATATTATAAAATATTATTATTATAATAATACATAATATATAATTTATAATCTTAAATATTTTTTAATTATATTAATATAAATTCAAATCTTATAAAATATTATTATTATAATAATATTTAATGTAAAACTAGATATTTAATAATTATATTAATATACATTTAAATATTAAAAAATATCATTATTATAATAATATATAATACGAGAATAGATATTTAGTAATTATATTAATATAAGTTTGAATATTATAAAATATCATTATTATAATAATATTTAATACAAGACTAGATATTTAATAGGGAATTTACTCATTTAGTACTCTATGTTTTTGCAAAGTATCATTTTAGTACCATCTTTTTCAATAACGCTCATATAATACAATGCATTTTAAAATCATACATATTTGGTGCCCTAGACTCAGATTTGATAAATAAAATTTTGCCAATATGACTAAACTACCATCAGTTTTATATAATTAAGTAATTAAATTTGAATTTGGAACTCATATAATTGAGAGCAATTTGATTAAATTAGTAAAATTTTATTAATTAAATTTGAGTTTAGGGTACCAAAGATGTATAATTTTAAAATACAAGGTACCAAATATGTACAATTTCAAAATAAGCATTATTGTAAATACATGGTACCAAAATAATATTTTAAAAAAACACAGGGTACCAAATGGTTACCTACCCTATTTAATATTTATATTGAGATAAATTCAAATATTATAAAATATTATTATTATAATAATACATAATATACAATCTTAATTTTTATTAAAAAAATCATCACTTATATTTAAAAAAGAAAACATGTTATTTTTTTATTACTTAATCTAACTTATATATATTCATATTAAATAATAACAAACATTATAAATACATTATATATAAATGTCGTGTGTGTACAAATAGTATGACTGTGTAACTACATAAGAAATTAGAATATAATTTCTCTTCTTTCAAGAATAAACAAGTTTATTCTTTAGTCATTGATGTGAATTAAATAATATCATGAATATTTTGGTTTAATTTTTATTTTAATATGTTTATGTCATTTATATAATATTGTTTATATATTTAAAATTTATATGATAATTATAAAAACTTAGTAAAAATAATTAATAAATTTTCTAAATAAAACTAAATAAATGTGTATTGCACGTTATTTACACATAGTATAAATATATATATATATCTCTTCTAATTAATAAGTGTGTAGATAACGGAAATTCTTGGTTTTAACGGTTTTTTATTTTTTTAATGTTAACTTTAACAGAATATTCTTATATTTAACAAAATATTCTTATGTTTAACTGTAGTTTGTAAATACTTAAACTTAAATAAAATAAATAATTAAAAAAATTAAAATAAGATATTTTTGAGATATTTTACAATGATAATTATTTAAAAATAATAAATAATTAAACAAATTAAAATATGATATTTTTTTAAATATTTTACAATGATTATTATTTAAAAATAATAAATACTTAAACAAATTAAAATATGATATTTTGAGTTATTTTACAATGATAATTATTTAAAAATAATGAAATCATACGTTTTATAACTTAAATAAAATTTAATTCAACTTAAACTTACTTATTAGAATAATATCATATTAAACCTATAATATAATCTATTGTCAATTAGCAACAAATTGTTTTTTTAAAAAAAAGTAGCAAGAAACTTAAATTTAAAATCCACGTGTAATATTTAATTTTTTTTTTTGGTAAGTAAGTCAATTATATTGCCAAAACCAAGAGTACAAAAGCTGAATGTAATATTTAATATTACATTAAACATATAATATAAAATCTCTTGTTGTGACTCTCAAATTAAAAAACTAGAACAAACATAAACTTAAACAAAAATAAATAAATTATTTAATTAAAATAAAATATTTATTTGAAATTTATATAATATTAATATAAATTTAATAAAAATAATTAATAAATTTTATAAATAAATAGAACTAAGCAAACGTGTATATTATATGCTATTTGTATCTAGTATATATATATATTTATATATGCTTAAAGTCACTCAAGGAAAATCGATCTTGAGTTTGGTTTTTAATTAATTGTTTTTTCGCTTAATTGAGAATGATTTTTCAGTCATATCTAATTATATTTATATATTTATATATATATGTAATACTTTGATGATCTAATTATACAAACGTGCATGAAGCATGCATAAATTATAATTCATCAATAGTTAATTTTTTATTGTTTTGTCATTGTGCTCTACAAGCCAATATGGAGCACAGTAAAAATATATAGTAAACAAAACAAAACATTAATATTCATACATAGCTATTCAACAAATAATTATATATTATATATAATAAAAAAAAGTCGAAGATTCTGACCTTTAACATATCAATTAAAAGTGATGTAACTTATGTAAAAGAATCAATTTGTAATGTCTATAGCTAATTAATAATTTTTGACTAATCATTTAAGATTCAAAAAAAAAATAGTAAATTAACACTTTATTTATAAGTTTAATAAAACGTAATGACTGAATAAACTAAGAAAGAGTTTTTATATCCAAATTATTAATTACTTAATTTAGAAAGAAAAAAGGAGCTTGATATATATATATATATTTTATTTGAGCTAGGATGACGTGGATGAGAGCGCGCTCTCTTACATATAAATATATATTACTATTATTACTATTATTTATTTGTTTATTTAATTTTGCTGAATCTAAGCCTAGGTAGAAGCTAATTAGGTGGCCCAAAAGAAAAAGGAAAATATAGATTAGAAGGTTGAGAATATGATTATTATCCAGTTGTATAGTTATATGATTGCCACATAGGCACGTATCACTTTAGTGTTTTATGACCTAAGTTTTCATTTCATTACCTATTTCCCCATTATACTTTGTTGTACTTAAAATATACACTAAAATATTATACATAGTAATTTGACAGTTTAACCTAGTCAATCACATTTATTAAAATAGACACTCGCTATTTTAAAAAGCAATGACATATCACTATGTATAATATTTTGATGCATATTTTGAGTACACGTATTATTAATTTTTTTTTTTTATTTATAATTTTGCTTTATATATGTATATATATATATGTAAGATGTGTATGTTATAGATGTTTTATAAATATATATACTAATAATTGATTGCGCAAACTTATTTATTTTGCTATAACCTAGTTACTTAATCCAATATCACATTCTAATCTTAATTAGTGATTGAAGGAAATGAATTGCACAAAGTCAGATCTAATAACTATATATCTTTTCTATTTCAAAGAAGTTTCTCGTGGCTTAAAATTAACATGGCTTAAATTATAAATTTTTATATTTTTTTTTTGTCTTATTATATTTGGGTTGAATTTATTATTATTATTATTATTTAAAACCAAGCAGGGAAAAATACATCCAACTCAAAATAATGAATTCCATTATGCAAGTCTACCTCAAATCATAAATTATGGTTGAAGTTATATACTAGTCATAATCCTAATAGGTTTGTCATGAAAATGATGTTACATTTAAACACTGTGTTTTTACTCATAGACCATACTAATAAGACAATAATAATCTTTGTAATCAGATAACACAAGTACAGAACAAGTCATTGAAATATAACTTTGGTTGGAGATCTCAGTTTGTGTTTTGAAGTATAAAAATTTACCCTATACATATATATATATATATTTTAATCTAATCTCTTTTTAGTTAGAGAAAAGAGAAGAGGATTCCCAATAATGCTTGAATCTAAATCTTTAGCTTTAACTTGAAATTTTTTAAGCTATATAAACTCTATAAAAGAGGGTAGTCAAAGATGAACTCAAATTCCAAGTCCTAACCCTAATCTTGAGGCAATAACATCTAATGTATCCATTCATAAGAGATTTGCAAATCTCTCATCTGAAGTACAAAGTAGGCTTTTGAAGAAGAATCCCTTTATATCTTCTTCATTATTAACACATAAAGGAAAGAAAATGTCAGTGGTCCCAATATAAGAACCCCAAATTGAATTTGCTAATTAATATGAGTGGTAATATAAGCAACTGGTCAAGAATACTACTATAGACCAATAGGCATATCAAAAACCCAAACTTCTTTAACCAGCTCAAACTTTGGACAGATGCAATATTTTTCATCAAAGCTCACTATAGCTTTTTTTCTCTTCCTTTTTTTTTTTTTTGCTTTTTTGTTTTTTGGGGGGGTTGAGAATAAATACATTTATGATTTCTATAACAATCATTCTTGATATCACTTTCAAATATTGAGAGGTTTAGGACCATCCAGTTGTATCCATCTAAGACCATTAAGAGAAGAAAATGAAACATTCTTCTATGAAGACTATTTTTGGACAATTATGATGATGGGTGTGAAAGGGATGTTGCCACGTACAAAAATCAAGCCATCCATTGCATTTACTTTGACCTAATTTGATGGCCCCAAAGCAAAGTAATTTTGGAAGACTACTACTATTCCATCTTCAAATTCATTTTTATAAAAATAGACAATATTATTATCATTATTATTTATTATTACACAATGTCAATTCTACCATAAGATTAAAGAAAGAGTACTAGTACTGCAATAGAGCTGTATATATTCTTTGCCAGCTAAATTTACCCCTTTTGTTTAATATTCCTGATAACATAAAAGTTAAGAAGAAAAATGCCACATTTGTTACCATTAATAACCAAAACAAAACTTTCACCCACTTGTCCAACTCTTATACCATATTCCAATACCTGCCATAACTAGTATGACAAACTTGAAAAATCTTGTAATTGGTTTTGTTATTTGCTAGGCAAATGGTTGGAAAGTTGGTTACTTACTTACTCAGAATTTAAGCTCGAGGAGACAATTTCATGTTATACCAAGAACTTGCATTTAATAGTTGTTCCCTTTGCTTTAATTTATTGTACTAGTAGTTTTATACATATGTGGTAAATTAATTTGTTTTTTTTTACTTAATGAAAAAACACATTAAATTTCAATATTCTTGCCGACTCATATCATATAGTTCCGTCTATATGTATATGTATATGTATATGTGGATAAGGCATCATCAAGCCGTTCACAATTCAATAATAGCTTGACACCAAACAACAAAAAAATGCTTTGTTGTATTATATTAAATTATGCAAAGAAAATAATAATAATAATGAATGAATGCAATTCATTGAAATGGCTAGTCATAAAAGTGTGTGAGGTTGCATATATTCCACCCGACCTTTTTCTTTTCCTTAAATTATTTTGCTTCCTTTCCTTTCCTTTTTTTTTTTTGGGAAGTACCGAATCTAAATTTATAAGTATAGTTAGTGGACGCCAAAAATAAATAAAAAAATAAATAAAAAAAGAAAGGACTCTACTTATATGGTTTGGTGGACCAAAATAATATATAGGGGCGCCCATATCAATGGCCTTAATATATTTCTCCTAAGTCTTCGCTTTCCAATGAAATCTTAAAAGACCAACATACTCTTATATATATATATGTATCCCATTCTCCAAAAACCCACGAGCACCCAACTTTATACTAAAATTATTTAAATAAATAAATCGTTACATAGCCCAATATAAATTTAGATTTCCTGGTCCCCCACCCCACACACATTAATATATATAAAATTAAATTAAATTAAAAGAGAGAGAGAGACAGAGTTAATTAAACATATATATAAAGAACTAAAGAAGAAGAAGAAGAGAGTTAAATAAAATAAAATATATATTTTAAAAATTTGTTGTGTAATTAATTTAATGTGTAAAACAAGTTAATGATTGAGAACCCATTTAGTGGACTGCAACAAAATATTGGGACCCAGTTGATCATTCCCACTAAGATTTACTTTCTCCGCCGTTTGATGGGTCCTGTGGAGAAGGGAATGAAGGGTGTGGATTAAAGGGATACTCAAATTTTGAAGGTTAATGCGTATAATCAATTCAACGTGAGGGACTTAAAAGAGCATGAAGAAGCACAAACAATCCATTTTGTCCCAAGAAAAAAGAAAAAGTGAAACTAAAATTTAAAAAAATTAAAAAATTAAAAATAAAAACTAATAAAGAAATAGTGTAATGTGTCCTGAAAAGACTGATTATGCATGGTAGAAGGTTACAAGGAACCTCATCATTCCAACTTATTTATCTCTTTTGAAAAAAATCAACAAAAACAAAACTAAATATCTAGGAATAACAAACCCAAAAACCAAATCAATTGCACAACAACAACCAAAACCACCAAGTTTCAATGGAATAGAGGATTTTTTTTTTTTTGTTTGTTTAGTAAAGGACCAAAGTCAGTTGCTCGAGGAAGAAAAAGAGGAAAAAAAGATGGAAAGCCAAAACCCATAGAATAGAAGCGAGCACTCAAATCAAAAGCCTCTTCTCTCCCCTCAATTCTTGAATTTGTAATAAGTTGTTTTTTTTTTTGGGTGTGAGAAGTTTTAGAGTAGAGATTTCAGAATCCCAGTCAATCCAGTCAAACACTTTGGAAACCCAATGACCCCTCCCAAAATCTAATATTCATTATAATTCTAATTCTAATACTAATAACAACAAAATAACCAACTAAATTATAATTAAACTTACTTACCACTACCCTCTTTTTCTCTCTCTCTCTCTAACCCCACCCTTTTTATATCTAATTGTTTGAATAAAGGGAAATTTGATGATGGGTAATTGGGCATTACTTTAATAAAAAGGGGTTTGGAGAAAAGGAAGATATTGGAAGGGAGCTCATGAGAAATTCATGGTTTCCTAAAACCACTCCCATAAGTCTCCCCAACACCTAATTAATCACACTTTTTTTCTTTCTCTTTTTTTCATTTTGTTCAGAACTTTCCTTTTTTTTTGTTAAATTGTGCATGTTTTGTTTATTATCATTGTAATTAAAAATAATAATAACAACAACAATTTTATTATAAATAATAAAATGTTTGCTCTTCCTTTCTGCCCATTAAACAATGAAAATGGCATATTACCAATCATCCTTTCCCCTCTGTAGGAAACACTCATCATTGCTCCCAACAATCCTTTTCAACCTTAGAAACCTGAGCTTCTAAGATATTCCCTTCTTCTTCTTCTTCTTCTTCTTCTTCAACTTCAACTTCAACTTCAACTTCTTCAACTTCTTCTTCTTCTTTTTCATTTCTAATTTTAATAATTATTATTACTATTCTAATGTTTTCTTCTCCATTTAAATACCTCTCTTCTTTATAACCCTTTTCTTCCTTTTCCTTTACTCTTGACTCGGTTTGGTCTCTTTTCTTTTCTTCTTTTTTGTGTTTTGTGCTTGTTTTTGGATCATAAAAATTTGCTTATTTATTATAATTATCGAATGGATCCTTCTTCTACTGCAAACTCTGTGAATGGATTCTACTCATTCCTTACTCGTGGGATCGATGATCTGGAACGAGTCTACCTCTCTAACAACTTCATGTCAATCCAATTCCTTCAGAGAGCTCTTTCTCTTCTCCGATCGTTCCATTCCCAACTCACCCTTCTCGTCCAAAAGCTCCATTTACCAGTTGGGGACAAGTGGCTCGACGAGTACATGGACGAGAGTTCCAAGCTCTGGGAAGCTTGCCATGTTCTCAAGTCTGGGATATCTGGTATGGAGAATTACTGCTCTTCTGGGTTTAACATAACTTCCTCTCTCGATGGTCATCGCCATCTCACTCCACAACTCTCTCGCCAGGTAAGAGAAAGAAAACCCAATTCGAATTAATCAATCGACATTACGATTACTGGGTTCTTTTATTTTTATTTTGTTTTGGTTTCTAACTTTTGGAGAAAACAAAAAACGCAGGTGATCAGGGCAATATCTGGGTGTAGAAGAGAGGCGTTGGGATTGGAAGAAGAGAACAGAGCGCTAATGGAAACGAGAATCCAACCCTTGTCGTTGAGGTTCGACGAGAAGGTGTCTATTGAGTCGAAGCTAAATGGGTTCAATGGATTCAGGGGAGTGCTTTACGCCATGAGAAACGTTAGCTCGCTACTGCTGATGATCCTCCTTTACGGACTGGTGTACTGTTGGCCGGAATCGAGTTTGCTGAGGGGAGGAGGAGGGTACGAAGGTTGCTTGTTCTTTGGATCGGCGTTTATGATATCGACGGGGAGGTTGCAGCAGAGGGTTGCGGCGGAGATCGGACAGATCGGTGGTCGGCCGGGGATTCTTTTGTACGAGTTCAGGAGGTCTAAGGCGGCCATGGAAGAGCTGAGAAGTGAGTTGGAGAGGACGGCGGCGGCAGCGTCGACGACGAGTCAGGTAATGGAGTGGGAATCGGAAGGTGGGATCGGAGAGAGAGTTGAGAACTTGAGAGATTGTTTCATGGTGTTGAGATCTGGAGCTGAAAACATCGTTGCCCAACTCGATGATTTCTTTGATGAAATCGTTGAAGGCAGGAAGAAGCTTTTGGACTTTTGCAGCCATAGGTAGACGAAGAAGAAGAAGAAGACGAAGAAGAAGAAAAAAAATATGAAAATTAAATTAAATTTAAATATTAAAAAAAAAAAAAGAAGAAGAAGAAGAAAGATGTTTGTTTAGTAGAAATGGTAAAAAAAGAAAAAGGAAAAAAAAATTATGTACGAAAAATATTACATATAGTAGTAGTAGTAGTAGTAGATGATGAAAATGAAGAAAAAACCATAGTTGGGTTGGTTGTACTTTTTTAACCCTTTTGTCTCTGTGTTCTTCTCTCTCTCATTTTTCTTACTACTTTCTTTTAATTATTTTTTATTTTCGCAATTTTCTATTTTCCCTTCATTAATTTTTTTTAATAGCTGTAATTTTTTAGAGCATTTTCCTTGGAGGGAAAGAAACAAAAAAAAAAAAAAAAAAAGGGAGAGAGAGAGAGAAGGAAAGAGGAAAGGGAGCTCTAATTTTGTTGCTTGTAAAGATTGTGGCATTTTGAAAGTTTGGGTTGTTGTAAGACTTTTTTTTTTTTTTTCTGATCATAAGATCATAGATTTGGGAGATAATTAAATTAATTAAAAAGAAATCATTTTAATTAAGAAGTAACATAAAAGCAAAACATAAAGAAGAGAATAGAAGCTTCGTGTTACTCTAATGGGGTGAAAACATGCAAATTTATCATTCATTCGTGTCATGTCTATAGTTGTTTTTTTTTTATTATTATTATTCTGATGTTGTTTAGATTATTTCTTTGAAAAGACTTCCCTCCCTCATTTTTCCTTTTTTTTTTCAATATTTTTTTTTTTTTGGTTTTCTAATGAATAAACATTGGTCTTTGAGTTGTTATAGTAAAATACTAATCATTCAAGTTGTGAAATAATGATGAAAAGTGAAGCTTAGAACTGTAGAAAGAGAGAGAGACAGAGAGGGCACTGTGAGATTCCTGGGTTGCTTTAATTTCAAAAGCAGCAGCTTCTTTTGCTCTAGGAAGCTTTTGTCTGATTCGATTCACTTTGAAAGCAATGTATTTGATGATGAAAGCTTCTTCTAACCACGACCCTCTTCCTGACATGTCTCCTCTCTCTCTCTCTCTCTCTCTCTCTCTCTCTCTCTCTCTCTCTCCCTGGTAAATATATGTTTCTAATTTCTTCACCCTTTTTTGCGGTATTGGGGGAATTTATCTTATATATATATATATATACATAAATAAATAATACTAAGCAGAAAATTATGGGTCACTTTCTCAATTTCAAACCATATCTCATGCATTTTTTGTCCCTTGCCGGAATTTCATGCTTTGCCACTCTTTGGACTTTGGAGGTATCCATATATCAGTGTCCAACTTAATCAAATCAAATAATATATTTGCATTTAAGATAAACTAAAAAAGAGGTTCAAATTAAACAAATACATTAAAACACGTAAAACAAAACAATTAAGTTGTTGTTGTACCAAAGCTTTGACCCGTTAAAAAGAAAGAAGACAAAAAATAAATAAAACAATTGCCCCAAACCGGCAAACTGTGGGTTATATTCATAACCAGACAAAATGCCATTTGACCCTTTAGAAAAGAGAGGAAGAAGTGAAGAATTATATAATACGTGCGTGTGAGTTTCGGTCAAAATTTTCCCCCCTTCCACAACCACAACAAGCTTCTTCTACGAGTACAGAGAACCAAAATAGACACATCAAAAGAAAAAATTGTACATATTATCTTATCTATCCAAGTACAAACAACATAAGGAGACAGATGAATGGATAGGCAAGGACCAAAAACAACATTAATGTACTGGCTTCCAAATAGTAGTACTTTTCTTGCTCTGCCAAGTATTACAAATAAATACAGAATGTATACAGATAAGCAGCAAATTTAATTGCATCCTCATAAAGAAGTAGATGGCAAGGTATAATTTGTACAAAATCACAAAGAGAGTCAAGTCGGGAAGGTAGTCCTTGTGTTTGATACTATAAAATCTTTAGTAACATCTTCTTCTTTGGTGTGTATAGATTCATTTTTCTATGATTTACAATTAGGTAAGTTGGAAATGTGAGTTCATGGCAGCAGTGGAAACGTTACCATGCAAGCGATGATGGCAAGTCAGAGAGCTGGACAGTGATACCACAGATAATTAATTGCAGGACGTCTCTTTTTCATCGCGTTCAAATATCAAATCCCGGCATTGCAAATTGAGTAGCAAATGTCTCAACTCGATTTCGGAGGTCACTGATATCCTTATTGTTCTGAAGACCTTTGACAAAATCCTTGGCCATGATTCCATGTTCCTTCTGCACAATACAGGTAATTTGAGCTGCTCTTAGAAGAAAGTCGGCAATAGTCTCAAAATCGGCCTCTAAGCAACCTCTTGATGTCATTGCAGGAGTACCTAAAATAACACAAGTAAGAAACTTTAGAAAAATAAAGCCAGAAATTAAAAAAAAATATTACAAAAGGAAGAAAAGAAAATCATTAGCTAATACTTGAGATGTCGACATTCAGAAAGGAATTATTCAACAGCTAGTAGGTTGAAATTCCATTAGTAAAAGACTGCCATAAATACAGTTCTTAATCATGATTAAAAGGCCAATAAATCAAGAACATGTAACTTGATAAACGACACAATTATAATTTATTCTAAAAGGCCACTGAATAATGCTAGAAACACCTATTTTAAGGACCAAAATTGTGTGTTAACAGATTTGGCATGATTGTTAACCATACAAATAGCCACTTTTTCAAATAGCGGGGTTCCACTATGAAACAAATTGTGATTTAAAATCATCACATATCAGTTGGTGCACAATTCTTCTGCCCTAGCATTACTCAACTCAATTTACTTATTAATAAGTAGTAGTACTATGCTTCGTACCACCAAGAAAGGGTTGAGAGAATAATACTCACCAATTCTCACTCCTCCTGGAGAAATTGCACCACTATCACCAAAAATAGCACACTTATTAAGAGTGATGTAGCACATCTCACAAACCTTTTCATAGTTTTTGCCTGAAACAATAATCACAACGTCAGAATAGAATAACAAACGATACGCAATTAAATTTGAATAGCCAAAAAAAGTAAAAAGTGGGAAAATGAAATATGCCCAGCCAAAATTTGGGAGGAAAAGTGATAATATATATATATATATATATATAACAATTGCACCGCCCATCCATGCATTGGCATGCAGATGGCAAATGGCTAAGCAGTTCAAAGAGTAGTACATACTTATGTACTAGATGTCACCACGAATATGGTAATTGTTTAGTTTTTAAAACTATTCACAAAGTACAATTTCTAGATATCATCTAAAATAACATAACAAAATTTAAGATACAGTATTTCTAGCCAATTTATTGGTGTTAAAAAACCAGAAAATCAAAATAATGTGACAAGTCAAAAACCAACAGTTAAAAAAAAAGAGTGCTTGAAAGAATGCGATCCATTTCTTTTAATTATAAAAAGAAGAGAAAAAAAACGGAAGTATGAATCCTAAATCTTAGTATTTTACACTTGCTAACAAATAAACGTTATTCAAGCTTTTATTTTATTTTTTTCCCAATTTGTTCTTAAAATTGACAATGAACTAAATGGCCCCTACTTTATTGAGGTCTCTGTAATAATCATGAATGGAAGATCCAAAAGCAGGAAAGTGCATCAGAAGAATCAAACCCAGATCCTAAAACCTAGTAGTTCTTTAGCTATGTGTCCCACACAAAACATAAGGACCACTTTGAAAATAACGAAAAAGATAAAGTACAATGCGTATGCAATTAATGTTTCAGAATCCAAAGGACAAGCATGAAGATCTTCTCCAGTAAGACCTAATTGATGAAACATTTCTTCTTCCATTTGAACAGGTAACTAGACATCTTTCTTTTTTCTTTCATGAAAATAAATATGCTTTTGAGAAGAAAAAAAATCACCTGCTAATCCAAGAGCAGTCAAATCCCAGAGCAACAAATGATTGTCAGTACCCCCAGTCACCAATCTGCATTTTCTTCTTAACAAACAAGATGCTAAGGCCTTTGCATTTTTCTTCACCTGTTGCATATATGCTTTGTATTCTGGAGTAGCTACTTGTTTTAAGGCTATGGCAAGAGCAGCAATGTGATTATTGTGAGGACCCCCTTGTAATGCTGGAAAAACAGCAAAGTTTATCTTCTCCTCATCAAAATGGATATTACCCTCTCCATGCTTTCTAGATCTTGTGCCTTTCCTATAAAAGATAATACCTCCCCTAGGACCTCGGAGACTTTTGTGTGTTGTGGACGTGACAACATCACAGTAATCAAATGGACTTACACATTCCTGTAATAAACAAGAACCACCAAATTAACAAAATATGTCACGCTTCTTCTGCTTATGATTGTAACCAAGAGGAATGTCGACCTCTTTATCAAAAGTATACATTGATACATACATTACATACACAAACCAAAGAACAAAAGAAAGTACAGTATAGAATGCACAACCAAGTTAACCAACCTCAGAAAAGCTTATACTGATTTCATTATTTGACAAGAAATTCCATTTAATATAGGATATCTTAACACGTAAAATATATTGGACAAGCTACCAGTTCATAGACTAATAGTCTAATACAAAACAAGTATTCTAACACCAAAGGATTTAATAACGCCAATTTCTTACTTTGCACGTTAAAAAATTATAAACAGAGTTAGCCTATTCACATCAAAGCTAATATTCCAGAGGTAATCAAGCTTATTTAATTTGAATTCAAAACAAAAAAGAAAACAATTTGACAAACACGCTGTCATTTTAAGACTTGTTAACATAAAACAAAGTGAAAAGCAAGCACATTTCACACAATAGAAAACCCTTTAAAAGCAATTAACATATCCAGAAGCAGAAGATTACACACCTTAGCAGCGACTAGCCCGCTAATATGAGCCATATCACACATCAATAATGCTCCGCATTTATCCGCAATGCGCCGGAACCTTGCGTAGTCCCACTCTCGTGGGTATGAACTACCACCACAAATAAGAATCTTGGGGCGAAAATCAATTGCTTTCTCCTCGAGCTTGTCATAATCTATATATCCCGTTTGTGGATTAACTTTATAAGGAAGACTTTCAAAGAATATGGAAGCAGCCGAGACTTTCTTCCCACTTGGAGTATAATAACCATGACTCAAGTGCCCTCCAGATGGTGAATCCAACCCCATAATCCGATCACTAGGAAGCAAAAGCCCAGTGTACACCGCAAAATTTGCAGAGGTGCAGGAATAAGGCTGAACATTTACTCCCCACTTCTCAGAATCAAGATCAAAAGCAGTCAAAGCACGCTCACAACAAAGCAATTCAATTTGATCAATATGCTGATTACCAGTATATAGTCTTGCCCCAGGCATTCCCTCAGAGTACTTGTTCGTCAAATGGCTACCTAGAGCTTCCATAACAGCTTTACACACAAAATTCTCTGAAGCTATCAATTCAATCCCCCTTAACTGTCTTTGCCTCTCTTTCTCCATAATCTCGTGAATCTCCGGGTCTGCAACCTTAAGCGATTCGTTTCCCCAAGAAGGCACCGATTTCCGCCTCCCATCAATCCCCGATTCAACGAAACCGCGTTTCGGAATATTCGCAGGGAAAAACGACGAACCGTCTCTCGGCCTCTTCAAACACATAGGGTGCCCCAAAATGCTAAACTTCTCATCTTCCTCATATTCCACCTCCCCATTTTCAACCCTAATCTCCCCATCCTTCCTGTCGAGCAACTGAAGCGGAACAGAGTTGCCAGAAGAAGAAGAACTCACCGAACAGCGAAACAAATTCTCATCGGCCATCGGGGGCGTCACCGGAGCTGAAGACATATGAGTACTAAACCTCAACGAGAGACTCGGTTGAGCATTGGAAAACTCCATAATTTCGAATTCTTAAGTATAGCAACAACAAAAGCAACGACAACAACCTCTGAAGAAACTACAACGGAAGTAACGGAGTGAAGAGGACCTTGGAAGTGGGGCCTGAGTAGAAGAAGTTGTTTCCATAAGAATCCAAACCCTAGCAGAGAAAAATATAGAATTGGAGAAGAAGAAGTAGAATGAAGACGACGGTGTGTTTTATCGGGTGGCAGTTAAGGGGGGATGAACCTGGATGTGAATTGTTTTCGATATTTGATTTTTTATTTGAGTGACCGGGTACAGCCGGTGGCGTTAGAGTTTTGCCGGTAATGACACGTGGTCAAATATTATTGGCTCGTAGGGGATATTGACTCCGGACATAAGTTGTGATTCCATGTGGACGAGATAACGTCCAGATTCATAGTTAACCTTACCAGTCCTTATGGACAGTTGTAGGTTGTTGATTTCTCTGTCCATTTTATTATGTACTTAACTGTCTTTCCGTACCAATCCAAAAATATCTTAAATAAATTAAATAATCAATTATTTAATGAACCATCTAATACACGTTTAAAAGTCTAATTAGGTTAGAGGAAGGATTAATTTGTCAATTTCGTTTTGTTGACGGTTGAAAGTCTTATGTGGAGTGGATAGAAAATAGAAATAGGAAGGAGTGAAAAAGTATAAGGGAAAAAAAGGTAAATGTATTTTCTCTCTCTCTTTATATGTTTGGCAGGGAGAAATGAAAGAAAATGGAGAAAAAGTTATTTTATTTATTTATTTATTACAGTAATTAAAATTGAGATAAAATAATTATTTTTGATACTTTTATTCCTACATTAATATTAATATATAGTATATCATAATTACATTTTTATCTAATTAATATAAAAGAATAATAATTTTAAGCAAGTCACATATATATATTTATTTATCAAAGAGTATCTGTTATCCAAAAAATTAGCATTGATGACGTGGCAAGTGATTCCTGGACACGTGGCTGACACCTGGAAAAGCTCTGCTAGAGTATCGACCAGAAGACGCATTAGAAGCAGTAAGCAGCCCAGTCTTACCTGCGACCAGTCTGGTCGATGGTTCCGCGTACAAAGCAACATTAATGAGAAGATCTTTGTAAATCCCGAATTTAACTCACACAATCTCCTGAGTATCCGACTATGTAGGAGATGATATCTGTAACAATCTTTTGTAATCCTCCTTGAGCCTATAAATAGCAAAAGATAGCTCAAGGAAGAGACTTTTTTGACTCTTTTGGACCTTTTTTGGGACTTTTTGGCTTTAGAGTTATTTGAGATTATAGTAATTCTCCCAGTGATATTGTATTGTTCTTCAGAGGATTAGTGAAACTCATTGAACCCTTGTTCTTTGATCACTCCTTTGATTCTATATCAATAATAGTCTAAGTGGACGTAGGTCATTACCATACCCTGGGGCCGAACCACTATAAAAACGTCGTGTTGTTATTACTTTTTGTCATTACGTTCTTCTCTACACATTCATTCATATCAAGCATATTCTGACTCCGTGTCAGTTGGCCAAATCCTGGGTCAACACTATCAAAATGTCATGTTTTTTTAACAATTTAATCAATTACTAAGTTCACTTGACATGCATGAGCAATTTAGTTAACAATCTCAAAAAAGATAATACCATTTAGAAGTGTCCTAACTTGAAGATTGTCCACTTGAAAACAATAACTTCAGTAGTAATTCATAGTGTCGTTCTTTTGGAACTACAAAAGAAGCCTGCATTTTCGCTGCACTTTTAATCAAGTATAAGAAGGCATTAAGTTGTAGATGTTCTGGAACTTCAATGTTAAGCAACTCACCATAAACTTCTTCCTTTGAATATATGCGCGGTCGACCTCTTTCAGCAATGTTATTTCCCTCTCCAAGTGCATCAACAACACTTGTTAAACCAAATTGAAGATTTTTAGCATATTTGTCAAGGGATTATGTCATGGATGCCTTTCTTTTAACACCCTTTGTAGAGTTATTAATTTGGGAGTTGCATTGTGGAGATAATAATTCAAAACAATCACTTGTTACTTCATTCAAGTTTTCAACATTCAAAAATGGCTATTTATGATTTTTACCCCCCGAACTATTACCACTACTGTATCGTGCCCCCTAATTTTTTCAGGCCGTTAAAAATTCCCCCCGAAATATTCACAGTAATGTAAAGAAGGACTTCCGTTAACTTTCAACACATGTGGCTAACAAAAGGCTGATATGACTCTTTACATGCTGATGTGTCTTGGCCATGTCAGCGCCATGTGTGTAATTTTAAATTAAAAAATCTATAATCATATTAAAAATTAATGAATTAAACACTAAAAAATAGAATTAATAAATTAAACCATTTTTTATACATTAAAAAAAATAAAAAACCATATTTAAAAACAATAAAATTACACACATGGCGCTGACATGGCCAAGACACATGAGCATGTAAAGAGCCATGTTGTAACGCCCTGGATAACCAAGACCGTTACACTGTGTGTTTAAAATAGTGCGGGACTTGCTAATCAAGTCATTTAAACGAAATGTGAATTCAATGGCATCAACAAGTTAGGAATAAAAGATTTTGGTCATAAACAGGCTATTTTCATTTAAAATGACAGTTTAATACATGAAAACTCAAAACAGGGTTTAGACGACTTAGTTACAGCAAACTCCAAGAGTTACAAACAATTTAAGCCACTCTAATGGCAAAATATACATTTTAGGTTTCCGTTCCTGTACAATTCCTCGACCGTGGCAGCCGAGCAGCTGACAATGTACACCCCGCCCCCATAGCTCTCCAACTCATGGTTGACTCAGCCTACCCTTGCCTTTACCTGCACCACGTAGCACCCGTGAGCCGAGGCCCAGCAAGAAAGCATAATATCATGGCAAGATCAACATCAATAATTAAACATTCCACAATGCATAACCAGGAATTCAGCAACTCATGACATTTATCCAATCAGTGATAACACTCAGCAAATTAACGGTTTGTCATCCCGACAGTCAACAAACTATATTCATAACACAATATTCACGTTCATAACCAATACATTATCATATCAATCAAATAGCATTCAGGGTTGGCGCCCTTAGTCGCACCCTCTATTTAACACACTGTCTTCGGCTCACTTGAGCCGCCCCCAGTGTAATACTCACTGACTCCGGCCAGCTTAACCGAGCTCAGTGATAAATAAGCTGCCTCAGCTACCAGTGGCCGAGCCGCGCCCTGTGCGCAAATATTGATTCCGACACTCTTAGGCCGGTTACCGCATGTCCCATGGCATAATAATGCCATCTCATGACATGATATACAAGTGTAGGGAGCTCTTAGTCCCGTCGAGTCCACATGGTTAAACACATTCACATAGCAATGCATACAAACATAGGGAACACTTAGTCCCAACCTAGCCACATAATCAGGTGCAGCTTTCTTACCTTTGGCTTTCAAACGAGCTAGCTACAAGCGATGCTCCTTGAGCGCGATCCCTGAGCCCTAGCTTAGCACCTAGTCACAACCAAGATAAAGGATACCATTAACAATCTTAAATGAGCTTCTAAACCAAGTTCTGGTCCTCGGAACATTGAACTTCATCAAATATGGTAAAAGACTCAACCCTGAGCACCCTCGGTTAAATTCCCAAGCCTAAAATCTCAAAATCCCAAAATCCCTTAAGCGCCGCGGCATGGGCCATCCATGCCGCGGCATGGCCCCTGACAGAACCCTCCATGGGCACAAAAACAGGTAAGGGCCGCGGCATTGCTTGGACCATGCCGCGGCCCGCCCTCCTTCCTCAGCATGCCACAACATCGAAGGGCCGCGACTCACCAGGAACCATGCCGCGGCCCGACCCTTCGAACCCAGAAAAAAACACCATTTTCAATCTCTAAACCTCACCTAAAGCCATCCTAAAGCCCCCAACTCAAAACCAATTAATAATAACAACATTACAATGATTTAGACAACGCAACCCAACCAAAAATCCAGCCTAAGACTCACCAAAATCCCAATTCCAACTTCTGAAATTTCAAACCCACAAACTCAAAACCAGCCATGAAAACTCTCAAATTTAACCATCAAACTTCAAATTAATCCTTACCTCAGCTGTAGAATCGTTCTAGCATCCAACCATCCTCAAGCCCTTCAACTCCTCAGGTGCATATCCCTTTATTCCATCCAAAACTCAAACTTAAAAACTATCTCATTAAACTCAGAAATTCACATCAGAAAACCTTAAAACTTACCTCAATTGACTGGCTTAACTCTGCTAGTTCTTCAAGCTTCACCAAAGTCCCTAGCCCTAAGCTCCATCCTGAGCTTGCTCTAGAATTCCAGCTCCAAAACCCACAAGGAATGGTGAAGAGATGACCCAGCCGAATGAGAGAGAGTGAGGTACCTCTAAGTGTTCTGTTTTTCTTTCTTTCCTTCTTCTTTTCTTTTCCTTAAGTTTCTAAGTTTATCTACAACCTCCACTAACATCATAAAGCAGAATATAGCCTAACCTTAAATAAGCCAAATGACCACCTTGCCCTCCCAATAATAACTAAACCTTAAACATTCTAAGGGCATTTTAGTCATTGCTCCCAATTCCCACTAATTCCTCAAGTGTCTCAAATATTTACCACTTAATTCCCGTCATCTAATTAGTCACCAATTATATTTCTCAATACCAAATCATCTCCAATACATTCTCCAAAGTCCCATTTATACCCCTAGGCTCACCCCGAGCCGGGTATAAATCCCCGCCATGACTTTTTCGCTAATCTGCTCACTAGGATCGTCTCAAGTCACAGATCACAGATATATCCACATAATAATGTGGTCTCAACATTAGCCTACCAATATACACAGAAGTACACAATTACGCTCTCAATGAGCCAAATTACCAAAATACCCTCACAGCAGAGTATATAGCCCCATGCATGCTTTTATCATCATATAATAATATGACCCACATAATCATGCATATAATCATATAATAGCACCGCAAATCAATTATGGCCCTCCCGGCCTCCTAATCAAGGTCCTAAACCTTACTAGGAAATTTGGGTCGTTACACATGTCAGCATTCTGTTAGCCATATGTGTTGAAAGTTAACGGAAGTTCTTCTTTACATTACTGTGAATATTTCAGGGGGAATTTTTAACGGCCTGAAAAAATTAGGGGGCATGATACAGTAGTGGTAATAGTTCGGGGGTAAAAATCCTAAATAGCCTTCAAAAATTGATTAAAGTTACCTTTTCCCAACGTTGAACTTCTCTTTTGCACTAACTGCACTTGCACCATTGGCTCCATCTTTTGCAAATAGTTCAATTAGTTTGTCATAATGTTGAATTTCTGTATGCCTCCATTTATTTGCACTTGGTTTAGACTGTAAAAAAAATGTAAGAAATACTTAATTTCCAATATGCAGTAAACATAAATACATTTTAATTGCATTTTGACTAACCCCTATAAGAACTGTTCATACTTTTGGCTCTGCTTCAAACAACTTGGTATTTGAATTCCAAGAAAATCCACTTAAGCCTTTAAAAAGATCGTGACATGCATGAAAATTAGCTTTTAAAGTTTTCATCCGTTTTTTCAAGTGTTCTTCATCAAAATGATACTTGAGCTCATCTCTACAAATTTTCAAAACATTATTGTAGGCCGTTGTTGTAAAAGTTCCATTCACTCTATTTCCATTTTGCTTGTTGTTCCAACAATACATCAATTAACACAATATCCATTTGTTGAGACCACTTGACATTATCCTTTCACTACTACAAAACTGTACTTAGACAACACACGAGAGACAACAATTTTGTAGAATTGTTGTCTCGTGTAAAAAATAGACATGTGACGACAATAGCGCTTAAATTGTCGTGTCATGCAAATTAAAACTTACATGAGACAACAGTTCTGGTGAGACTATTGTAGCATGTCTACTTTTAACACGAGATGACATTTCTACGAAAACTATTGCCTCACCCAATACAATTTTTTTAATCAAGTACAAAATAATTTATATATTTTTTAATATAATTTAATATATGATATAAATATGTTGACCCTTGATTTGGTCAATGACACGGAGTCAAGTAAAACGACAGAAATGAGATGAAATCCAACCAAAAAGATAAATGACACAAAGATTTATAGTGGTTCGGCCCCAAAAATGGTAATGACCTATGTCCACTTAATATTTTTATTAATGTATGGAAACTTGTGATCAGTAAACTAGGGTTTTCCGAGTTTCACAAGCTTAACAAAAAATACAAGGTATTGCGTAACAACAATAATTTTATCTCCAGCTTCCCTCCCAAAAGTCCCTTCTTTTGAGCCCTCTGAGTCTTATTTATAGGCTCAAGGAGTTCCTTATGGGCCGATGAACCTTGATTACATTTAATACAAGTATATCTCAAATAATAATGGATATTGCAATTATCACATAAATGCGAGATTACATATTAATAGATAATATCTGATATACTGCGACCAGCCTGGTCGCCCATGAAATATGCCTTCTGCTGAGTGAATTCTCTTTTGGTCGATGGTCGAACAGAACGTACCCACTTGAATAGTCACGTGCATCTCATGTGCATATTAATTTTGCCACTGTAATGACCCAACTATTTCTTAGACTTTAGATTATTAAAACTACTATACATAGCTACTATTTTGGGAAAACATACATAAGGAATAACATAACTTTATTAAAAACCCCAAAATAAATATTGTGCAAAATACAAAGTAACATATGAAATATAAAATATGGTATGGGTACCCATTGTTTAATACATATAAACATAAACCATAAATTTGAATTGTTTAAAAGAACTAAGTGCGAAATTACAAAAGAAACATAATTCAAAAGACTTAAAAAAATAACGTCATCCTCGATCGTTCACGCAGTCCATTCAACCCATTCATCCTCAACACACAAGCCAAGCTGCCACGAATCTTTCCGCCTTCCATAATCATTTTCATGCATCAAGCTAAAAATAAAGGAGTTAGCTTAATGCCCAGCAAGGAAAATCTACTAACAACATATATCATAAACATAAGACTTAATCATAAACATATACTATAAAACATATGACAATAAAAACATATATCATAAATGACTACAATATTAATGGTCATTAACTCATAAACATGGCATGTGATAAACCATCTAGGTCCTCTGTTTACTAATCGAGGTAGGTTAGATCACATGATAGTATATGATAACCCATCTAGGTCCTCTGTCTACTAATCGAGGTAGGGTAAATCATAACTCTAAATCATGAAAATGATAAAAATTCTCGGGGCTTGCTATCTAAGCAAGTCATATGCCCAAGCGACTATAAAACATATTTATACATATACATATTACAACATAAAACATATCATAACATAAACATATAAACACATATAATCTATCCTATTTTCCTTACAAAAAACCGGGATATTTGAGAACAAGAATAGGATTGGAACACTCCTAAAAAACAACAGTAAGAATGGTGAGTTTCTAAAGAAAAGAGATGAAAAGAAAACTAAACCATCAAAGAAGAAACTTACCGAGAAGAACCTTAAGTTTTCAAGAAACTTAAACACCTAACCAAGAATCATATATAAGAGTTAGGATCTGAAAGAAAGAAAATAAAGAGAACTAATGAACCATAAAGAACTGAACTTAAGGATAAGAATACCTTGAATGATATTATGAATTGATCTAAACCTCGATACCGAAATCTCACTATATCTCACTTCCCAAGTGTTTAGAAAAGCTTAGAATGACAAAGCTTTTAACCCAAAAACCCAAGTGTTTCTCTCTATGATAACCTTAGCAACTTGGAGGCTCTGAAGACTGCTTGAAGAATGAAGAAAATGGTTGAGTACTAGGTCCTATTTATAGAGTTCAAGGAGTGAAACTAATCCCTTTTAATTTGAATAAATAAATGAATTTAAAATGAAAAAGATTCGAATTTTCGTTCAACAGATGCCTAAAACTCGGTCAAAATTGTTCAAAGGCAGGTCCAAGTGGTTAAGACCGTTTTTAAATTTAAAAATCCTCAAGATTCAAAAATGCAACACCAGGGGTGATATATCGCCTACCCTGGGCGATATATTACCTAGACCATTTTCCCGAGCCCCGTTCGAATGTTCGTGCAAAGTCGACGTGTTTTCCATATCTTCCGTAGGCGATATATCAGCCTCTATAGCTGTGATATATCAGCATACGTTGATATATCAAACACGTATTTGCACTTTTTTAGCATGTTTTGAATTGAGTAAACAGCTTTGACTAAGTCATAATACGATCCTAACAGCTGCTGGAAGGTTCTACAGCTTCTAGATCTTTCTTTTAACTAAACTATTCATTAAAATACTTAAATCCTTAATAAACATGATTATGACAAGTGTCGCATTCTTAACAATTCTATCTAAACCTTAGGTTATAATAAATATATTTCTAGGACCAACAATATTAATCAAACCTTATGTTATAATCAATATTTCTAAACTATAGGTTAAACTTATAAAATCCATAACTATTGTTATGAGTGTCCAACTAAGTCCCGGCTTGAACCAAAATCCACGGAATCTAACATACTACAAACTAATGCTAACTACTACTACTATCTAGCTAGTTAAGTAAATATTATGGGACACTACAATTCTCCTCTACTTAAAAGAATTTCGTCCCCAGAATTTACTTACTAAACAATTTCGGATACCGAGCTAACATGTCTTCCTCCAACTCCCACGTTGCCTCCCGTTCAGAATTATTACTCCAAAGGACCTTGACTATCATAATACTCTTAGACCATAATTCCTTCATCCCTCTATCTAGGATGCTAACTGGTCGTTCCTCGTAACTCAAGTCTTTCTAGAGTGTTATCGTATCGTACTTGAGGACGTGAGATGGGTCTGACACATATCTACGCAATATCGAGATGTGGAACACATTATGGCTATCTGCTAGAGTTGGCGGTAGGGCTAATCTATATGTAACTGTTTCCACCTTGTCCAATATCTTAAGATGACCTATAAACCGGGGACTAAGTTTGCCTTTCTTCCCAAGCCGCTTCTCACCTTTCATAGGAGATATCTTTAAGAAGACTTGATCTCCGACTTTGAATTCCACATCACGCGGCTTGGCATCCGCATAACTTTTATGTCAGGAGCATACGCTTTCTATAAAGTTGCATTTCTAATTAGGGCCACTGCATTCTGAGCTTCTCTAACAGCTTCGGGTCAAAGAAGTTGCCTTTCTCCTACCTCATCCCAATGTAACGGTGATCGACACCTCCTTCCATAAAGTAACTCGTAGGGTGCCATCCCGATCGTTGACTGGTAGCTATTGTTGTAGGAGAATTCTATCAGTGGCAAATACTTACTCCATGATCCTTCGAAATCGAGTACACAAGCGCGTAACATATCCTCTAAAATTTGTATGGTACGCTCAGACTGGCCATCGGTCTGAGGATGAAATGCCGTACTAAGAGTTAACTTGGTACCCATAGCTTGTTGCAAGCTTCCCCAAGATCTCGATGTAAACACCGATCCTCTATCAGATATTATGGTCTTAGGGATTCCATGCAGTCGTACTATTTCTCGGACATAAATGTCTACGTACTGTTCTGCTGTGTACGTAGTCTTGACAGGCAGGAAGTGAGCTAACTTGGTTAGTCTATCTACTACTACCCAAGTCGAGTCATGCTGCTTATTTGTTTGTGGTAGTCCTGTCACGAAATCTGTTAGAAGTGTGTCCTAAAAGCATGTAAAGACATTTGTGTTTTCAGTGAATAAATAAATACAATGGTTTATTATTATTGTTATATTTAGATTGTTAAATTATTGTTTGAATAATTTTGTAAATATCAGAAAAATTCCATATTCATTATTGAGGATGTGATCTTGTATTAGTACGAGAGAATTAAGATCACATGAATGAATAAAAATAGTCAACAACAACAAATTAAAGTTATGGAATTCTTTAATTGGAGTTGTAAGTACGGTTTACAGAGTATCATAATGATCCAAATAATCTAGATTCGGATTATTGATGTGGTAAGACATCTCGGTAAATGTGCTTTATATAATATGATTATATATGACATAGATCGATATGAATTAAAGTCTTTATCCAAAAACCATTTAACAATAAAGACTTGTAATTCATATCATAACTGATGATCATTTATAGATTAACCTAAATCCTGAGTGTTCATGAACTCCTGTTCATGTTTATTAAATCTTTTGATTCATTCGTTAAGGTCTCTTCAAAGAATGAGGCTAATGACTTTTGTTTTGGAGATTTAATATCATGGATGGCTGGGAACATGTATCAACAATACGGAATCTAATCTTTCCTAACGAATCGTATATTAGTTCCCTTAAGGGTTAATTCTGGAACTAAATGATTTTGAGCTCAAATCTATAATTAGATTATAGATTAATTATTCACTAGTGAATTAATGGTACTTAAGGAATAAGAAGTAAATTAGAAAGGTCAAATGGTAATTCTTCCATTCTAATTTATGAACTAATTAATTAGAAGGTTGAACTATTGTAAGATGGTTATATCAATGGACGACTTAAGATAAGATTTCTGTAAAAGTATATCTATAACATAAAGAGTGCAATTCTGAATTTATAGTGGAGTAATATCAGAATTAATAAATTAACTATTATAATTAAAGAGTTTAATTATTTAGTTTATTTATTGGAGCTTAATGTTATAGGTCCATGGTCCCCGAAATGGCTCAAACAAACACTGACAAAGGTAAACACAAAAATGGGCAAAAATGACTTATGTGATAAGTAAAATATTTTTCTATGTGTAATTATGTGTAATTAATTATTGTTTAATTACACAAAAACATAATTATTGTTTAATTATGTGTAATTAATTAATTATTTGATTTAACAAAAATATAATTAATTTTGAATTAATTTATTTTTGGGATTTTTGGTATTTAAATAATAATAAAAATTGGGAAAAATCACATGCCATCATTGGCATGTGGTACACGTGTAGCACAGTGCACAGTCACTGTGCTACACGCATAAGAGACTGTAATCAGTTTCTAGGTTCCACAATTTTAGTTATTTAAATATTAAATAAATAATGAGATATTGTAATTTGATTAAAATATTATTATTTAAACAAAAATCTGATAACTGATTAGTTATTTTCAAATTGTTTAAAATAACTAAGATTTTATTTTAATATATTGGATATATTAAATATAGGATATCAGTTTTTTTTCAGAATGTAACTTTTCAGGGATAGAAAAATATCTAGAAATCTCTCTTAGAGAAAGAGAACAGTGACACAAACAAAAGTCACTATTCTTCACAAAACCTAGGTCCAAATTTTATCAGATCTCATTTGTTGAGAACATCTGATAAATAGTGTTTGCCTATTGTTTGTATAGCGAGCCCATACTCGTTCTTTGTGTGCTGAGAACATTTTGGAAGATCTTGGTGTGAGATCTCAAGGATTTAGCCATACAAAAAGATAGCAGCAAGGAAGGACCTGAGGTAATTTTTCTATTCTTGTCTTTGATTCAATGTATATATGCATGCGAAGAAGTAGATCTAGAAATCTTATGAGATTAAACTAACAATTTGATTGTTGTTCCGCTGCGTATAATCTCTGATTTGATCAATAAAAACCAACAAAATCCATGGCTATGTCTTCCCATTTCCATTATGGGATACTAAGCAGTTGCAATAAGTCTGCAGGCCACTGATGTTCTGCTTTCACTTGCTGGCATACTAAGCATTTAGACACATATTCCGCTACATCTTTCTTCATTCCTGGCCACCAATACAATGCCTTAAGGTCGTGAGTCATCTTGGTCGACCCTGGGTGAATTGAGTATGGGGTATTGTGCGCTTCTTCTAAAATTTTCATCTTAATTCCATGATCATTCGACACGCATACCCAGTCCTTATATCTCAAGAACCCCTGTCCTAATATAGAGAAATATGTGGCCTTGCCTTCTTTGACTGCAGCTATGTAAGATACTAATGTGTCATCATGCTCTTATCTGATCCGTATATCTTCTAACAGACTTGACTGGATGGACAAGTTGGTCACTTTACCAATGACTACTTCTATTATGGCATTGATCAGCTCTTGCTAAAGCGACTTTTCTATTCCGGATATTGCTGCTAGATTCCTGTAACTCATTCTGCTTAGCGCATCAGCAACTACGTTTGTTTTTCTCGGGTGGTATAGGATTTCACAGTCATAATCATTTAATAATTCTAACCACTCGCGCTGCCTCATGTTGAGCTCCTTTTGCGTGAAGAAATATTTTAAGCTTTTGTGGTCCATATAAATCTCACACCATTCTCCATAAAGATAATGGCGCTAGATTTTCAATGCGAAGACCACCGCTGCCAATTCCATATCGTGCGTTGGATAGCATTGCTCGTATTCCTTCAGCTGCCTTGAGGCGTAGGCTATTACTTTATCATTCTGCATCAGCACACAACCCAAACCTTACTTTGACGCATCACAGTCGACTACAAACTTGTTGTTGGGTGTCGGCACACAAAGTACTGGTGCTGAGCATAGCTTATCCTTAAGCCACTGGAAGCTCTCTTCACATCTATCTGTCCAGTTGAACTTTTGTTGTTTCCGGGTCAGGTTGGTAAGCAGAGTGGCTATCTTAGAAAAGCCTTCTACAAACCTCCGATAATAACCTGCTAGCCCAAGAAAACTTGTAACCTCTTACGCATTCTTAGGTCTTGGTCAATCTTCACAACCTCTACTTTAGCTGAGTCTATAGCAACTCTGTCCTTGGATACTATGTGGCCGAGGAACACTACTTGCGAAAGCCAAAATTCGCACTTCTTGAATTTGGTGTAAAGTTGATGTTCTTTCAGTCGCAACATGGTCATCCTTAAATGTTCCTCGTGCTCGACTTCGTCCTTGGAGTACACCAAAATATCGTCGATGAACACTACGATGAATTTGTCCAAGTAATCCTTGAAGACCCTATTCCTTAAATCCATAAATGTGGCTGGAGCGTTGGTAAGACCAAAAGACATAACTAGAAACTCGTAATGTCCATATCGAGTTCTAAAAGCTGTCTTAGGAATATCCTCTTCCCGTACCTTGAGTTGGTGATACCCAGACCATAGATCAATCTTTGAAAACATGGTTGCTCCTCGGAGTTGATCAAACAAGTCGTCAATTTGGGGTAGCGGGTACTTATTCTTAATTGTCACCTTATTCAGCTTGCGGTAATCTATACACATCCGCATGCTTCCGTCATTCTTCTTCACAAATAGAACCGGTGCTCCCCATGGAGAATGGCTCGGTCTAATGAAACCCAAGTCTAAGAGTTCTTATAGTTGCGTCTTTAACTCCTTGAGTTCAGTTGGTGCCATCCGGAATGGTGCCTTTGAGATAGGCTCGGTGCTCGGTATTAGTTCGATTGTGAAGTCAATTTCCCGAGTCGGCGGCAACCCTGGTAAGTCATCAGGAAATACTTTTGGGAATTCTTTTATGATGCGGACGTCTCCAACCTTCAGTGGTGTTGCCTTTACCACATCCGTGACGCTGGCTAAGAATGTGTGACATCTTTTTTCTATCATCCTCTGAGCTTTGAGAGAAGAAATAAGCGGCGTACGTAGTCCTGAAACATTTCCCATAAAGCATAGTCTCTGACCGTCATGAGTTTCGAACATCACTTGCTTGCGTCTGCAGTCGATGGTTGCGCCATGCATTGCTAGCTAATCCATGCTCAGTGTTATGTCAAAGTGTTTGATCTCTAACTCTATCAGGTCTCCTTCTAGTTCTACGTCCTCAATTTTGATCGATACGCCTCGTACTATCCGTGATGATAGGACCACTTTGCCCGAAGGTAATTCTGTCACAAACCTAGTTCTAAATCTTTCACAAGGTTTGTCTAATTTCTCTATCATTCCTAACGAGATATACGAGTGTGTTGCTCCCGAATCAAATAATACTGAACATATATTATCGAGGATAGGAATTTGACCTGTGACCACTTTGTTACTAGCTTCAGCTTCTCCCTGAGTCAAGGCAAAGACTCTGGCAGGAACCATCTTGTTGTCTCTTTTCTCTTCTTGCTTGAGCTGGGGACATTCCCTCATCCGATGACCTTCCTGACCACAATTGTAACATCCCTTGGTGTTTGCACAAAACTTTCCAGGATGTTTCTTTTGGCACTTAGAGCACTGCGGGTATTCTACATAACCCGACCTACTACTTCCATTGTTAGTCTGTGCTCTTTTGTCATTGTCAGATTGCTTGTTGTCAGGGTGCCTTCTCTTCTGACCATTATTGTTACTAGGCTGATGGTTGTTGTGGTGGTTTTGACCATTCTGAGGTTGATTCTGCTGTTTAGGTTCAGGCTTACTGGCCTCCTCTTTACTAACATTCGCCTGAAGCCTTTCTACTTCTATAGCCGTTTCTAGAGCATCGGCATAAGTAGTGGTTCCAGGAGTTTCCAACTTGACTCCTAGCTCAATCTTTGGTCTGAGTCCTCTAACGAACTTGGTAACCCTCAAAAAGTCTATTGGAACCAACTCTGGTGCAAACTTGGCTAGTTGGTCAAACTGACGAGCATACTCTGCTACCGATAAGTTGCCCTGCTTCAAACTGGTGAACTCTTCTACCCTTGTGGCGATGACTGCAGAGTTATAATACTTTTTGTGAAAGAGATCCACAAATCTAGTCCATGTCATGGTGGCGACATCATTAGTCTGCTGTACTAAGTCCCACCATATTCTAGCATCCTTCTTTAGAAGAGAAGAAATGTAGGATATGCAGTCTGCGTTGCTGAGATTCATGTGTACTAGGATCGGCTCTACATTCCTAAGCCATTCTTCCGCCTCGAAGGGGTCCGATGCCCCTTCAAAGTTTGGAGCGTGTTGCTTACAAAACCGCTCGTAGATTGGCTCCATGTACTGGGCTGGGTAGGGCGCATAGTTCGCCATTGGCCATCCCCCATAAGGACCTACTTGTTGGGGTGCTTGAACCATTTGCTGAGGATGAGCCTGTTGGCATTATTGCTGAAGCAATTCTTCCACTTGTTACTGTAGTCGAACAATTTCAGCGGTGTTGTCAACCGGAGGCGGCGGTGCACTTCTGTTAGCAGCAGTATTGGTAGCACGCGCTCCTCTTCTGCGAACTGGAGGGGCTTCATTAGTCTCGTGAGCGGCGCTGGAGGCATTGGCGTTTGTGCATGCAGACCTTCTGAGCGACATCTTCACCAGAGTTCTAACAGTCGAGAAAAACATGTTAGAACTTACCCTAATAGGCTCTAAGGCAAAACTTAATCTAAGCAAACATAACTCGGACCTATTAGTTATGATTTCTTATGAAAAATATATAAGCCTTCTTTATAATTAAGGTGTGTTTCTATACTTAGAAAAATAAGTCATCTTTATTATTTTCTAAGCCTGTTTCATCCTATATGACTTAATTTTCAGGCTCGAAACTCGTCGTTGTCCCAAAGTTAACCATATTGAGGGAGGGCTGGGATCAGTAAAATCGTTCCCACTACTATGGCCCCCTAAACTCTCAATATAGAACTTGGTCCATTGATTTGTATCCACCTTCACCGAACTTGGTCATTATTTATTATGATTGTAAAAAAAATATCAAACTCATACATGTTATCAAAAATAACAATAATATTCATTTGGAAAAAAGTTTTTCACTAAGTACAATCATAAATGCAAAAATAATAAATAAATAAAGAAGTAAATTAACATAACTAGGGTGAATCTAAAAATCAGGATCTTCTACATCTGACCCTTCATCTAACATATCATCATCTATCTCCTCATAATCATCATTATCTTGAGCCTCAAAATTTCCTCGGGGAAGATTCATAACTATTATATGCTTTTGCTCATTAGTAAATTGAAATTCCAACTTAGAGGTGAACCTAAGTATGAGAAAATAATATCTCATGGCTACCGGTAAATCATCTTCATCATCTATAGTCTCCCATATTTCTTCTAATGTTGAAATTACAGAAGGAAAATCTTTAAAAAGCCTAATTACTAAGAGATATTGCTCCGTAGTTCTCATCATAATTTGCATAGTAGTTTGGAGGTGAACTATCTCCTTGTGGAATAAAATCAATCTCCGAGTGATTCTTTCTAACACTACTATGGTTTTCCTTGGCTCTCTAATCCTTTTTAATGCCTTAATGGCTCGAATATCCTCATAGGTCAAGCCTCCATCCATTCTTAACTGAAAACATAAGGGCTAAAACGTTAGCTATAAACATAAACATAAGCATAATAAACATAAACACTTACATTGGCGGTTAGATTCGGAGCTTGTGCGTGTGTATCAAGGAGAACTTCATGCATATGAACCGTTTCTCTGATACCAACTGTAATGACCCAACTATTTCTAAGACTTTAGATTATTAAAACTACTAGACATAGCTACTATTTTGGGAAAACATACATAAGGAATAACATAACTTTATTTAAAATCCCAAAATAAATATTGTGCAATACAAAGTAACATATGAAATATAAAATATGGTATGGGTACCCATTGTTTAATACATAAAAACATAAACCATAAAATTTTAATTGTTTAAAAGAACTAAGTGCGGAATTACAAAAGAAACATAATTCAAAAAACTTAAAAAAAAATAACGTCATCCTCGATCGTTCATGCAGCCCATTCAATCCATTCATCCTCAACACATAAGCCAAGCTGCCACGAATCTTTCCGCCTTCCATAATCATTTTTCTGCATCAAGCTAAAAATAAAGGAGTGAGCCTAATGCCCAGCAAGGAAAATCTACTAACAACATAAATCATAAACATAAGACTTAATCATAAACATATACTATAAAAACATATATCATAAAGGACTAACAATATTAATGGTCATTAACTCATTAACATGGCATGTGATAAACCATCTAGGTCCTTTGTCTACTAATCGAGGTAGGTTAGATCACATGGTAGTATACGATAACCCATCTGGGTCCTCTGTCTACAAATCGAGGTAGGGTAAATCATAACTCTAAACCATGCAAATGATAAAAATTCTTGGGGCTTGCTATCTAAGCAAGTCATATGCTCAAGCGACTATAAAACATATTTATACATATATATATTATAACATAAAACATATCATAACATAAACATATAAACACATATAATCTATCCTATTTTCCTTACCAAAAACCGGGATATTTGAGAACAAGAACGGGATTGGAACACTCCTAAAAACCAATAGTAAGAATGGTGAATTTCTAAAGAAAAGAGATGAAAAGAAAACTAAACCATCAAAGTAGAAACTTACTGAGAAGAACCTTAAGTTTTCAAGAAACTTAAACACCTAAGCAAGAATCATATATAAGAGTTAGCATCTGAAAAGAAAGAAAATAAAGAAAACTAAAGAACCATAAAGAACTGAACTTAAGGATAAGAATACCTTGAATGATCTTATGAATTGATCTAAATCTCGATACCAAAATCTCACTATATCTCAATTCCCAAGTGTTTAGAAAAGCTTAGACTGACAAAGCTTTTAACCTAAAAACCCAAGTGTTTCTCTCTATGATAACCTTAGCAACTTGGAGGCTCTGTAGACTGCTTGAAGAATGAAGAAAATGGTTGAGTACTAGGTCCTATTTATAGAGTTCAAGGAGTGAAACTAACCCCTTTTAATTTGAATAAATAAATGAATTTAAAATGAAAAAGATTTGAAATTTTGTTCAACAGATGCCTAGAACTCGGTCAAAATCGTTCAAAGGCAGGTTCAAGTGGTTAAGGCTACTTTTAAATTTAAAAGTCCTCAAGATTCAAAAATGCAACACCAGGGGCGATATATCGCCTACCCTGGGCGATATATCGCCTAGACCATTTTCCCGAGCCCCGTTCGAATGTTCGTGCAAAGTCGACGTGTTTTCCGTATCTCCCGTAGGCGATATATTGATCCCTATAGCTGCGATATATTGGCATACGTTGATATATCAAACACATATTTGCACTTTTTCAGCATATTTTGAATTGAGTAAATAGCTTTGACTGAGTCATAATACGATCCTAACAGCTACTGGAAGGTTCTAGAGCTTCTAGATCTTTCTTTTAATTAAACTATTCATTAAAATACTTAAATCTTTAATAAACATGATTAGGACAAGTGTCACATTCTTAACAATTCTATCTAAACCTTAGGTTATAATAAATATATTTCTAAGACCAACAATATTAATCAAACCTTATGTTATAATTAATATTTCTAAACTATAGGTTAAACTTATAAAATCCATAACTGTTG